>NC_044035.1:82991430-83325826 GCF_901765095.1 Microcaecilia unicolor
GCTTAATACAAATTTATTCAGGATGATGTATCCCAAATTTTATTGAAATTAGTCAAGTTTTGACAGAAAACAATCTTTGTATAGTTTTTTTTAACACAGTTGTTTATGTTTATTGGAAATCTTTATGGATATTTTTATTATAATCCACCTAGTGTTTAAGCAGAATAAAAATTTACTGAATAAATAAATAAAAGCTATATAGATATATGTTAAAAATAATTCTATAAACAAATACAATACACTAAAAAGAACATACTTAAAGTATGACACACATAAAGGGGCATAATCGAATGGAAACGTCTATCTCCATGGGCGTTTATCTCCGAGAGCGGGTCCGTGAAGGGGCGGACCGAACTGTATTTTCACAAAAAATAGACGTCCATGTTTTATTCGATAATTTGTGAGGTGGGCGTTTTTGTTTATCAGCGATAACGGAAAATGAAAGCGCCCAGCTCAAAAACGAATAACTCCAAGACATTTATTCGTGGGAGGGGCCAGGATTCGTAGTGCACTGGTCCCCCTCACATGCCAGGACACCAACCGGGCACCCTAGGGGGCACTTCTACAAAAACAAAAAAAAAGGTAAAAGAGCTCCCAGGTGCATAGCACCCTTCCCTTGTGTGTTGAGCCCCCCAAATCCCCCTCAAAACCCACTGCCCACAAGTCTACACCATTACTATAGCCCTAAGGGGTGAAGGGGGGCACCTACATGTGGGTACAGTGGGTTTGGGGGGCGGTTTGGAGGGCTCCCATTTACCAGCACAAGTGTAACAGGTGGGGGGGGGATGGGCCTGGGTCCACCTGCCTGAAGTCCACTGCACCCCCTAATAACTGCTCCAGGGACCTGGGTATGACATTTGAGGGTGAAAATAAAAAGTTGTGAAACGGCATATTTTGTGGTGGGAGGGGGTTTGTGACCACTGGGGGAGTCAGGGGAGGTCATCCCCGACTCCCTCCAGTGGTCATTTGGTCATTTAGGGCACTTATTGGGGCCTTATTCATGGAAAAACAGGGTCCAGGAAAAGTGCCCTAAATTCTCGCTACAAACGCATATTTTTTTCCATTATCGGCGAAAGGCGCCCATCTCTGATCGGCCGATAACCACGCCCCAGTTCCAGCTTCACCACGCCTTCGACACGCCCCCATCAACTTTGTCCGCATCCGCGACGGAGTGCAGTTGAAAACGTCCAAATTCGGCTTTCGATTATACCGCTTTATTCGTTTTTGTGAGATAAACGTCTATCTCCCGATTTGGGTCACAATATAGGCGTTTTTCTATTTCAATTATAAGCAGGATGGTCATTTCCCTTCCTCAACACAAGTGGAAGTCAACACAGGACATAGACAGAAAAGTTGCACTGATTCATATCAAAATTGCAAGATACTGTAACTAGTACTTTAGACTTTCAGTGCCAAATTTCAGGCAGATCAGAGTAGTAGCTGCCATATTACAGCAGACATGATAGCAAACCACACCTAACAATGATCGTAAAAATGTAAGGGCCCTTGTACTAATTAATATATGAGAATAGGTTATTGCACAAACACATTAATGTGTTTTGTGGTATTTTACCTCTTTGCTCTAAACTAAGTACATAAGCATCGCCATGCTGGGACAGACCAAGGGTCCATCGAGCCCAGCACCCTGTCACAGACAGCAGCCAAAAGATAAAGCAATTTGTCCTACCCATCCTAGAAATACTGTATTATTCCCTCGTCCATTCAATAGCATTCTATGGCTTTTTCCTCCAGGAAGCCGTCCAACCTTTTTTTGAAGTTCATTAAGTTAACTGCCTTAACCACCTTTTCCGGCAGCGAATTCCAGAGTTTAACTACGCGTTGAGAGAAGAAAACTTTCCTCCGATTCGTTTTAAATTTACCACACTGCAGCTTCATCGCATGCCCCCTTGTCCTAGTATTTTTGGAAAGCGTAAACAGACGCTCCACATCGACCCGTTCCATTCCACTCATTATCTTATAGACCCCTATCTTATCTCCCCTCAGCCGCCTTTTCTCCAAGCTGAAGAGCCCCAGCTTCTTCAGCCTATCCTGATAGGGAAGTCGTCCCATCCCCTATATCACCTTTGTCGCCCTTCTCTGCACCTTTTCCAATTCCACTATGTCTTTTTTGAGGGGCAGCGACCAGAATTGAACACAATACTCAAGGTGTGGTCGCACCATGGAGCGATACAATGGCAGAATAATATCCTTATTTTTGTTTTCAATCCCTTTCCTAATGATACCCAACATTCTATTTGCTTTCCTAGCCGCAGCAGCACATTGAGCAGAAGTTTTCAACGTATCATCAATGATGACACCTAGATCCCTTTCTCGGTCCGTGACTCCCAAAGCTGAACCTTGCATGACGTAGTTATAGTTTGGGTTCCTCTTTCCCACATGCATCACTTTGCACTTGTTCACATTAAATGTCATCTGCCATTTAGATGCCCAGTCTCCCAGTCTCGTAAGGTCCTCTTGTAGTTTTTCACAATCTTCCCGCAATTTGACTACTTTGAATAACTTTGTGTCATCGGCAAATTTGATTACCTCACTAGTTATCCCCATCTCTAGGTCATTTATGAATATGTTAAAAAGCAGAGGTCCCAACACCGATCCCTGAGGGACCCCGCTAAATACCCTTCTCCATTGCGAATATTGACCTTTTAATTCTACTCTCTGTTTCCTATCTTTCAACCAGTTTTTAATCCACAGTAAGACACTACCTCCGATCCCATGTCCCTCTAATTTCCTCTGTAGTCTTTCATGAGGGACCTTATCAAACGCCTTCTGAAAATCTAGATACACAATATCAACCGGCTCACCTTTGTCCACGTTTGTTTACCCCTTCAAAGAAATGCAGCAGATTGGTGAGGCAAGACTTCCCTTCACTAAATCCATGTTGACTTTGTCCCATTAGTCCATGCTTTTGAATGTGCTCTGTAATTTTGTTCTTGATAATAGTCTCTACCATTTTGTCCGGCACCGACGTGAGACTCACCAGTCTATAATTTCCCGGGACTCCTCTGGAACCTTTTTTAAATATCGGCGTTACATTGGCCACCCTCCAATCTTCCGGTACCACGCTCGATTTTAAATTACAAATTAATAACAGTAGCTCTGCCAGCTCATTTTTTAGTTCTGTCAGTACCCTAGGATGAATACCATCGTGTCCAGGAGATTTGCTACTCTTCAGTTTGCAGAACTGCTCCATTACGTCTTCCAGATTTACAGATATTTCAATAAGTTTTTCCGACTCTTCTTTATTCTTTATTTATTTAAAGTATTTATATCCCACATTTTCCCACTGGTTGTAGGCTCAATGTGGCTTACAAAAGCATATCAGGACTACAGTACTAATAGTAAATTTAAACAGTACAAACAGTAAATTAAAGATTGGCTTTATATTAAACAACAGAATAGTAAAGAAAATAGGTTTAAGTGTCACTGGAGTTTTTGAAACCAAAGAAATTGATCAGAATTAAGTTGCATCTGGAGAGTAGACCTTTTTGAATAGGATGGACTTGAATAATTTTCTAAACTTTAGATAGTTCTGGGTTGATTTAACTAATTTGGGTAAGGCATTCCACAGTCAAGTACCCAAAAAAGGAAAGTTGGAGGCGTAATACCTTCAGCTTCGAATACCCCGTCCGGCACCGGTATCCCACCCAAATCTTCCTCGGAGAAGACCGAAGGAAAGAACTCATTTAGTTTTTCTGCTATTTCTTTTACACCCCAGTCATCCAGCGGGCCAACCGATTCTTTTGCCGGTTTCCTGCTTTTAATGTATCTAAAAAAATTTTACTAGCAGTTTTCGCCTCTAACGCTATTTTTCTTTCAAAATCCCTCTTTGCCTTTCTTATCAGCGTTTTGCATCTGACTTGACATTCCTTATGCCGCTTCTTATTTTCCTCATTTGGTTCCTTCTTCCATTTTCTGAAGGATTCCTTTTTAGCTCCAATAGCCTTCTTGACCTCACTTTTTAACCACGCTGGCTGTCGTTTGGTTTTCACCCCTCCTTTTCTGATACGTGGAATATGTTGGCCTGGGCCTCCAGGACGGTGTTTTTGAACAGCATCCACGCCTGTTGTAGGTTTCTTACCCTCTCAGTCGCTCCTCTACATTTTTTTTTTTACCGTTCTTCTCATTTTATCATAGCTTCCTTTTTTAAAGTTAAACTGTGTGGTAAGAATTTTTTTTTAATATTTTTGGGAGGGCACACCTATCATTTCCCATGTTATTTATCAGATTTCTTTTTAATCCTTTTGAAGGCAATGTTTTCAGTGGTGTACACTATTGCTGTAAATGTGTACCCTGTTACCAAATAGAGTACTCTCTAATGGTTAAACTGGATGATAATCTTGCTTCACTTAACTGCAAGTGAAAATTTTAAGTGCGGTGATTGATTCTGCTCTTTCAATGTGACGCCAAGTCTCATGGATGGTAAAGCATCCTTTTATCATTTGGTTCCTTACTTTTCAAAATCAGATGTGAGTGGCAATTTTTCACGCTCTAGTGCTGATGTAACTTGATTATTGCAATTCTTTATTCCTGGGACTTCCTATGTACAGAATATGGCAGCTCGATCGTTATTGGGTGTGAAGCTTTCTGATCACATCACATATGCATTATGAGATCTTCATTGGTTCCCTATGCCTTGGTTAGGTGTGTATTTAATATACTCAGTCCCATTTTAGACAGGTCATTGAAATAGGAATTGAGATGTGGAGGTCGGTATGTCTCAAGTTTCACCAGTCTTATATAACAGATTCTGCTGACATACTGTCTGTTCTGGAATACATGAGAAATGGACATTTATGCACCAAGTATGTGCAGCATAAATATCCATTTTAAAAAACAAACATATATAATATTGATGTTTTCAAAGCCTGCTCATATCTAGTTATGTTCAAATAACCAATTTTGCTATAGAATTGCAACATAACCAGTTTTGTTTGCAACCTTATAATAATAATCAGTTAATATCCTGACTGTCACAGTGATTGATTTCCCTTGCCAGTTTGGCATTTTGGGAGGATAAAAACCACTGGGGAATTAAAGGAACAACACCCTTAATCTCTCCATTGGAGGGCTGCTCAATAGCAGCTGTTTACCAAAGCCTAAATGTGCTTGCTAGCAGGTGTAACTCCCAAGGTTGACCTTTTAGGACATAGATAGGAAGCCAATGAAGGGGACTAAATGTCTATTTCAGTATATAGGTCAAACTCCTCTTACTGACTTACAGGTGCATTCAATGTACAGTTCCTCAGTATCTCTCCTCTCTTATCTCTCTCTACACCACTTCCCAGGAACTCTATTCATATCCACTGCCAAATTCAGACTCCATTCTGTAGAAATATGCTGTCACTTTTATCTTGCTATGGTGTATGCCTAGAATAGACACCCTGAGTTGTACATCATGCTCTGTCTCTGGCCCTATTCAAATCCTGGTTAAAATCCCACCTTTTGAGGCTGCTTTGAACTTTTAACCCCCTATTTACTTATTTAGTACCCATGTTTGTTTAATCATTCCCATAATAAACAACTCCCTAATCCCTTAATTGTCCTGTTTGTCTGTCTTGAATAGATTGTAAATTCTATCAAGCAGAGACTGGCCTTTGAGTGTTTTGTGTACAATGCTGCATGTGTCTAGTAGGCCAATAGAAATGTTAAGTAGTAGTAGTAGTAAGGTGATCAAATTTGCAAATGACTTAAAACTATTCAAAGCTGTTAAACTGCATGCAGACTATTAGAAATTGCAGGAGGACCTTGGAAGGCTGGAAGACTGGGCTTCCAAATGGCAGATGAAATTTAATGTAGACAAGTGCAACGTGATGCACATTGGGAAGAATAATCCAAATTATAGCTACATGATGCTAGGTTCCACATTTGGAGTCACCACCAAGGAAAAGGATTTAGGTGGCATTGTGGACAATACACCTCTCAGGGTGTGGCAGCAGCCAATAATGCAAAACAAATTGTTAGGAATAATTAGGAAAGGAATAGAGAATAAAACAAAAAAATCGTAATGCCTCTATATCACTCCATGGTGAGACCACAACTTGAGTATTGTGTGCAATTCTGGTCACCACACCTCAAAAAAGATATAGTGGAACTGGTAAAGGTACAGAGAAGGGCACCAAAATGATTAATGGGATGGAATGATTCATGTGATGAAGGGCTAAAGAGATTAGGGCTCATCAGCTTGGAGAAGTAATAGCAGAGAGGAGATATGATAGAAGGCTATAAAATCCTGACTGGAATAGAATGGGTACATGCGAATCGATTTTTACTCTTTCAAAAAGTTACGTATTGTAGCACATTTAAAACAAGTACGGAAAATATTTTTTTTCATTCAATGAATAGTTAAGCACTGGACCTCATTGCCAGAGCAAGTGGTAAAAGCAATTAATGTAGCTGTGTTTAAAAAGGTTTGGACAGATTACTGGAAGAAAAACCATTATTGATATTGATCTGGGGAACGCCACTGCTTATCTCTTGGGTTAAGTAGCATGGAATCTTGCTACTTTTTCAGACTCTACCAGGTACTTCAGACTAGGACTGGCCATTGTTGGAGATACTGGCTAGATGGACACTAGGTCAAAGAGAATAGAGTGGCATAAACCCTTGAAATCTTTATCCTCTTCACAATGTCAGCTCTTAGCTGCTCCCTCTTGGTGGAAACTCAGAAAAGTGCTTTTGGTAATATGAGACTTCATCTTGCCAACTTACTTCCTGAAGATTTGTAGTACATTGAAGATTATTTAATCTTCTGGAAAAAAAATAGAAAGCATATATATTTTCCAGAAATTTTAGCTAGATGACGGGATGACTGGCTGGTAGATTTTAACAATATTTTTGTTTTATTAATTTTGGTTTTGTTGAGGAGTAGTTGAGTTCTATTTGATTGACTTCCATGTATGTTACCATCTGATTTTTATTTTGTGATTTTATTGTAATTTATGTTATATGTTGGGTTGGGCAATTTTGAGAATAATAATGACATCCATAGAGTTTCTTTGAAATTAAACACTTCAAAAATAAGTGATTTGAGAGCTGTTTCTTTGCTATTTATGGACAATATTTGCAGTTTGGTACAGATTAATTTGATTTTCCTTTTCTTGTTGTGCTTAAATGATTGAGAGGATGTCTGAGACAGAGGACAGGGGCAAGAGATATCCTGAAAATGAAAAAAGAAAACACAGCTCAGTAACAGGCTCTTTCTTCTTGGGATCTAAAGGCACAAATGAGATTTCTTTTTCTGCAGGAAGATCAGGCTGGAATTTCTTGAACTGGATGATGTCTGTCTCTCAGAACGTGAAAAAGTGGGACATTGACTTGATTGGTGTCCTGAGATGAGTTATATGCTGTTATGTACTCTGCTTTATATGTATTGTTTTAAGTTATTAATATTGTTGTATATTTTAACCAAATCATATTCTTAGTAGTTGTAACTTGCCTAGAATGTTTGGCTTTTAGATAACGTGTAGTAACATAGGGGCAGATGCAGCAACGAAACGTAAAAAAATCTAAATCGTTAAAGTCCCTAATGATTTTAAAATAACGAAAAATGCACCAAAAAAAAGTCACACATGCTGAGATCGGTATTGAAACGTACAATGTATCAAAGAATCACAATACACATCGTTAATCAGCCCCCAAATCATGCGCAGAGCAGTCAAGCGTTATGTTAGCTGCTCTGCGCATGCCACAAACAGTCAAAACACAGTCAAATCACAAGCACATGGCTCCCAAATCAAAACAAAAATAAAAACAAAAGGGTCGGGAGAGGGCAAAGGCGCTGGTCAGGAGCGTCCTGTATGGCCGTCCTTGCCCCCCCCCCCCCACCCGTGGTCGCCGTTCCCCCCGCCCCACTTCCCCCTGCATTCTAAATTAAAAAGCAAGAAGAAAAGCAAACGTACCTTTAGCAGCCCCGGCCCCCCTCCCTTCCTCACTACTCTGTCTCCCCTCAGCTCCGCCTCCCGACATCCTCCGCCCTGTGCCCCGCCCCCTCTTCGGGTCGTCACCGCCATTCCCCTCCTCCATCGGGCCCCCCTCCCTCTTACCGGGCCCGTGCAGCGCCTCTGTCCTCTGTCTGAAGGCGCTGCACGGGCAAGAAGAAAGCTGATGCCTGCCTTCGCCCAGCTTCTGTCGCGCGTCTCTCTCCTCCTGGGCCCGCCCCTGTCTGACGTCGGTAACCTACGTAGGTTACTGACGTCAGACAGGGGCGGGCGCAGGAGGAGAGAGACGCGCGACCGAAGCTGGGCGAAGGCAGGCATCAGCTTTCTTCTTGCCCGTGCAGCGCCTTCGGACAGAGGAGAGAGGCGCTGCACGGGCCCGGTAAGAGGGAGGGGGGCCCGATGGAGGAGGGGAATGGCGGTGACGACCCCGAGGGGGCGGGGCACAGGGCGGAGGATGTCGGGAGGCGGAGCTGAGGGGAGACAGAGTAGTGAGGAAGGGAGGGGGGCCGGGGCTGCTAAAATTTTGCCTTTTTTTGGGGGGGGGGCGGCGGAAAGTGGGGAGCAGCGGGGGGGGGGGGCAAGGCCGTCCATACAGGACGCTCCTGATGAGCGCCCTTGCCCCCTCACGATCCTTTTTTTATTTTTTTTTTTTTTATGTGTTTTCTGACGTCCTTTGGACCAATCACAGCGCTTTTAGCTCTGCTAATGCGCTGGGATTGGCTCAAAGTTTGTTTATTTTTTCACTTAATGATTTTTCCTGGCACAGACCTGTCCTAACGAGAGGTCCAGACCTCTCGTTAGATTTCCTGCCTTTTTCCTGCGTAAAGGCAATCGGAAAAGGTTAGTGCATGTCGTTTCAATGGGGTTTTCACACTAATTGCTCATCTCCATTCCGTTTTCGTTAGCTGCTGGCTTCCTCGGTAAAAGCCTTTTGATGCATGCAATGGATCAAATTTTCCTCGTTGGAGAGTCATTAAAGGCTCATTTAGCTTTAGTGCATCTGCCTCATAGTAGATGACAGCAGAAAAAGACCTGCATGGTCCATCCAGTCTGCCCAACAAGACAAACTCATATGTGCTACTTTTTGTGTATATCTTACCTTGATTTGTAACTGTCATTTTCAGGGCACAGACCGTACAAGTCTGCCCAGCACTATCCCCGCTTCCCAACCACCAGCCCCGCCTCCCACCACCAGCTCTGCCACCCAATCTCGGCTAAGCTCCTGAGGATTCATTTCTTCTGAACAGGATTCCTTTATGTTTATCCCACGCATGTTTGAATTCTGTTACCGTTTTCCTCTCTCAACAGTCATAGCATTCCTTTGGATATCCTCACTAGCCTCATCTGAGCAATCACCAAAATTTAGAAGCACCTTATATGTGAATTCCAGGAAAACACCAATAATAATATATTAGCTCCTGCTGGGTCAGCTGCTAATATCAGTATATCACTTGAATCATTCCTATATGAAATCATTTAGGAGGCAGTTTTCAAACTGTTTGGTTTGGGACAAAATTCATAGTTTCTTTTTATCTATGGACTTTGCACTGAGTTTCAAAAAGAAATTATATATGCATAGTACTTTCAGTACCCAGTACCCATGAATTCTGGCACCTATATTCATTCATTAAGGTCCTGTGTGCTTAATTCCTCATCTGTTAAAGGAGGGCAAAACCATTCCACATGAGAAAAAGTCTTTTCTCCAATACAGATCGTGATCTCTAATTCCAATCACGTTACCCAATCAAGCAATACAATAAATATCAAATCACTGGTGTCATGATCATAAATTTCAGATTATAGATTCCAGATTTTGGATTGAGCTATTTCTAATAAAAGCTGCCTTTCTAAAGTGCTATTATAAAAATGTACAAGTCAGATACAGAATAATGGAAAATTTAACATTATGCCCATTTCTAGGTCTCATTTATCTGTCATTATAATGGCATTCTACACCTTTGGAGCAGCAAAGTCATTGTATCTGGTTTTACACTTGCCAAGAACATTGTGGTGCATTTATCATGATCACTTATTTTGTGATAAGTGTGGTATGCATTTGTAGCCAATCTTTTTAAATTTGTGTTAGCCACATATATGGAACCAAGTGATTCATCAAAATCACAGAGGTATTTTGTTCCAAGATAAACCTTCATCATTTCCTTTCTCATTTTGGTTACCATTCATCTTTCTGTTCAATTTATTGGTCACCAGTAACGTAGATGGTCAGAGATGGTCTCTCATGCTTCACAATGACATCAACTTATGCTTTATGGAACTTTAAAAAGTGTTGTATGACATTCAGTTACAATTCCCTTTATGTTATATACTTCTAATATTATTTTACTATCATGAATGCTGGAGAGAAAGTAGAAAAGTTAAATACAAGTTATAACTTTGAAAGAGTGCTTGGAGCTGAATTAATATGCAGATCATACTAAAATGGCTTTTAGCTATATTAAGGGAGTAATTTTATAAAGCACTTTCCCCTGGATTCCAGGGCTGCCAAGAGGGGGGGCAAGGGGGGCAAAATTCCCCGGGCCTGAGCCTCCAAGGGGGTCCCAATGCCAGGGTCTCTCTCTCTCTCTCTCTCTCCTGCTCCTGACGGCACCTGGGCTATCGCGTCCTGACAGGAGAGCAGGAGAGAGAAAACTCTAGCGCTGGGCCCCCCTTGCATTGCCTGCCAATCAGCTGCTAGGCCCTCAGGCTGCACATGCTCAGTTTTGAAACCAAGCATGCAGGACCTGAGAGAAAAGCAGTCACAGGGGCAGGCAATGTGGCTGCCGGCAGAGGAAAGAACAACAGGGCCTGGAGGAAGACTTCTGCTGGCTGGGCCTTGGGATCCCCGCCAGCCAAGGTATATGTAATTCAGTCAGGCAGGCGGGCGAGGGGGTGGTGGCGGCCCTGCCCCGGGCCTGGCTCAGTCTCTTGGCAGCCCTGCTCGGCACCCAAATATACATGTCATCCTGAGATGTGTGCGCAACTTAATTGGTTAAGGAGCCAATCAATTTTGATGTTAATTGGCACCAATTAGCATTTATATGCACATCTAGCTGCGCACTATTCTATAATACTAGACACCCAAATCCCACAGTGTGCAACTCAAAAGGGGGCATGGCCATGTGAGGAGCTTGAGCGAATTTGCACATAGTATTATAGAATACTGGAGATGCGTGTCCAAATTGGGCACCAGGAATTACACCAAGTTTCAGCTAGCATAAGTCCTCGTGCCCAAAGCTGGGCACAGGAATTGGCATTACGTGCAATTTTTCTAAAGAGCGCTCACCCTGGAATGCCCTTTACAGAACAGTGCTAAGTGTCAGTTTTTCTCTGTGCCTAATTTTCGGCATTATTTATTGAATCCGGACCTTTTTGCGGGTGAAGCTGTTTTAATGCGGCAACAGACTTTTATAAAACTGCATGACACATGCACACAAAAGTAAGTACATCCATACTTTTATATGATTTGCTCATAGGCATTCCTGGGTGCATAGTCTGGGCAGAGTAGGGACAGAGTTACACACATATTTTATAAAATATGCATTCAAACGCATTGTGGGGACAAATCACATATTACCAGGACTTTGTACAAGCCTGGCAGAGAGTGATAAGTATAAACAAACAAAGGATGGTATTTTGTATTCAGCAGTCTGGATTATATATATATTGCAAACACACCTCTTACTTGTGATCCTTATTTCAAACTGTCCAAAATTATACTTATATTTACTCTTATACTGAGAGTAACGGACAAGGCTCAGGTGTTATTATAAAAAGGTAAAGCTGTTTATTGTATAGTACTGGCAGAAAATAATAATAATAAAGGTAGAGACAATGAATTATGCAAAATCACTCAGAATGATGTTAAAGGGTCTTAAGTACCTGTCGAGGGAACTAAGATTGCGCACTCTTACCCTAATCCTGAAATTTTTAGGATATCTAACCCCCAAGCACTTCCAGGCACTGAGCAATAGCAGATCAACCTGACAGATGATACCATACACAAACACTGGATCTGCAGGTAGGTCAGGAACTAATAAGGATGGACCAGGACCTCAGTAACTCAGGCAGCATCAGGCAAGTGATGCCACAGATTAATGAGCCTTCATCCTGTGGCAGGCTTAGAGCTAGCTGATGGCCGCCATCTCTGTGGTCTGTCAGATAACAGTTCGCTAGCCAACCAGCTGGAAACACCTTCAATGTAGGGGGTTTTATACCCTCCCCCAAGTCTTGGTGCCAGATTGACTGGAACATGATGACCAGATGTCCATGTAAATACAACAACAAAAATTGATGTTGTCAAAGTTGTTGCCTTTGTCAGACTGGATGTCTCCACACTGTCCTCGAGGCCTTCCACACTATCCAGCCCCTGCATGAGGGCTGACAATGGTTTGGCATGCTATCAGAAGTGGTTATCATATTATACAGTATTTTTGTACTTATATTTTCTGTGGTTTTCTTCTCCAAAATCTTGACTCCAAAATTTCACCCACCAATATAATTAATTGAATTTAGCATAATGAACTGAATTCCAAGAAAGTAATCTTTCCAAGATTTGTCAAGCTAAGTAGATGTCAGTGCAGTTAAAGAAATAACGGAGCCAATATTCAGTGGGACTCAAGTGTGACCTCTGTGGAAAAGAGCAGCTCCTATCTAGAAGTCCTGCCCACTGGGTCCTTACCCAGAATTTCAACAACATTGTCTTGATAATGTCACTAAAATCTGGACAGACCACCTCAGCACTATACCAGGGAAGTTGTGTGGAGCCTGGGTAGAGTTTCCATTTACTTGGTCAACGGTGATTTTCAGTCCACTAACTGATTAACTGTCTGGTCTGGTACTGGTCTGAATATCACCAGAATCTGGAAAATCCTAGCACCCAAGTTATACCTGTATATTTTGAACCAACTGGTATCCAGACACTGGAGCTGAATATCCAGGTATAAAATAGCTGTTGCAGATGGCATTTACATCAAACAGTGACCATCGTGGCTGAATTTTACCCCCATTTTTTACAAAAGCATTGAAATGCTTCTATTTCAAGTATAATTGGTTCACAAAAATCTACATAATGAAACAGTATTATAAAAAGGACAACATTATGTCAAGTTAAACAAGATATAATTGTTCAATATTCCATATCATTTATCATGGATGATCTCATTTGGCACTGAAGGAGGAAATGTAGCATGGGAACACTTTATTATGTGTCTAATTATAATTAGCTATTTAGGAATATATTTCAACAAAATGATTGAAATGAATTCTTTAGTTATCTCTAACATGCATTGCTTCTTTGAAAAGCTATATTAATTCAAAAAAGGAATTGATAATGTTTATTCTTATTACTTATGGGAGAAAAAATTTCAACATGATATCTGCCGTAACTACAAAACTACATAGGCACTTTTTCACCCCATCAAACTTAGCAGATTTTCAAACACAAGGTATGTCTGTACGTCGTGTTTGAAAATTGTCTTTTTACATGGATAAAAGTATGTGTAGTTACATGCTGTTGAGTGATATCATTAAATATATGGGCTAACAGTAAACATAGTGTATAAATATTAGAGGATGGCAGGCAAAAACACATTTTTTGTTTTGTCTTTGTTTCCTGTGTCATTTGCAGGATTGTGAAAAATTACAACAGGGCCTTACAAGACTGGGAGACTGGGCATCCAAATGGCAGATGATGTTTAATGTGAGGAAGTGAAAAGTGATGCATGTGGGAAAGAGGAACCCAAACTATAGCTATGTAATGCAAGGTTCCACATTAGGAGACACTGACTAGGAAAGGGATCTAGGTATCATCATTGATGATATGTTGAAACCCTCTGCTCAGTGTGTGCAGCTTAGGGCCCTACTTTTGCAACGTTCTGGAGTCTTTCTGCGAGCCGGACAGGGACGTACAGCTCTCAACGGTGTCATATAATTCTCTTCAGCTGTGTGGGGTACTTCGTGGTGCCTGTGGAACCTGGATTGCCTAGTGTGACGCCGAAGACAGCTCATCGTGACACCTTCTCTTCTGCTTCCAATATGGACATTGTAAATGATCCTCCCTTCCGCCTGAAGGTCCTCGGGATCACCCCTTCACCCTTGCTACTCCACCTCCTGGTTCACTGTAGTCCACAGGGCAGGGCTCAAAGAAATCAACTTCAAAGCAAACCTAACAAGTTCTTTATTTTGCTTGGGATCCAACAGTCCAGCAGTTCAAAAAGACAAAATACTTGAAGCGAAAAAAAAACCTCCCAATTCCCCCTGTTGCTCCTCTCAGGGGTACAACCACAGCAAGAAAAAAAAACAACTTTTAACTCCCAGGCTTCCCGCACCCAGCTGGGTTCCTTTCAGACAGTTTTATAGCCCTGGGTCTTCTTTCTCCCCCCCCCCCCCTCCCTTTCTCTCCCTTGGGAGGGGGCAAAACACTGCAAGCAGTTCCAAAAAAAAAACCAAACACAGTTCTTGAGGCTTCAGCACACAGCTCAAACCCCTTCAGCTTCTTTTAGGCTTTTTAGCCACAGTTCACCCTCCACTTTCCTCCTGCTGGGGCTCAGCCCACTCTGAGAAAATCTCTCATCCCTCTTCAACCAGAACTCTTTAAACTCACAGTTCAATCACAGCCTGAGCTCTGGAAAATGAAAAGGCCCCACCCATCTGGGTCACTCTCTCTAAGCACTGACCCATTCTCCCACATGACCTTTCCTCTTTCCTCTCTTAGCCCAGTTACCATACCATGAGGTTACCTGCTCTCTTATTTTGTTACCTAAGGAGTGAGCCCAGGCTGAGAGGTCCATAGGCTCTTCCTCCCTCTCTTCTCTTTCTCTCTGCCCAGCTTCTTGATACTCCATGGGCTCCCCGTCCCACCCACTTTGCAACTGTTCCTCTTTCCCTTGATTACCCTGCAGGGGCACCACCCTTTCCTTGTTAGAGTTCTCCCCCTGTTCCTGCTGGGGAAGGTAATCTCTGTACCAGGCTTTGCCCCGAGGTTGCTGGGAAATATAGTCTCTTCCTCTCCTCCATTTTACAGGGGTCACAAACCTTTCTCTGCTCTCTCTCGGGGGATGCTGGGTAATGTAGTCCTTTTCTCTCCACCCTTTTCTAGGGGGCATTACTACTTCTTTCGCGCTCTGGGGATGGAATGGAGGCAAGGCTCTGTTTTGCCTACGTCTGCTCGTGAGCCGCCTCCCTTCTTCCTCTTCCACTTCCATCTTATCTACCCCCAGGTCCTCTCCTTCACAACATATTTATGTCTTTCTTTGCTTGTCTTTTTGTTTCGCTACTCTCTTTCTCCTCTTCCATTTCTCCTTCAGAAAGCAATTTCATTCCCATCCTCCACATCTCCTGCAGACTACCAAGCCGTCCTTCCAGCCTACGTGCCACACCAGCCACAGAACGTCAACTTTTGCACATTCCCCAATTTCAGTCCCGATGCCCTTCCTCTCGCTCTGTCCTCGTGGGTTATGCAAATGCTAGATCCATAATCAAAAAAGCCTCAATCCTTACTGATTGGATCATGCTGGAATGCCTTGACCTGGTCTTCATTACAGAAACTTGGGCCCAACACCAAACTGATCCCATCCTGCTTGATTTATGCCCCACAGGCTATAAGCTTGTGCACTGGCCCCATCCTGGGAGGAGAGGTGGTGGTATTGCGCTCATCTATCGTTCCACCTTCATCATAGAACCCATTGCTGACTCCATTACGCCGCAACTTGAGATTGCCTCAGTAAGAATCCATAACAAAACCTTGTTTGGTCACCTGACTTGTGTCCTACTATACTGGCCACCCAGCAACTGAAGCAGAGCACAGCCTATTTTTGCAAATTTTATTTCAAATGCATGCCTGTCCAGTCCCAATGTACTTGTCCTGGGAGACATCAATCTGCACCTTGAACGCTATTCCTCAGCAGACACGCGTGACTGTTTAGATTTCCTCAGCTCTTGGGACTTTACCTTCTGGAATACTCAGGCTACCCACTCAAAAGGACACACCTTAGACCTCCTCTCCCTCAAATCGGTAAATCACGTTAGATTGTGCATCACCAAAGCCTTGTGGTCAGCTGTCCCTTGGTCTGATCACATCAAGCTCAATTGTTCAATTTCGTGGCAAATAAAAGGACCGCAGCACATGCATCCCCATTACGTCATACACGACAAGAGGGCATATCGACCCAGCGGCATTCTGGCAGTCTGTTTATGAGTCTGCCTGGCCAGACCCAGTCAACTCAGATAGCTTCTTCCTCAATTGGGACAACCGTTGTAGAAATACCTTAGACACCATAGCTCCACTCAAAGTGTGCTCAACAAAAAGGAAACTCGCTCCCCCATGGTTTAATGATGACCTTAGAACTCTCAAAACCAAAACCAGAAGGCTCGAAAGGGCGTGGAGAAAGCACCAGGATACTCCACATCTTACTGCATGGAAACAGTCTCACAGACAGTATAATTATGCAATTAGGCAGGTGAAAAAAAATTACTTCAAAACCAAGATTGGCCCGGATTACAAAGATGCCAAAAAGCTCTTCTTTTTTGTACACAAATTAATGGATACCACTATGCTTACCACAGCAGGTGAAGGCACTCCTCCAGCCGCAGATTTAGCCAAATTTTTCCAAGACAAAATCATCAAGCTGCAGTGCTCCCTTCTGTTGAACAATCCCAGCATCAGTGATTTTATTAGTGGCTTGGATCCGGGGCCTGCCGAGCAACCAGTAGACCGTCTGTTCTCCAGCTTTTCATCCCTATCTGTACATTCTGTCAAGCTTGAGCTCCGTAGATTTGTCAGGAAGTATTGCAGGCTGGATGTGTGCCCCAATTATTTACTCCAATGCGCCCCTGCCTGTTTCCTGGATGACCTGACGCAGCATCTCAACTATATGCTAAGCAATGGCAAGTTCTCTGTAAATTATGGTAACACCTTACTAACCCCAGTGCCCAAAGATACCAAGAAAAAGAGTAGTGATCTTTCCAACTACCGGCCAATAGCTTCCATCCCCCTTTTCGTGAAACTCATGGAGAGCTTAGTGAATAAACAACTTGGTGAGCACTTGGACAAGTTCAATATTCTGCATTCCTCGCAATCGGGTTTCTGGCCACTCCACAGTACTGAGACTGTCCTCGTCACTCTTCTGTCCAACTTCAGGAGGGAAATATCAGTAGGGGAAAGTATTTTGCTCTTACAGTTTGACATGTCTAGTGCCTTCGACATGGTGCACCATGGCATCCTGCTGCGGCTCCTAGATTATTTCGGTGCCTGTGGAAACGTACTGGCCTGGCTTAGTGGCTTTCTTACGTCAAGAACTTACCATGCCAATTCTACCTCATCACCTCACTGGAAAGCAGACTGTGGAGTGCCACAGGGTTCCCCACTATCACCAACCCTCTTCAATATGATGTTGATTCCCTTGGCTGCGGCTCTTTCCCAACTGGGACTTAACCCATTTATCTGTGCAGATGACATCACTATCTTCATCCCTTTTGAGAAAGACCCAAATGAAATAACTAGTAAGATCCGACAAGGCTTTAGCACCATGTTAGACTGGGCCAACTTGTTTTGATTCAAAATCAACGCAGAGAAAACACATTGCTTGGTCCTCTCCTCTCGCTTTAACAAACTTAGGCCTCCTACACTAATCACTCTTGAGCTCGTCCTGCCTATTTCGGAGTTCCTAAAAATCTTGGGAGTCATAATTGATAGATCTTTGACATTGGAGCAGCATGTGAACTCTGTGGTCAAGCAAATGTTCTTCTCACTTTGGAAGCTTAAGCGTATCCAGCCTTATTTCCCTAGAGAGGTTTTCCGCAGCCTAGTTCAGTCCCTAGTTATAAGTCGTCTCGATTACTGCAACAGTATCTACAGGGGATGCACATCCATGTTACTAAAAAAACAGCAAACTGCTCAGAGCAAGGCAGCTCAACTCATCTTCGGTAAATCAAGATTTGAAAATTCAAGTCGACTAAATGAGAGGTTGCACTGGCTGTGAAGGACCGTATCGTTTTCAAGATCTGTGCATTGGTGCACAAAATCATCTATGGAGATGCTCCTGTTTACATGGATGCTCTCATTAACTTGCCACCCAGGAACTCCTGCAAGTCAGCTCACTCGTATCTCAATCTCCACTATCCAGTTTTCAGTGGCCTAAAGTATAAGACTGTATATGCTTCCTCTTTTTCTTATCTTAGCACTCAATTCTGGAATGGGTTGCCCCAAGTGGTCAAATTCACCACTGATCACCCGACCTTTAAGAAGCGGCTCAAGACCTTCCTTTTCGGTAAAGCATATGCCGTGAGCCCTCCTGGTGCCTCATCCTTCTGAACCTCGGCTGCCACAGCGACAACTTGTCACCTTCCCCTCTCTCCCGCTCCCTCCTGCTGTTCCTCTTTCCCTATTACGCCTCTAATTACTGTATTTTGTAATATTGTTATTTAATAGTCTATTGTACGCCACATTGAGCCTGCCCGTGGGTGGGAATAATGTGGGATATAAATGCCATAAATAAATAAATAAATAGAATGTTAGGTATTATTAGGAAAGGAACCGAAAATGAAAATGATTATAATGCCTTTGTATCAAATATTGTGTTCAATTCTGGTCACCGCATCTCAAAAAAGATACAGTGGAATTAGAAAAGGTACAGAGAAGGGCGATGAAAATTATAAAGAGGATGGAATGATTTTCCTAGTAGAAGAGGCTAAAGTGGCTAGGGTTCTTCAGCTTGGAGAAGAGACAGCTGAGGGGAGATATGATAGAGGTCTATAAAATAATGAGTGGGATGGAATGGGTAGACTTGAATCACTTGTTCACTTTTTCCAAAAATACTGGAACTAGGGGGCACACAATGAAGCTACAAAGTAGTAAGCTTAAAACAAATTGGAGAAAATATTTCTTCACTCAACATGCAATTAAACTCTGGAATTTGTTGCCAAGAGTGTAGTAAAAGCAGTTAGCTTAGTGGGGTTTTAAAAAGGTTTGGATAGTTTCCTAAAAGAAAAGTCCATAAGCCATTATTAAAATGACTTGGGGAAAATCCACTGCTTATATCTAGGATAAGCAGAATAAAATGTATTGTACTATTTTGGGATCTTGGCAGGTACTTGTGACCTGGATTGGCCATTGTTGGAAACAGGATGCTGGATAGATATGATATTATCTATGTTTATATTACATTATTTTATTTTAATTTTGCATGACATATTATGTTTTTACAATCTTTTTATATCCTATATAATAATTCTCATCTCCAACGTTCTGAGGCTGCCTGGAACCGTGGAAAAGGAAAGTGGAGTAGATAAAAGTGATGTCATTCCTGAAGTGCCACTAATTGGCTGCTATGACATGCTGCAGAACGTTCAATAGACAGGAGTGGAAGTGAACAAAGCAAGTCTATGGTAAGCATGGAAGCTCATTGGTTAATCTCTGATTCCACTCCCCAAAGCAGCCGTCATTCCTATGCACTCAAAAAAAAAAAAAGGAAACCTAGGAGCTGATTCTCATTGCCGTTTTTACAGCTGTTTCCACTGGACAAAAGGAGGGGGGAGACACACAGACCCTGCAACTGGGAGAGGGGGGAGGGGGGACCCTGCAACTGGGAAAAAAGGAGGAAGGGATGTGAGGGGGGACCCTGCAACTGGGAAAAAGGGAGGATGGGAGGAGGAGGGACCCTGCAACTGGGAGGAAGGAAGGAAGGGAGGGAGGGGGGACACCCCTGCAAATGGGAGACATACCGGGGATGACGACCCTGGAACTGGGAGAGAGGGGGGACCCTGGCACATACTCTTATTCTCACACACACACTCGCACCCAGTCTCACTCTTTCTCTGTCACACACACACACTCGCACATTCACACTCTCTCAAACATACACACTCCGAGGAAAACCTTTCTAGCGCCCGTTTCCTTTAAAACAGAAACGAGCCTTTCTTATTAGTTATTACATATTTGTAATTTTATGTGTTTGTCTATTTTAGCCCCTGACGCAGCCCCTTTGGGCGAAACACGGCCTGTGTCGAGCATTTTTCTGGTATATAGTATCACTAATAAAATCTTTTGATGTTTTATTGATCTGCTTGTTTGTTTTCCTCGACTGGCCAATATGACATATTTCAATAGTTGTATTTAGAGTCAAGTGACTTTCTCTTAAGAGATGACAATGCATGCACTAATTGGCAATGCCAGGAATTATTTTATCCTGAATAAATTCATCTTTCAGTGGACCATGTCACTGCTTTCTTTCTCAAAGAAACGTGCAACAAAGTTGTCAATGGATTCAGCTGCCCCTTGTTCGCAGCTGCTAAACATATATATTTCACATATAATATTTTTCATGGGTTTGAAATAGGCTTCTAATGCATCTAAGATAATTTTGGTATCCCGCCTCTGCTCCTCTGTGAAGCTCAAATTGTTCTTATAAACATGGCAGCATTCAGCACCTATCAACCTCCTCAGCATAGCTGCCTGCACTTCAGGGAGCTTCTCATATAATTCTCATGCTAGAGAGTCTTCACATTCTGCTCTCAATTGCCGCTTTTAGTCACCAGTGACCTTCATGTTCTGTGGGGGTGGAATGTTGTTAGCAGCCGCCACGATGCTGTAATGCTTTTGTGCTTCTGAATCAAAGGAATAGAGTTTGTATTCTGAGGCCAATCAATATCACTTCAAGCCTTGATGTGCACTCACAGTTCTGCTACCCACCACATTCAGGAAACTCGGCTATAGGTAGCAAAACAGCATAGGTTCAGAAATTTGTGGCACCATGTTTCAGAGTTAAAAATAAAGACACCCAGACTGTTCTGTCCTCTGACAGCCTTTCCCTGAAAGTGGCTCTGGGCTGGGTGTGACACTTTTTCTGTCATTCTCACTGCAGAGTCACATGAGCGTTGCATTGTGGGGGGTGTAGTTATCAGGCAACGTGACTTCACTAGCCTGTCTACATAGAGCTGTTTTATGATTGGTTATGCTGTTTCTACTTGGCAGGGTTTGTTCCCATTTGTGGTTTTCCCTGCTCTCTGGGTCAGAGTGTGCCCTTTTTCTGTTCCCTTTAGTCTGAGCTAGGCTCCATTTGTTAGACAGTACAGAACCCTTTCCTGCGTTACAAGCTGTTAGAGTACTTAGTTTTTACCTTGAATATATCTTATTAAAAAAGATTTTGTACTCCATTCAACCAGCTCTGAGCTAATGGTGTTTTCAGAATCACGGAGACTCTTTGCCATTGGGGCAGAACCTCTGATCTACAGTTGACTGTGAGTAAGCATTTTGTTATTCAAATAAAGGACTTTCAGAGAGATAGAGTCTTCAGGTGTGAACTGGTGTAGCGAGGTTATACGTCAGGATATAAGACTTAGAAGCTACAAGTCTTAGAGGCTTGAACACAGACACAGTTTAAAAAAGAGACACAATAAATGCAGCTGTGTACAGGAACATTATTGTATTACTACTGAAGGCTAAGGTGACAACAAACAGGAAGTAGGAAAACAGTAAGATATAACAATGAGCCACTAGATGGAATCAGCAAAAATTAATATCTGTAATAGTGGCTGCAGTGTAGTGTTGCTGAGGATGTGTGAGGGGGTTACAAGGAAGGTGATGACATCATAGGGAACTGTGGTAGTGAGGCTGCAGATGGTGATGGGTTGAGTATTGGTGTTTTGAGTGTTGGCATAGTGGAGGGGTTGTTGGTATGCTCTTTAGCAAGGTCACTACATGGCTCCCTCAAGGAACTGCTGCAGTGATTGTACCTCCTACAACAGGGACTGCATCCCAGTCAGCAACATCTGTGTTAGCTCCATCAGCTAATTCGCTTCTTACTCAATTAAATTGCACACACAAATTGGGTGCACCCTCAAGATTGAGATTGCAATTTTTGGCGCCATGTATAGAATCCAGGGGACTGTGACTGTCTTTTGGTGCCAAGTTATAGAATGAGGGGGGTATGGGCTTAAATGTTTGGAATACCAACATACCCATACATATGTTTGAACATACATGCATATGTACCAGATACACTATTCTATAAAAGCATGTATCTGCAATAACACATATTGGTTAAACTGGAGGGTTGGGTCACTGAACAATTGGTTAATTATTTGGAGAAATTTCAAATAGTGCACCAGTCACAATCTGGCTTTTGCAAGGGTTTTAGCATGGGAAACTGCCATTTCTCTACTTACTAAGCTCAGAAGCTGTTAAGTTTAGGACAGACTTCATTTATAGCGCAGTTTGATTTAAGAAGTGCCTTTGATTTGGTGGATCATACTCTTTTGCTAGATTTGTTTGGTATCTCAGGTCCTGTTTTGTATTGGATCAGAGGTTTTCTAGATAGATCATATCTAGTGAAAATGCATGGGGACATGGTGGAGCCCTGGAGAGCTACTTGTGGCGTCCCTTAGGGCTCCCTATTGTCCCTTACGCTGTTTAATATCTTGATGCAACCATTAGCAAAAAGTCCAGAGAATTCAAAGATCTAATCCTTTGTATATGCAGATGACATTACTATGATATTGTCTTTCACTATTGGCAACAAAGGACATGATCTACTCTTTGTGGTTGTTTAGATTTAGTTGATTCATGGGTTCCTGCATATAAATTGAAGCTTAATAAAGTGAAAACAACATTTTTATGGGTAGGTCCACTGTTACCTTTGACTGATATGATGTTACAAGTTAATAATTTTTAAATAAAACTGGATGTCTCTTCCAGAATTTTGGAACTTGAGGTGGATAGTCAATTATCTTTAGGAACTCAGGTTCATAAGGTGGTAAAAGATTCTTTTTGGTTATTAAAGACATTAAGAATTATTCAGAAGTTTTTTGAGTTGTCTGTCTTTAGATCGTTGGTTCAGGTCTCAATACTTTCAAAACTGGACAAAACTCTATTTATATTGGCTGCACAAAGTTGCTGAAGTCTAAATTACAAGTACAGAATGCAGCAGCAAAAGTTGTTTTTGCAGCAGACAAATATGATCATATTATTCCTTTGTTATTCCATTTGCATTGGGTGCCTTTGGAGGGAAGATTTGACCTATCAAGCATTATATGGATTGATTCCTGCTTATTTAGGTGTTCATCTTGTTTTTCTAAGTGATTTTATTTCTAAATCTACAAGAAATCAATTTCTACTACAATTTCCCTCATTTTACCATGAAAAGACAAAGAGTATTTTTCAATCTGCTTTTTCCTATCAGGCTGCACAGTTTTGGAATTCTCTTCCTTCCTTTCTTTTAAGAATTTGTGTTTATCTTCAGTTTAGGAAAGCTCTTAAGACATTTCTTTTTAAACATTTTTACTAATTTGTGGTAAAGATGTATTTTTTTAAAATTATTGTATAATTTGGTTTAAAATATTGCAATTCCTGATGTTTGTTCAGCTTTTGTCTGTTACTCACAGTGAACTTTTGGTAT
Organism: Microcaecilia unicolor; assembly: GCF_901765095.1. NCBI lineage: Eukaryota > Metazoa > Chordata > Amphibia > Gymnophiona > Siphonopidae > Microcaecilia > Microcaecilia unicolor. The sequence continues at coordinate 83,014,778 of NC_044035.1, forward strand.
TTTGTGCGTTATAAGGTTGTAGTAATAATAGTAATAATCTCTTAAAAGTGGGCAAACATATTTATGAATTCTATATGGCTAGTGTATGTGCTTGCACACATATATACCCAGAAGAGCGAACAAAATAATAAAGGGGATGAAACTCCTCCCATATAAAAAAAGGCTAAAGAAGTTAGGGCTCTTCAGCTTGGAAAAGAGATGGCTGAAGGGGGGATATGATTGAAATCTACAAATTTTGAGTGGTGTAGAAATGAATCAGTTTTTCATGCTTTCAAAAAATACAATGACTGGGGACACTCAATGAAGTTACATGGAAATACTTTTAAAACAAATAGGAGGAAATAGTTTTTCACTCAACAAATAGTTAAGCTCTGGAACTCATTGTCAGAGAATGTTATAACAGTGGTTAGTGTATCTTGGTTTAAAAAAGGTTTGAGCAAGTTCTTGGAGAAAAAGTCCATAGTCTGCTATTGAGATGGACATGGGGGAAGCCACTGCTTGCCTTGGGACTGGTAGCATGGAATGTTACTGCTATTCAGGAATCTTGTTATTCCAGAATATTAGCAACATTCTGGAATCTTATTATTTTTGGGGGTTCTGGAATCTTGCTAGGTCTCCTAGGATGCCTTGTCACCTGCTGGGATGTCATGGCTGTGCCCTGGCTGTTCATCATCAGAGGTCATATTATCCTCGGCAGGTAGAATAGTTCATGGTCAATACCTGCCAGTGCCGGGCAGACTTCTACAGTCTGAGCCCTGAAAATGGCAAGGAGAAATCAAGATCAAGTATACATATCACACCTTATACCAGAGTTTCATACCTTATACCAGTGTTTCCCCAAGTCTGGTCCTGAAGTACCCCTTGCCAGCCAGGTTTTCATGATAATGAATATGCATGAAAGAGATTTGCATATAACATTGGCAGTATATGCAAATCAAGTTTATGCATATTTATTGTGGACATCCTGAAATCCTGACTGGCAAGGGGTACTCCAGGACTGGACTTGTGAAACAGTGCCTTATACTATGAGTTTATTTTGTTGGGCAGACTGGATGGACCGTACAGGTCTTTATCTGCCATCATCTACTATGTTACTATCATTACTTTGTTGCCATGTACATACAGAGAGAATAATTTTATACCATGGGTAGGTGTCTACATAGACAGTATTTTTAAAGAAAGAAGGTACCTATTTTTCTTTATAAAACACTAGTGTAAGTTGCCTAACGCAACCCTATGTTGCAGGCATGGACATTTACATCAGCTGGTGTAAAAGTCTATTCCTATAGTTTGCAAGCTCACACATAAATTATTCATTTTGTAATCCACACACATACTGGTACACACTGCCCACACTCCACCCAAACTCCACCCATGTGCATGCCTAAAGACAAAGTATGGTCATTGATTTATTTTTTTTGTTTATTTAATAATCCATCTTATATACTATCCCTCCCTCCAGGTTAATGATGGTTTGCAAAGTTGTATAGAATGCAAAATAAACATAACTACAATATGTATAATTATTATGACAATAAGATACTACATAGACTTATGTGCCATACTAGCTCTTGCATGTATATGGGCACATATATGTGTATAAATGTTAGTAGCCTAAACATTTATGCACACTTTACAGAATTAACCCCATGGAGGGGCATTTTCGAAAGGACATCCAAGGCAGAATTGGGATCTCTGGCTCATAACGTCCAAAAAACCATCTATCTCACAGCCATTTTCGAACAGGAACAATGTTGGAGTTTCGTGTTACGTGACAACGTCCAAAATGAACAGCAATTTTCCAAAATAAAACTTCCAAATTATGAATGCCCCCCCCCCCAAAAAAAAATGGGGACATGGACTTCTCTCTGGCAGCATTTGTACAAAAATGGTCACACAGATGTTCTTGCAGAGCAGAGGGGCAGCCTAGTGGTCAGTGCAGTGGACTTCAATCCACGGTACCCAGGTTCATATTCCACTGCAACTCTGTTATTTTTAAATTGTGATCCCTCCAGAAACAGGGAAATACCTACTGTACCTGTATATGCACCGCCTCAATAGCCCTCAGGCTTGCAGGTGTCTTGGTATATCTCTGTTCTGGAGGGCTCAGAATATAAATGTCAAAGAAAAAGAGAGTTCAAGTAGGATTTGAACTTGGGTCCCCTGGTTTTACAATCCAGTGCACTGGCCACTAGGCTACCCTTCAGACCTGCTTGTTGCTGTGTTCAGAATCCCCACAGTACCTGATGTCAAAGAGCTTAGTTTCCCTTTCCGGTGTCACTTTCAGGGGTGAGAGAAGGGGACAGTAACCACTGGGGGATTCACGAGAGGTCATGCCTTAATCCCTCCAGTGGTCATCTACTCAATCGGGGCACCTATGTATAACCTGGATGTGATTGAAAAAGGTCTAATTTAGGATGCCCTTCTTTTTTAACTTGGACGTTTCATCCTGTTCAATTATCGCTGATGGGTGTCCTAAATTTGGCCCTTCCCTTGACCCACCCTAAACATGCCCACAACATGCCCTCTTGCTATTTGGACTGCAGTGTAGGACATCCAAATTCTGCCTTTCAAAAATCGCGATTTGGACGTTTTCAGCAGATGGACTTTTTTTTGCCATTTTGAGACGTCCTTCTGCTTTTGAAAATGAGCACTGTAGTGTAAAATGTAGGTGCCAGAATGCAGTGCACTGAGTGTGAATTCTGCAGTGGCGTACCAAGGGGGGCAGTGGGGGCGGTCCGCCCCAGGTGCACGCCGCTGGGGGGGTACCGCGGCGCATGCCTGCTGCGAGAGTTCACTAACTTCTCTCGTTCGCTGCAGCTCCCTCTGCCCCGGAACAGGTTACTTCCTGTTCTGGGGCAGAGGGAGCTGCAGCGAACGAGCAAAGTTAGTAAACTCGCAGCAGGCGCGCGCTGCGGCACCCCCCCCAGCGGCATGCACCCCGGGGGGGTGTCTTTCGCCAGGGGGGGTCCGAGCTGCATCGGGGGGGGGCGCTGCACCCGGGGGGCGGGGCGCCGCCCCGGGTGTCCGCCCCCCTAGGAACACCACTAGAATTCTATAATGGAATCTGGCACCCATATTATAGAATGCTGCAGAGATCACACAAAGCACTTATGCGCATAGATGTTACATGCATGTGCATAAGTGCTAGTATTTTACAATAGTGCACAAATGGCGCTTAGGGGGAATTCATCAAGGTGCAGTAAAAGTTCGCCTTTTACCGCACCTTGATTTACCATGGAATTCAGCAATTTGTGGGATCCTGGTACCGCAGGTTAGGAATAGTTCCTTATTTGGAATATGACCCTCTAGTGATAGTAGCATAATACTACCGCTAGGGACACCATTTTGAAGGCAGCACTGGACAGGTCAGGAGCGACTGGTCATCGCTCCTGCCTGAAGAGCCCTCTCAGACCCCAGAAGATCCCCAGACCTCTACTCTGGACCACCAACCTTTCAGGTGGGGGTTGGGGGGCTTCAACTCTGGGGTTGCCCAGAAGTCTGGGGGGGACCCTCAGCTAGTGGCCCAGGAGCATCTGGTCACTGTTTTGCAGCTCGTTGCTCCCAGATGTTAGAAAAAAAAAAGCGAAAAGCTGGGGTTATTTTACCATGGTTATTGGGCACTAATACAAGTTGCGATATATCACCAAAAGTCACTTTAGGGTATTTGCATATTTTGCATCTCATTGCTAACTAACCTCTTGGGTGACTTAAATATCGTTGTGGTATTTTTAGAAAAGCATTGTTAGGGCTGTTTAAGTTACGTTAATGCCTTAATGCAACTTGATGAATCCCTTTGTCACTAGGGGGGATGGAAGTAATTCTGTATCCTGGGTTCTCATATTTCTGTGTGTGTTACGTGTTTAAATGTTTAGATTGCTAGCATTTATACATGTGTGTGTGTGCACGTATACATGCAAGTTTTAGCATGGTACATAATTCTGTAAATACCCACTTCATTTATATAATATGAATTTGCAAGGGGGCATACATGGGTGGAGTATGGGTAAGACATAGGCAGAACTCCCACTTAAAGCTACCCTCCCTCCCTCTACTATCCTTTCCCCCTCTCAGACATCTTTCAACTGCCCCCATCAACAATCAGTTACTCTTTTCCCATCTCTGGATGCTCCAGTTATGCTACAAAGCCCCCTTTCTTCTCTTGAAATCTTCACATGGTCGTCTTTCCAACCTCAGACCATACTGTCTCTTTCCAAGACTCTTGCATCTTTGAAAGCAACATGTTGCTTATTGGATCCCTTCCCATCCACCTGGTTAACATCCTCTAGCCTGGGTTCCCTTCCCCAGATCTTATTTGCTATAAACAACAGCTTTTCTTCGGGTCAATTCCCAACCATCTGGAAATCTGCATAGTCTTCCTAATCCTTAAGAAACCCTGATCCCCCAAGTTCCAGCATATTACCATCCAGTTTCAAATCTTTGTTTCTTGTCTAAAATTCTTTAAAAAATTGTTTTCACTAAGACTACTTCTTTCGTTAAAAAATCTCAAATTTCCCAATTGTGCAAAATAGGGGTTTTTTTTGTTCTTAGTCAGCTATCCAGCTTATTTTCAAAGGAGAAGGGCACCCATCTTTCGACACAAATCGGGAGATGGGCACCCTTCTCGCAAGGCCACCCAAATCGGCATAATCAAAAGCCGATTTTTTGACCCCCTCGATGGCTTTCCGTCGCGGGGACGACCAAAGTTCACGGGGGCATGTCGGCAGGGTAGCGAAGGCGGGACTGGGGCGTGATTAGGAGATGGGCATCCTCGGCCGATAATGGAAAAAAGAAGGGCATCCCTGACGAGCCCTTGGCCGACTTTACTTGGTCCATTTTTTCTTGCGACCAAGCCGTGAAAAGATGCCTGAACTGAGCAGATGACCACCGGAGGGAATCGGGGATGACCTCCCCTTACTCCCCCGGTGGTCATTAACCCCCTCCCACCATAAAAAACAGATTAAAAATACTTTTTTGCCAGCCTCTATGCCAGACTCAAATGCCATACTCAGGTCCATCGCATTAGTATCTAGGTCCCTGGAGCAGTTGTAGTGGGTGCAGTGTACTTCAGGCAGGCAGACCTGGGGGGGGGGGGGGGTTGGGAGGCTCAGCACCCAAGGTAAGGGAGCTATGCACCTGGGAGCAATTTCTAAAGTCCACTGCAGTGCCCCCTAGGGTTCCCGGTTGGTGTCCTGGCATGTGAGGGGGGCCAGTGCAGTACCAATGCTGGCTCCTCCTACAACCAAATGGCTTGGATTTGGCCGTTTTTGAGATGGACGTCCTTAGTTTCCATTATCAACGATAACCAAGGGCGGCCATCTCTAAGGTCGATCCAAATGTTGAGATTTGGGCATCCCCGACCATATTATCAAAACGAAAGATGGGCGCCCATCTTGTTTCAATAATACAGTCAGGGACGCCCCTTTACGGGGCCATCCTTAGAGATGGGTGCCCTTAGAGATGGGCACCTCCATTCGATTATGCCCCTCTATGTCAATCTAGAGACATTTTGATCACAATTCCTTGCATGTCCTCATTCTCTCTTTGCTTACTACTAGGCTGGACTATTGTAACATCTACCTAGGTTGTAATCATTCACAGTTTAAAAAGAAAACTACAGTACCTTCAGAACACCGCGATAAGATTCCTTTGCCATGCTCGCCGCTCTGATCACATCTCACCTTTATTCAAATCACATCATTGGCTTCCAGTAGAGCAGTGCATTATTTTTAAACTACTCAAGCTCAATTCCAAAGCTTTCAGGACTGGACTTCCACTCTATCTTCCCTCACTATTCCCTATTCACCAACCCGTGTCCTCCTCTCCTTGAAGGCCACCGGCTCATTCTTCCCAGCCCCAAAAATGCATCTCTCGATTCCACTAGGCAATGAGCCTTTTTCTTCACTGGCTCAGCTCTGTGGAATTCTTTGCCCCTTCCCATTCAATCTGAACTATCTCTGAAAAAATTTAAATCTTTGGTTAAGGCTTGGCTCCTTCAACAAGCCTTCCACTCTCTCACTAGCTGACTGCATTTGGCTTTTTGTGGCTGACAGACCCTGTTTTATTTCCCAGTCCCTTCTCCTTCCCCCTCCCCATCTCCCTCCACGTAATCTTTTTTTTTTTGTCTTTTTCCATTGTTGTGTGCATGACTATGATATTCTTTCCTGTCTGCTATTGTAGTTCCCTTTTCTCCCTGATTTCCATTTTTATGATTATTGTACACTGCTTTGAACTGCTTGTTAGCAAAGACGGTATAGCAAATTCAAATAAAAAAATAATTCACAATACTGTAAATTATTTTATTTTAATCAAATGTTTTGCAATCATGAGTGACCACAGAAATTTCAGAAAAAGAAAAAATAACAAAGGTAAATAATCATTCTTAAGATTGTCCACAAGTAAAGACAGCCAATAAATTAAAGTAAAATTGAACAAACAAAAAAAGAAACATCAACAGAAGCAGCTATTTGTGGCCTGAAAGGTAAAGACTGAAATGTTTGGATGCCAGAAAAGAATTTTTGTGGCTGCCACAATGCAGAGAGAAGAAATCAGAAAAGGTGAAATTCCAGTGTGCACGAAAAGTACACTGAGGCAAGGAAGACCTGTTCCTGTGATACCAATTTCTTGTAGCCTAGTAGAAGACAGTGGTCAACAAAGTCAAAGACTGCAAGAACAAGAAAAACACCCTTACCATTGTCAATCATAGACAGTGTGAAAGCCATATTGGAGTGGATCAAGAACAGCTTGAGATGAAAGAAATTCAATACGGCAGTGGTAAACAGCATGTTCAAAGTAGCTTGCATGTGAAAGGAAGGAGGGAGAGGGACAATAATTGGAATGGCAGGTAGGGGTCCAGTTAAGGCTCTTTTTTTTTTTTGTGGAGTGGTGTAATCATAGCATATTTGAAGGCATCCGGAAAAGTTATGGGGGAGACAAAGCTGAATTATGGTGTGAATGGGATGTGAGGAACAAGCAGTTATTTGGAAGAGGAGCGAAGATGTGTGATTTTATAAATGTAATAAAAAAGAGTGTCAGGGGTTGAAGGATAAATGTGAGAATGAAGGCAAGATGGAGGTGACCTGGTGAAGAACCTAAGACAATGGGAGGAGCAAGAGGGTTCAAGGCAGAGGCGAGAATAGCATAACAGGAAGAGACAGCCTCATTGACAGACTTGGATAGCAAATTGATAGTAGCTGATCTATTTTGTTGTGAATAGACTGGAAATAAGAAAATTAGTGTTTGAGTACCATATTTCTGGTTATGTATGCAGAATACTGAGCTTCTGAAGGACCTGTATGAAATTTGATTTGCTTCCATGGTTCAAAGCTATAGCTAGGGGTATTTATCACTGCCCCCCCCCCCCCCCCCCCCCCCCCCGGCAGTGTACTGCCTCTGAGGTAGCATTCTACAGCAGCAGCTGATGATATCAGTCCCTTGGGAGTGAAGCTCTGTTACACAGCAGAGGGAAACCTAATGGGAGCCAGGCTGATATTCTCCTCAGTCCCCTTCTGCATCTTCAGCTTCTTTTCTTACTGCTGCTAGGGCGCTGCTCTCTGCAGCAGTGGCATTTTTTACCTCTTTGAATCTTAATATAGAACATTATTCCTGATAAAAGTGTTTAAAAAAACTGTGTCAACAACTTCATAATAAAGAACAGGACTCATCTGGATATAAAACTGAAATCACAGCACACAAAAAAAATCTCATTATTCAGGTGCTTTATCATTTTTCTATTCTGTTTAGTTCTTTCTTAAATTCTCACAATCACAATTTCATGTTAGTATTATTGCAGCAACTTATCCATTTCTCACTGGTGTTACCTAGCATATTTGACACCCGGGGCAGAACATTATTTAACACTCCCCTCCTCTATACAACAAAATGGAAATGAATAATAATAATGGCCAGAAAAGAAACGCTGCTAGACCAACAAAAGATTTTTTTCAGAGAGGCGTATTTTATCCCTGAAATTGTTTAGAAATACTGGCACATGGTGATAATAAAAAGCCAGTGACGTGCGGTGATATTTACAACAGGGGATTCAGTAAATAAGCCAAACAGCCCCAACACCATAGAGCATCAATACATCTATCAAAAAAACTGAACATGTCCAATTACTTCAGATCACTAAATAAAAAATTCAAGCTAACAGAATACCTGGTCCCGGTCATACAAACAGAACACAGGTACCAAATACAGAATAACTGACTGCAAACTAGAAATAAAAATATGTAGACAGAAATTAAACTGAAACTTCAAGAAGTCAGCCTTGCTTCTGGCACAACACCAGAGAAATAGGAAGAAATGCATTTCACCCTGTGCTGTACAAAATATAAAGATAACAGATATTGGGGATGATGTTGGGGGAGGGGCAGTGGAACCAGGGCAATTGCCCATGACCCTCTGGCTAAAGAGGTCCCCAAACCTGTCTGAACCTGAAGAATATATAGCTTGATAGTGGACTTTGGGGTCCCCTCCTATTCCCAAATTTCTACCCTGGGGACCCAGCCATGTCTAACACCAGCTCTGACAGATATACATTCCAAAAACTGATAAATTCTAAATAAATAAAAAATAAATTCTAAATAAAATCTATCTTTGTTGTCTGGTCATTTAATTTTATTTGTATTGGTCCCAATCTCTTGTTTCTGATTTCCTTTATCTTATCTTAACTCTTGCCAGTGTCTCCTGTTCATTGACATGTCTTCTTTCTCCATGTGCATCATCCATCTTCCTTCTGTGCCCCTATCCTCCCCCATGTTCAGCATCTTCCTTTTCTGTGTCCCTATCTTCCCCTGTCCAGCATCTTCTTCTTTGTGTCCATATCCCTCCCCGTGTCTAGCATTGCCCCTCTGTATCCCTATCCCATGTATAACCAGCATCACCCCTCTGTGTCCCTGCCCCCCTTGTTCCGTATCATCCTTGTTTCCTTATTCTCCCATGTCCACATTATCCGTTTATATCCTTATCTCCCCCAGTGTCCTGCATCATTCCTATGTTCCTGTCCATCTATATTCATAACCCCCTATGTGTCCAGCATTGTCCGTCTGTCTCCTTACCCTCTCCCTGTCCAGTATTGACCTTTGGTATTTCTATACCTAAGTTCCCCCATACACAGTATCTCCTTTCTATGTGTCCCTATCCCTCCTAGTATCTAGCTTCTCCCCTCTCTCAGTCCTCCCTGCTTGACATGACCCATGATCTTTCCTAACTTTCTCCCAAATCCCATGTGGTTCAGCATCTCTATCTCTCTCCTCTCCATTCTTCCCCAATCCAGCATCTTTCCCTCCCTGAGGTCCAGTATCTCTCCCCTTCCTCCTTCCATTCCCTACATACTACTATCTCTCTGTCTCTCTTTCGTTCCCTCTTCCCTCTCTAGAGATGTAGTATTTCTCCCCCTCTCTTCCTTCCATTCCCTGCAGTCCAGTATGTCTATCTCTAACTCTCCCCCACTATGGTCTGGCATGACCCCCCCCCCCCCCCCCCCCCCCCCCCCCATGGCATCTCTTGTGTCCCTCTTCTCCACCCCAGGATACAGCATTTCTCTGCCCCTTTCCCAATGCAGGCCCAGCATTTCTTCTCTGGCTGCAGGCTCCTTGATTGCTTTGCTTCCATGCACCTGGCTCTGCTCTCTCTCTGCCTGGCTTTCAGGCTCCTTGATTGCTTTGCTTCCATGCACCTGGGTCTGCTCTTCCTCTGCCTGGCTTCCCTTGCTTCTCTCCTATTGGTCTTCTAGTTCCTCCTTCCCCTGCTCTTGTCCTATGGCTGTGCCCCTTCTCCCTGCTGATGTCAGATGCCAGCACTTTATCAACTGAGCTCTCCCTAGACTCCTTGCTTCAGCTTCTACTTTGGTAGGTGTTACTTGCTCAGTAGTGTGCTTCTCCTCTACTTTGTTCTTTGTTACTGACTTAACCTGTACTTAGATTACTCTCTTGTCTGCTGCCTGCCTACTGACCTTGCCTGTACCTGGATTACTCTTGTGTCTGCTGCCTGCCTACTGACCTTGCCTGTACCTGGATTACTCTCGTGTCTGCTGCCTGCCTACTGACTCTGCCTGTACCTGGATTACTCTCGTGTCTGCTGCCTGCCTACTGACTCTGCCTGTACCTGGATTACTCTTGTGTCTGCTGCCTGCCTACTGACCTTGCCTGTACCTGGATTACTCTCGTGTCTGCTGCCTGCCTACTGACTCTGCCTGTACCTGGATTACTCTTGTGTCTGCTGCCTGCCTACTGACCTTGCCTGTACCTGGATTACTCTCGTGTCTGCTACCTGCCTACTGACTCTGCCTGTACTTGGATTACTCTTGTGTCTGCTGCCTGCCTACTGACCTTGCCTGTACCTGGATTACTCTTGTGTCTGCTGCCTGCCTACTGACCTTGCCTGTACCTGGATTACTCTCGTGTCTGCTGCCTGCCTACTGACTCTGCCTGTACCTAGATTACTCTCATGTCTGCTGCCTGCCTACTGACTCTGCCTGTACCTGGATTACTCTTGTGTCTGCTGCCTACTGACCTTGCCTGTACCTAGATTGCTCTCGTGTCTGCTGCCTGCCTACTGACCTTGCCTGTACCTGGATTACTCTTGTGTCTGCTGCCTGCCTACTGACTCCGCCTGTACCTGGATTACTTTTGTGTCTGCTGCCTGCCTACTGACTCTGCCTGTACCTGGATTACTCTTGTCTGCTGCCTGCCTACTGACCTTGCCTGTACCTGGATTACTCTCACGTCTGCTGCCTGCCTACTGACTCTGCCTGTACTTGGATTATTCTTGTGTCTGCTGCCTGCCTACTGACCTTGCCTGTACCTGGATTACTCTCTTGACCTGCTGCCTGCCTACTGACTCTGCCTGTACCTGGATCACTCTCTTGCCTGCTGTCTGGCCATCATGTTCATCACCCCGCTTCCTGCTCCATCTCATAAACCCTGCAGGCCGCCCACACCTAGGGGCTCAACCTCTGGGGAACGGCGGTCAGCGCAGGTGAAACCCGGGGTTGTCCAGCCGCCAAGCAGAACCTGGTCTGAGTACCGGGCTCAGCAGCGCTCTAATTGGTACAAGAACTCAGGTCTGACACACACGGTTGTGAAACGCTGAAGTCTGAAGAACTTGGGGGGAGGAGGAGAGCTAAGAGGGGAAAGGGAGAGGTGTTGACCAGCAGGAGAGGGGCACAAGAGAGAGGCACTGGATCCATGGAAGTGGGTAGGGAGAGGTGCAACCCTTATTGCCTGTACCCATGGCATACCCCCCCCCCCCCCCGTCCCCTTGCCCTTGGGATGCCACTGCCATTTTTTGTATTTTATGTACAATAAGTAAGTGATTGAAATAAGTTTGAAGAACAAGGTAATTTATGTACAAGCTCAATCTTTCCTATTAAATACATGTAATAGTAACCTTTATCCAAGTGTAGATCATAAAACTGTACTTTCCTACACATTGTTTATAGTTTATTATGACTTTAAATATCGCTCTTCATAAAAAAAAAACACAACAAAGTGGTTTACAATCAAATTAAAAAAGAAAAAAGGAAGAGGAATGCCAATAAATAAATAGGATAGAAGATAGTAGGGAACTATTGAAACAAGTGGTTAAAAAGGCTAAAACAACATTGGCACTTTGTCATAGCACAGCCATCTCTAGTAATTGATTTCTGTTCCTTATGATGCCTAAAGCTGCATATCCCTCAGGGATAAAATGGTTCATTATCATTAAAAAGAAACAGATCAACATGACCGCCAGCAATGCTGATTGTCTTGCCAGGTTGTTTGCAAGGGTGGCAGCCAAATTCTCCATTAAATCAACAGTTATTCAGAAAGGTCTTTTTGGAGACAACACCCCTGGTTGCAATAACACTTTACCAATAGAAAATGCTGCATTTGGCATCTCTACATCCAGAACAGATGGTCTCTGCATGTCCAGGACAAAACAATTTTCAAAAAAAGTTGCCGAAAATGATCATTTCAGGCTGAATGATGAACATGCAAATAATGCACTTGCAATTCAGAATAACTGTACATAACGTCTGTGTAAATATATAATGAAATCTAAAGAGTGAATAAATTTATAAGCAACAATTCAGTCCTCCTTAGGTATAAGTCACTGTAATTTAGTGTTTAGCTGCACACTTAATAATTGTCAATAAGTTGAAAAGAAATTTGGAGGAAAAAGCCTCAACGGACTCTGTACTTTTAGATACACAGCCAATCAAATCAAGGAGCACTTGCTGTCATCACCAGCAAAAAAAACCTCCATATACAGTCTAATTCATATAATAGGTCAAAAAATTCTGGGAAAACTTATCTTTTTAGGATTCCCAACATTTTGCACTAGACATGGCCAACTATGGCCAGAACTTCGGAACTTCCTCAGGGCTCATGGCGGGTATCACTGTTGGACACAAAACATCCTGTTAGTATCTCAAAATCACAGTGCAGCTTATACTGGCAGTAAAAAACATTCCTCACTTCACTGTTAAGGCTATCCGGTTCAACTCTTCAGTGGAAACCCTCTGATAATGGCGCCTCCTATTATAGGGTGATGTCAGATGCCATCAGACCATTATATCCAATCAGGCAGGAGTTCTGTGTAGCTAAGAACATAAGAATAGCCATACTGGGTCAAACCAATGGTTCATCTAGCCCAGTACCCTGCTTCCAACAGTGACCAATCCAGGTCACAATACCTGGCAGAAATCCAAATAGTAGCAACATTCCATGCTACCGATCCCAGAGCAAGCAGACAAAATCAGAGAGTAGTGATTGGAATTATAAAGTGAATCTAAAACTTAAGTGCCACAGCAATCCACATAACTCTGTAAGATGAATGCCTAAGTGGGAACCCCCCACCTACATCCCACACATGCTCTGTGCCTGTATATGTCCCCTTGCAAATATGCACTGTGGCCCGGATGATCAGAAGCAAGCATGGGTGCTAGAGGCCAATAGCGCCGTACTAGTGCTTGTGTTTGCTCCTGCCCAATCATCAGAGCTGGCGAGCGCATGTAACAACACGCTCACCAGCTCTGAATGCAATAAGCATGCAAATGCATGCTAAACAGGGTATTAGTTATTCCTCCCCAATGGTCAGTGGACAGCGCTTCAAACATTGGCGCTGCTCCCGCAGCAAACCCTATGCCACCTCAGAGCTAGCATTAAGGTTAGCGGAGCATTGGGGAGGAATGGAGACTGCTGTCCAGCATACATTTGCATGATTGCAGGCCCCCCCCCCCAAAGCCCTCCATAAGCAATCCAGGCCATGGGGGCTTGAGGTCCAGCGGATCTCCAGCCCCCTGACACATCCCCTGACACAAGGACCTGGGGGATGGAGATCCAGTGTATCTCCAGCCCCCTAACCCCCTCCAACAACCAAAAAATAATCCCTGGTTGCCCAAGTGAGCTGTCACCACAACTCCAATTCTCTTTGGTGGAGGAGGAAGTAGCACACTCCCTTCTCGTCCAGCACCACCTTGAAAATGGCAGTGCCCTGCCCTTCACAGTGCATCCTGGGATGTGCTGGGTGGGACTTCCCTAATATATAAGGGAGTGCTACTGCCTCCTCAATCTATGAGGTATGGGGGGAGGACTCCATTAGGCCACCAGGTAGAATCAGAGTTGGGGTGGGAGCCCACTTGGGCCCTCATGTTGGGGGGTTAGGGGAGCACTCATGTTGGGGGGTTAGGGGAGCTGGAGGTCCACCAGTCCTCCTGCCCTTTATGTCACTGTCTGAGAGGGACTTGGGGTGGTGGATGGCAGAAGTATGGGGGTCCCATGGACCTTCATCTCCTTGTTTGACAGGTCCGGACTTTTGACAGCTCGGACCTTGCAAACTAGTGCGGGAAGATAGTGCCTGAGCGCATGCTCAGGCATGATCCTCCTGCAGTTTTCCACTATGATCTGAGCTAATTGTGTGCCTATATTTTCATGCTATTAGCTCTGATCATAGAGGTGGTATAGCCCTACGCTGTTCCAGCGCTATTTTTAGATCGCTGTTTGGATAGCGCGGGGCTTCTGATCATCTGCCCGTGAGTTAAGCAGATATTTAAACAACATGCTGACATATACACTTGTAAATGCACATATACCTGAGTATATGCTAGTATTCTAAACATTTACATATGTAACGTGCCCTTAAATGTTAGCAGCTAGTTTATAGAATTCACTTGTAGATTGTTAGTTTAGGGCAGTGACCATGTAATAGCTAGAGACTGAGAATCAGTAACACACATATACATGCACTGAATATACATATTAATTTAAATATCAGAACCCACATTTAATTTAACATGGTCACCATTGCAGCTGAAAACTGGGTCATGGTACTTAAGGAAACTAATTAAAGAGAAGAAATAAGAGTTGGAGGAGAAATGAATGATGGTAGGGGAGACAGAAAAATGACATAACTTTCTGCAGCTCAAACTACCACTGCAGGAACTTCCTGTGCCATTGAACCTTAGAGGGTTGTTTACTTAAGCTTAGCTCGAGTTATCTGCAGTAGGGCCCATAGCAATAAAATGGGCCCTGCTGCAGATAACTCGAGCTAAGCTTTAGTAAACAATATTGTCTCTATGTCCCTTATAAAGCTGCCATTTAAGCCAATGCACTTTGCATTGCTTAAATATCTCACATGGAGTTGACCTTCACTAGGAAAATAAATGAACTTCAAGCTTTAGTTACCTACCAGTCTTACACTCAAGTTTCATCATAATAGGGTACTTCTCTGAACTTATGCCAAACTTTTATCAAAAGTGGTTGCACCTCTCCAGATAAACGAGGGATAAAAATAATTGAACTAAAATAGACTTAAGGAAAGCATGCTGTAAGTTTGTATAAACTTTCATTAGGCAATCCAATTCTTGAAACATATAATTTCATTGTCACCTCTCAAGCAGATGTAAATGTCCACTTCTAGATTACTTTAGTGCACACATTGATTAGTGTAATTTAATTTACTTTAATTGCACATTTATATTCCACTTAACTATGTATGCTAGCAAAGTCTGCCCAAACTCCTCCCCTGCAAATGCCTACCAGCAAAGTACTCACTATGGGCTGAATTCGGTAAATGGCACTCAAATGGTATTGTATAATGGATGTTCCGGGATTGGCACCCTTTATATAATAGTATATAATACCAGAATCCATGCTCTACTTTGGACACAAGGCTTTACACCAACTAAAACCAGGTGTAAATCCCAGCATGCAAGTTGGTCATGGATCTGCACTATTGTATAACACTGGCACATTTTAAGGGAATGTCCTTGACTGGAAACACTTAGGTGCTATTCTATAAATGAGTGCATAAGTGTGTTTTCACGCAGGTCTGCCGTTTCTGACCCATTTCGATGGCTTACATCCATTAGAATGCTTTTCTGTGACAAAAATAGAGGGATCCTTTCACCAAGCTGTGGTAAAAAGGGTCATGTGGTAGCAGTGGGGGCCATTTTTGCCACAAGTCAGGGTCTTTTTTACCGCAGCAGGTAAGAAGCCCCTAAAAAAGACATGACCATGTGATAAGATTATTCTTACCAAGTGGCCATGCACAAGATGAGGTAAAGAGGAGAATGAGTTTCCTGAACTGTCTAGACCCTGAAGACGGAATACACCCAGCAGACAGGATCTGGACCGAATTCGAAGTATTGTCAGAAGACCTTATCGTTAGAACGCTTAAAAGATTCGCCAAATCCCAATGCAAATTAGACATCTGCCCAAGTAACCTCATGAAATCAGCTCCTCATCAATTCATATCAGACTTAACGAACCACCTGAATTTCATGCTACAAAACGGTCTGTTCCCAAAGGAAAAAGGAAAAATCCTACTCACCCAATACCCAAAGACACAAAGAAAAACGCTAGTGAATTAACTAACTACAGACCAGTTGCATCCATACCACTAATAACTAAAATAACAGAAGGAGTAGTAACCAAGCAACTCACAAGTTATCTCGACAAGTTCTCAATACTGCATGATGCCCAATCAGGATTCCGCTCGAATCACAGCACAGAAACAGTACTAACTACCCTACTGACCAAATTTAAGCAATGGATAGCAACTGGCTCCAATATACTCCTCCTACAATTTGACATGTCAAGTGCCTTCGACATGGTTGACCACGGAATCCTATTACACATTCTTGAATATTTCGGCATCGGAGGCAATGTCCTAAATTGGTTCAAGGGATTCTTAACCTCATGCTCATACCAAGTCACATCAAATTCAACCACATCTGCTGCATGGACACCTGAGTGCGGAGTACCGCAGGGATCTCCCCTTTCACCAACAATTTTCAACCTACTGATGACCCCACTAGCAAAACTTCTATCAAACCATAACCTTAACCCTTACATATATGCCGATGATGTAACGATATCTATTCCTTTTAAACAAAACATCAACGAAATCTCTAACGAAATCAACCAAAGTCTACACATCATGAACACCTGGGCAGATGCATTCCGACTGAAATTGAACGCAGAAAAAACTCAATGCCTCATACTAACCTCCCAATACAATACAACAAAATTTACTACTATCAACACACCTAAACTAAACTTGCCAATTTCAGAAAATTTAAAAATCCTCGGAGTAACAATCGACCGCCACCTTACACTTGAAACTCACGCGAACAACACAACAAAAAAGATGTTCTTCTCCATGTGAAAGCTGAAAAGAATAAAACCATTCTTTCCAAGATTTGTCTTCCGCAACCTGGTACAATCACTCGTATTAAGCCATCTGGACTACTGCAACTCATTATACGCAGGCTGCAAAGAACAAATAATGAGAAAACTTCAGACAGCTCAGAATACAGCAGCCAGACTCATCTTCGGAAAACCAAAATACGAAAGTGCAGCACCATTACGCAAGAAACTACACTGGCTCCCACTTAAGGAACGTGTCACCTTTAAAATATGCACATTAGTGCATAAAATCATCCACGGTGAAGCCCCTGCATACATGTCCGACTTGGTAGACCTGCCACCCAGAAACGCCAAAAAATCATCCAGAACTTTCCTCAACCTCCACTTCCCTAAGTGCAAAGGCATAAAGTATAAAGAACTACATGCTTCAACCTTCTCCTACAAGAGCACGCAACTCTGGAACGCACTACCACGCGGCCTGAGAGCGGTCTACGAGTTGACAGACTTCCGCAAACAATTGAAGACCTATCTCTTTGACAAAACATACCGCAAGGAGCAAAACATATAAATCCCATATACATCACAACAATGCCTCAAGATATTACCCCACGTAATCCACGTCCCCGTACTCTCCCATTCAATATCTACCCACAGATAAAAACTGTCTACCCCATCGCTCACTTGCTATTATTCGATCAGCGTATTAAATCCCTTACACCATATCCTTTAGTTTCCACGCCCCAAAGGCGACTGATCTGACCTTGTCTTCCTTTATCTGTTGACAATGTAACCCATAATCATAATGTAATGTAATATAAGAAACTGTATTTCCATCATTTACAATGTATTGTAAGCCACACTGAGCCCACAAATAGGTGGGAAAATGTGGGATACAAATGCAACTAAATAAATAAATAAATAAATTGATGCCAGTGTTATCTGCTAGTAGAATTTGCAACTGGTCATCGATTACTGCGGGGTTACTGCTGCACTAGAAATTGCAGAATTATTTTTCGTAGCACCAGAAATGGCACGCGCTTGAGGCAGTACCACCAGCAGCCTCATTGGGCTGTGGTAGTTCTGGGTTGCCGCACAGCAACCCTTTAATAAAAGGGCCCCTCAGCATGGAAGCAATGCTTAACATTCTGCACCATACTTAGAATTCTCCCATATCAGGTCCATGCATGTACTTTTAAGCTGGTGAGTTTATAACAGGTCATTTACATGCATATGTGGCTGCATATGCATGAAAATGATTTTATAAAATTCATCCTATTGTTTATAAAATATGTATATACATGCATACTTTATGAACAAGCATTTACAACTGCTCCTGAGCAAGTATGAATGCCTGCATCTTCAATCTAGCCATGATTCCTGCCTCTTTGTCCCTAGTATTGTATAAAGACACGTGGAGGGGCATAATTGAACAAAAATGTCTATCTCCATGGGCGTTTATCTCTGAGAACGGGTCCGTGAAGGGGCGGACCGAACCGTATTTTCGAAAAAAATAGACGTCCATGTTTTATTCGACAATTTGTGAGCTGGGCGTTTTTGTTTTTCAGCGATAATGGAAAATGAAAGCTCCCAGCTCAAAAACAAATAAATCCAAGGCATTTGTTCGTGGGAGGGGCCAGGATTTGTAGTGCACTGGCCCCCCTCACATGCCAGGACACCAACCGGGCACCCTAGGGGGCACTTTTACAAAAACAAAAAAAAAGGTAAAAGAGCTCCCAGGTGCATAGCACCCTTCCCTTGTGTGTTGAGCCCCCCCAAATCCCCCTCAAAACCCACTGCCCACAAGTCTACACCATTACTATAGCCCTAAGGGGTGAAGGGGGGCACCTACATGTGGGTACAGTGGGTTCGGGGGTTTGGATGACTAATAAGCAGCACAATTGTAACAGGTAGGGGAGGGATGGGCCTGGGTCCACCTGCCTGAAGTCCACTGCACCCCTAATAACTGCTCCAGTGACCTGCATACTGCTGCCAGGGAGGTGGGTATGACATTTGAGGGTGAAAATAAACAGTTGTGAAACGGCATATTTTGTGGTGGGAGGGGGTTTGTGACCACTGGGGGAGTCAGGGGAGGTCATCCCCGATTCCCTCCAGTGGGTATCTGGTCATTTAGGGCACTTTTTGGGGCCTTATTCGTGGAAAAACAGGGTCCAGGAAAAGTGCCCTAAATTCTCGCTAAAAACGCATATTTTTTTTCCATTATCGGCGAAAGGTGCCCATCTCTGATCGGCTGATAACCACGCCTCAGTTCCACCTTCACCACGCCTTCGACACGCCCCCGTCAACTTTGTACGCTTCCGCGATGGAGTGCAGTTGAAAACGTCCAAGTTCGGCTTTCGATTATACCGCGTTATTCGTTTTTGGGAGATAAACGCCTATCTCCTGATTTAGGTCGCAATATAGGCATTTTTGTCTTTCGATTATAAGCTGGATGGCCACCTACGTGTCTTTATAAAATAGGCTGGAAATAGGCACCCCCTTGGACTTCTCACATAAGTGGCCTGTTATAAAATTATCCACCCCGTTTATAAACATATTAATTTTTACATACTCCCATTTCTGTTAACTGTTCTTGTTTTTCTGCCACTATGTTTCAAATACATTAGGACTATAGCAGAATACCAGCAGTTAGACATAGATTTGAGAAAAAAAAAAGCTGAATTTTGAAATGCTTCCTTTAATTCACTGAATTAATGCTCTGATATTCTCAGGCAACTTATTGCACTTGCTTATTTGAGCTATATTCCAGCTGCCTTCTACTTTGTCATCAACTGTTACTAAGTGACATGTTTATGTCTGTGGAAATCCTCTGAGATCTGGCATCCAATTTGAGTAGATGACATATTTGTAGCAACATAAGGTGATGTGAAATCTTTGAAAGTGTTTGATGGGGCATTTCATTCTTTATTGAAAGTTTCTTCTTGGCTAGAGATGCTGTTATACAAATTCCTAAGTCTCCCTTTTAAGATTTCTGATATAATATATGGGTAATCTTTAATCAGTCATGTTGTACTAGAAACCATTATGTGATTGAGGGTGCTAAAGGTGCACTGGATTGAAGAAGGTTGAGGTCTGCTTTGCTGTTTTCCATACTGTGATCTCCAAGTCTTTTTCTCCTTCCTGTTGCAAAGGGTGGGAGTGCTCACAGGTCCTGGACATCATCTGTGTGCTCATCTGTAGCTGGGCGTGAACTCGGGAATTTGCTTGGCTCCACCCAGATATCACCTCTTGGAGGTCACGTCAGTGAATCTCCTACTTAAGTTTTTGTTCACCATGCTAGGCTTTTTAATCAGCATTGGTCTCCTAAATAATTACTCCTTATGTGGCAAGGACAACTTAGTTAAAGATCTTATTCTAGAGCATGGCCTAGATGTGTTGTGTCTAGTAGAAACATGGTTGATTGAAACTGTGCTTTCCTGTTGAAATTAGGCCACTCCAAATGGACACTCTTACCTTTATCCAAACATAGTGCAGAGGAGAAGTTGAGGTTTGGCAGTTATTTCTTTATTTATCCTCTCAGGCCTGTTATTTCTTTCTTTCTTTATTTATCTTATCAGGCCTGTCTTTCCCAGTCCCATCCACTTTTACAGTGCCTGCTCTACACTCCTCCAACAATATCTAGCTCTCTATGTAAACTGCTTTGAATGTAGTTACAAAAACAACAGAATGGCAGTATATCAAGTTCCTTTCCCGCTCTATAACCAGGCTTTACACTTCTGTGTGACATACATGTTTATGTGCTACTCCCATGTTTACTAAGCCATGTGGCAATTCTGATACAGCCCCTTCACTTGGGCTGTGTCGGCATTAACCCACAGCAGCCACTAGCATGGCTTAGTGAACAGCGGGGCTAGTATTTTCATGTGGAAATCACAAATAAGGCTTCTAAAATAACCCCCTTAACCTATTACTTCTTTTTTTTCCTGCAACACACTCTTGACTGCATGCACAATTTTTACAAACTCTGACTTCCAATATCAGCTCTTTTTTTTTCTTTATGAACTCACAAGGATGAAACTACTTCCAAGCTTGGAATTTTTCTAAATGTGACATATAACGGAATATCTGGATGTATACTCCAGGCTCCGCTCATTCTGCCTTGCCTCACCCTTTGCCTGGAACAATCTTCCTCAACCCCTACGCCAAGCTCCCTCCCTACCCATTTTCAAATCTCTGCTTAAAACTCTCCTCTTCAATGCTGCGTTCGGCACCTAACCTTTCGTGAAATATAGTATTTCCTATCAGACGGACTCCACACTTGTCTTTAGATTGTACACCTGTCTTTTAGATTGTAGGCTCCTTGAGCAGGGACTGTCCTTCCATGTTAAATTGTACAGCGCTGCGTAACCCTAGTAGCGCTTTAGAAATGTTAAGTAGTAGTAGTATTTAGCATACCAATCATTTGCATAAATGGCATATGGTGCGAAAATATTGATGTAGGCAGAAGTTTCTTGTCTTTTTAATACGAGTTGCAGTTCAGTTCAGATAAAGGAAATATTGAACTCCAAAAGGTTTCCACTCAATTCCTCTGATATTTATTCCAGAGAAATACATTCTTTGTACCATTTGTGAACCTACCAGAGAGGAAATGTATTTTCTTTGATGGCACTGGCTCATGATTAAAGCTCACTACTTTAGTCCATAAGGGGAAGAGACATTTACTGCAGTCTTCAAGAGGTACCTATCCGAATGTATTAGTACAGGCTCATATTAGCTTACTGTAGATGAAACTGCTTTTTCAAGGGTTATTTTAGGTCCACAGCCTCTCTCATTAAAGGCTAATGTATGACAGACAGCTTTGGGTACATTACAACTTTCTGTAGGATTCTGAGAATAAGCAAAATAATGACTTCATTTAAATGAAAGTACTGTAAATTCATATCTGCACAGAACTGTATTTCATTATTTATATATGATAAGCAATAAACCTGTGTTGACGCATACAAAACAGGAAAGTAGAAGAATACGAGGCTCATTTTGAAAGAGAAAAACATCCAAAAAGGTTCATAAAGCACTGTTTGGATGAATTTCTTCTCACAACATCCAAATTGGTATTTGTGAAACTTAGGGCATCTTTTAGTAAGGCAGGCTCACATTTTTAGCGCGCACTAAAATTGTGTTACTACTACTACTACTTGACATTTCTAAAGCGCTACTAGGGTTATGCAGCGCTGTACAATTTAACATAGAAGGACAGTCCCTGCTCAAGGAGCTTACAATCTAAAGGACAAATGTTAGAGACACCCATAGGAATGCATTGGCGTCTCTAACGTTTAGTGCGCCCACAATTTTAGTGCATGCTAAAAACGTGAGCGCACCTTAGTAAAAGACACCCTTATTTTGCAGATGTTCATCTATGCAATTCATCTGCAGTGCAACTAAATCACAAGGGGGCGTTTAAATATTCTTTAAATGAAAAAGTATTTCCTCCTATTTGTTTTAAAAGTCACTCCATGTAATTTCATTGAGTGTCCCCTGGTCTTTGTACTTTTTGAAAGAGTGAAGAATAGATTCACTCAGGATTTTATAGACCTCAATCATATCCCCCCTCATCCATCTCTTTTCCAAGCTGAAAAGCTCCTAGCCTCTTTAGTCTTTACTCATATGGGAGCAGTTCCATCCTCATTATCATTTTGGTTGCTCTTTTTTTAACCTTTTTTAATTCCTCCATATCTTTTTTGAGGTACAGTAACCAGAATTGAACGCAAAATTCAAGGTGAGGTCACCGCCAAAAAAGCAAACAGGATGCTAGGAATTATTAGGAAAGGGTTGCAAAATAAGACCAAGAATATTATAATGCTTCGGTATTTTGCATCCCATTCCTATTAATTCCTAGCATCCTGTTTGCTTTTTTTGGCTGCCGCCACACACTGGGCAGAAGATTTCAGCACATTGTCTACGACACCTAGATGTCTTTTTTGAGTACTGACTCCCAAGGTGGACCCTAGCATCAAGTAATTATGATTCAGATTACTGTTCCCAATGTGCATCACCTTACATTTGTCCACATTAAATTTCATTTGCCATTTGAGTGCCCGGTCTTCCAGTTTCCTAAGGTCTTCCTGCAATTTGTCACAATCCGCAAGTATTTTGGCAACTTTGAATAGTTTTGTGTCATCTGCAAATTTAGTCACTTCACTAGTCGTTCCAATTTCCAGATCATTCATAAATATGTTAAATAGCACCAGTCCCAGTACAGATCCCTGTGGCACTCCACTACTCACCCTCCTCCATTAAGAAAAATGGCCATTTGACTCTACCCCCTGTTTTCTGTCCAATAATCAATTCCTAATCCACAGAAGGACATTGCTTCTTATCCCATGACTTTTTAATTTTCTCAGGAGTCTCTCATGAGGAACTTTGTCAAAGGTTTTCTGAAAATCTAGATACACTTCATCAATCGTCTCACCATTATCCACATATTTATTCACACCTTCAAAGAAATGAAGCAAATTAGTGAGGCAAGACTTCCACTGGCTGAACCCATGCTGACTCTATCCCATTAAACCTTCTTTGTCTAGGTGTTCTGTAATTTTATTCTTTATTATAGTTTCTACTATTTTGTCCAACACTGAAGTCAGGTTTGTAATTTCTCAGATCACACCTGGAACCCTATTTAAAAATTGGCATTACATTGGCCACCCTCCAATCTTCAGGTACTATGGACAATTTTAATGACAGGTTACAGATTGCAACACCCACAGAAGGTGATCTCTCCACAGGAGAACGGAAAGTCAAATGTACAACCAGTGGAATCTAATTTTTCAGTAATAATCAAGAGAACACTTCTATCCTGAACAAGTGTTCTCTTGATTTGATGATTCTGATTGTTG
This sequence comes from Microcaecilia unicolor, assembly GCF_901765095.1. NCBI lineage: Eukaryota > Metazoa > Chordata > Amphibia > Gymnophiona > Siphonopidae > Microcaecilia > Microcaecilia unicolor. The sequence continues at coordinate 83,038,263 of NC_044035.1, forward strand.
AGACAGCAAAGAAAAGGAACGATTCTTTAAGACCCATTGTTACTGAAAAATTAGAATTGGTGTTCCACTGGTTGTACATTTGAGGTTACAGATTGCAAACAGCAGATCAGCAATTTCATGTTTGAGTTCTTTCAGCACCCTGTGGTGTATACCATCTGGTCCAGGTAATTTATCACTCTTTAACTTGTCCTGGACTCCACCACTCACAGGGACCAACCTGTGCCCAAATGCACACTAGTATTCTATATGAACATTTGGCCAAATGAAAAATGAAGAGGTTATGATCACCTGGGACAGTCCCATCCTGACTGATAAAAAGCTGGATGCAAGAAAACTGGATATAGTGGTAAAAGAGAAAAACTCCAGAACAGCATTGATTATAGGCGTGTTGTCTCAAGTGATCACTTGGTGAATTGCGTGGAGAGAGAGAAGATATTCAAGTACCAAGAACTGCAGTCTGAGACCAAGAAAATGTGGCATAAAGATACAGAAATATTTCCCATCATTTTGGGTGCCACAGGCTTCATCATAAAGAACTTCCAAGCACACCTAGATAATTTGCCTAAACATGTTACATCTTGTGAACTCCAGAATGAAACTCTCTTTGGCACAACGCAAGTACTACGGCAAGCTTTAGCAGTAAATTTGAGAGAAAGAGATCATACTCCATCTGCCCTGATTTAGGAGTGAGGTTCATTCTTGTCATGGTATGCACAAAACTAACTCATTCGGAGAAATTGCCCCCAAATTAAACTCACACTGTGCATTACTGAGGCTTCTAAATGTTGCACAAGTTAGGGTCACAATTATCAATGTGGGCTACATTAAAACATGCTATTTTACCACTAATGCTTGCTTTTTTTTTAGCACAGGTACAGTTTTGGACCTATGTAATCTCCCAATATATTGGGGATTACTAGAACTGATGAAAAACCTCTCCAGAGTTACTGGGGGAAGGAGTGAGATGAAGAGAGAGTGAGAAGCCCAGCCCACAGGAGAGTGTTTATGGGGAAGTTACTGTGGGAAATGCTTGTGGGTTTAGATGAATGGGAGATGTCATATAAAGATGGAGTTAAGAATTAATAAAAGTTGTTGTTGTGCAGGGCATATGGCCTTTGTTTGCCTTCACCCTCCCCCCCCCCCCTCCACCAGGACCTGTGAGGAGAGGGGGTGTACTGGATAGACCCAATAACTTAAGGCTGAATAAAGAGGAGGTTTTTGCCAACTAAAGGCAGGCCTTAGGGAATAAGGTAGTAGAACATTTTGAGAGTAATGAACAGGGCAGCAGTTAGATGGTATCCCGGTAGATAAAACTTGGAGCTCTTTTTATACAGCAGAGTATACCCTAATTAAGGAGTTCTAGATTCGCTAAGGGTGCATATAGACTGGCCCCATGCCCAGCTTACTTATTTAAGAACATAGATCCGCATTTTCTGATCATCCTGACAACTTTAGTCAATCAACTTTTGGCAGAGGGGAATATGCCATGCAATTAGGATTTATCTTCTTAATTCCTCTGGTAAAGAATGTGAAATTAGACCTCACTCATTGTTCGAACTATAGCCCAGTGGCTAACATCCCTTTCATTTCTAAAACGGTTGAGGCAGTGGTGGGGATTCAATTGCAGAATTTTCTTGCTCAGTTCAACATTCTGGACTGTGGTCAGTCTGGATTTTGACCTGATTTAATACCGAAGATGTGCTTCTGGCTATAATGACTGAACTGAGACTGAATCTGGATGTTGGTACGCCAACAGTGATTATGCAATTGGATCTGTCAGCAGCCTTCAATTTGGTCAGTCATAACATCTTGCTGAAGACACTGTCTGATATGGGAATAGCTGATTCATAAATGATTTTTGAGATTTTTGCAACATCGTAATATGCAAGTGGTCTGGAATGATTCCAATTCTAAGTCTTGGAACATGAATTGGGGAGTCTCTCAGGGCTCCCTGTTGACCCCTACTTTATTTAATGTTTATTTGAGCAAATTTCATCAGCTATTGAGGTAATTTAGGATCACATTTCTCTTATGCTAATGACATCGCACATAGGCGCCCGGTATAAGAGGCTTGGACAGGCTAAGCCTCCCCTGCTGTGCTCTGAGGGGTTTAAATTGTTGATTTACCTCCATCCTCACAGCAGGAGCTGCAGTGAAAGCCCTCTATAGCCTTGTCCTGTTGTAGAAATTGGTTTATGGTTTGTTTACCTTACTGCTGGGAGAGCGGGGGAGGGGGGGTTGGCTGGAGGTGACCTGGGTTGCCAGGGAGATATTTAACAAGGATGACTTCCTGGCCTGCACTGAGAACAGATAGCAGCAGATACTGGGCCAGCATGATCAGAAAAAGTCACCAAACAAATGTAGAAAAGATCATTTTATTTTCATTATAGTGTTTGGAATATGTCCACTTTGAGAATCAGGTGCTCAACATTAAAAGTTTATATTTATTTATTTATTTACTTATTTATGGCATTTTATCCCACATTAAACATGAATTAGGGTGTTTTGTGGCTCTACATGAGAATTGTGATGATATGATCCCTTGTTTCATATTGTTGACGGTCTGCATTTTCCGTATGGGTGGTATATTGGTGTATTAGGTTCTGCCCAGTGTAATATGTATGGTACAGTAAGGTTCTGAGTGTGTTTTTGCACAAAGTTGTGCATAGTGTTTTGCAGTTGAGCGATTGTGCTTAGAATATGCTTTGAGCAACCACTTTATTCTTTGATATATGATACATATGTAATATCTAAATTTAATAAAAGATATTAATTGTGACTTTTATTTTTATTTATTTTTTCTGTGTGTTATCAGACAATTATGGATTTAAGCTCCACCCCTGGCCCCACCCCTAACCCCGCCCCCTTTAGCCTCCCCAAACAGTTGGGCCACCGACCACCTATGACGTCGCACTGTTATTTCCAGTTTCACATGATTTCTCTGAAACTGCTAGGCGAATGTCTCTCATTTGATAAGATCTCACATTGGATGTTAATGAATGACTTGAAGACCAATCCAAGTAAAACTAATATTTGGTGCATTGGGGAAAGAGATGGAACAATTCCTAGCACAACTGTTAGGTTGTCAAGTGTAGATATCTCCCTTCAGGCTAGTATCAAAATCCTCGGAGTTACCTTAGACTTCAATTTCTGTATGGACTTGCATATAAATGAAGTCTTTTTGGAAAACCTTTTCTAAGTTAAAGCTATTTTGTTGATTAAAATCATTCTTTGAGTTATCTCATCTGAGAACTATTCTGCATGCCACTATTACTAGCCAATTAGACTACTGCAACATAGACCTGTTGCACGCCTAATGCTCAAATTCACTACTTGCAACATGTTCAAAACGCGGCTGCTAAGCTCATTCTTGGTGGCAGATCTACTGACCATACTTAATTAAATTGTGCTGGCTTCCGGTACAAGCCAGAACTCATTATAAATTATTATTGTTTATATTTAAAATCATATATGATCAGGTACCAGATTACCTTTCTAATGCACTTTTAATGTATTCTCTGCACGAGACTAGACTAACAGTATCTTCTGTGTCGAAGTGCCGTAAGACGACTACTAGAAATAGGTCTATTATTGGCTGAGGCCCAGAGCTCTGAAACAAACTACCCAAGGAAATTAGAGAGATTACTGGTTACTTTAGTTTCAGAAAAGCATTAAAACTTTCTTGTTTAATCAATATTTAATGAATTTGTCTGCTGATAATTAGGTCCATCTGGTCAATCTATTGTAACTGGGTGGGATTTGTTCACCTATTGTTTTGTCCTTTGGGATCCGCCTTGAGCCTGCTAGGTAAAGCAGAATAGAAGTGTCAAGATTAGATTAGATTAGATTAGATAAAGCATTAACTGTGGATTGTGAGGAGTGCTCCGGGTGGGTAGAAGGGTTAACCCAGCCTGGGAGTGGAATAAGAAAGAGCTGTTTGGATCCAGAGGCAGCAGCTCATGGAAGTGCATCTTTGGAAGAAAGGACAAACAAGGAGGTCTAGTACTAAGTGGGTCCAGCAGCTGGACAAAGCCCAACGGGGCTGCTGCTGGATTTTTCTGCCCAAAGGGATGGGTATCAAACTGGTGGAGCTGTAAATATGTAAATACCCTGGGATTATAAGAGATTGTTAATTAGTAGATAGTAGTTTTATCAATAGTCTTGGACTGGCACAAAAGCCTCTTTCAGCAAATTGAACTGTTGGATATTCAAGAAATTGTTATGTTACAGAAGGGACATGAATTTTTCCATTTGTTTTATAAAACCTGGAGTGGAGAATTTCTTTGGAGTGAGAGTGAAGTTATTTTGCTCCCAGGCTGATAAAGAAATAAAAGCAAAGAGTGTGGCTTATAACCTTATGATCTACCAGCATCAAGCCCGGCCCCAGCCTGCGCCCAGCTCAGTAAAAAATAAAAATTTGTGTAGTGACCCTGGTTCAGGTGCTGACCCAAACAGCTAGCTGGTGCCTGGAGCTTTGTGGTGAGACCAGAGTTACATCTAGTTACTCATAACGAGGGTTAACAGCAAAATAATACATCTTAACGGTAGCCCACATTGATAACTTCTCCCCTTAGTGGTAAAATAACACATCTTAACAGTGTTGATAACTACTTCCTAAGACGCCAATGGAAAGGAATGCAATGTAATAAACAAGCAGCTGTTACCATGGCAGTACTGAGCTTCACTGAGTTATAAGCAATGTAGAAATTATAATATATGGTACATCCAACTAAAACAAATGAAATGAGATTATAATGCCTGCAGCTATCCATATTTCTTTTCACAGACAATTGAACAGTTCAACAACTGAAAGTAGACCTGCTACTGCATTTTTTATGCAATTTCAGAGACTAAATAGCAAGAAAAACTTGAAACACAAAAATAAACTATGCATGATCATGATTTAAAAAAAAAAAGACAAGAAAAGCCCCAGACCTATTACAAAAAAAAAAACTCAACCTTCCTAGACAGCTCTCAGTTAAAGGCTGGGAGAAATTCACATAATAATAATGCAAGGAACCTAAAATTCAAATATGAGGAAAAAAAAAAAGAAAACAAAAGCAGGAAACGTACCCACAGTATAAGAAATATACCTCCCACCCCAAATTTTATAAAAGTCGCTAAAAGTTGCATACACAAATTTGGGCATGCGCACAATTTATGCGCACAATTTAATGGAATAATGAGCCAATTACCGTTGATAATAGGCCTCTTAACAAGAATCTTATTAGGTCATCCATGTTCTCTATGTAATGCCAACTGTTATCTAATCTGGTATGGTGAATGCCATAATGATACATTGTAAGCCACATTGAGCCTGCAAGTAGATGGGAAAATGTGGGATACAAATGCAAGTAACAGAACAAATGGGGATAAAACATAACAACCAAAGTACAGCGGATATTCCATGTCGATTGTGAATAAGTGACAGAGGGGGAGAGGACTCAGACCAGTGACACTTTTTTAATCAATAAGATTATATTCATGTGGTCACAAACATGTAATCACTGGTCCTCTACCAGCCTCCTCCCTCAAAATTCATTAGTGTGTTTCAAGGAACGTATCAAATTCAAAATCTGCACAACAGTTCACAAAATCATCTACGGCGATGCACTGGGATACATGACAGACCTAGAAACACCATAAAATCACCACGATTATACCTAAACCTCCATTACCCCAGCAGCAAAGGACTCAAATACAAATCCACTTATGCATCCAATTTTTCCTACCTGAGCGCACAACTGTGGAACGCACTACCAAAAGCAGTAAAAACCACATTCGACCACTTGAATTTCAAGAAAGCATTAAAAACAGAACTGTTCAAAAGAGCATACCCCACCGACCCAACATAAAAAACCTGGACATTTGCGACACAATGTAACCAAGGATCGTAACGGACATATCCTAACTCTTCCCTTCCCTCACTAAGTTCTCCCCAATTGTCTTTACCATATATGTATCTCACTCTACCATAATATCACCCTGATACTACTCACGCCTTGTATTTGTTCACACCGGAATTGGTTAACGCCGATTACGGTACCGTGTAAGCCACATTGAGCCTGCAAAGAGGTGGGAAAATGTGGGATACAAATGCAACAAATAAATAAATAAGGGGATAATTTGCGCATGTATTTAACCCCATACTTGTGAGAATGACTGTATAAAATTAATTTCTCTCTGTGTGTGCCCCAGTAAATTTTCTGTTTGCTGTCCTAGCCACATCACATCTTCAAGATATATCTCAGGAGAAAGGGAGAGGATCGAAAGATGGGGAGAGCTCTGATAAGGTGGATTTCGCACTTCACAAAAAGTAAATGGTTCTAGGTAGAAAGTGTTCTTCAACAGCACAGCTTTACATAAGAACATAAGTACATAGGTACTGCCATACTGGGACAGACCAAAGGTCCATCAAGCCCAGCATCCTGTTTCCAACAGTGGCCAATCCAGGTCACAAATACTTGGCAAGATCCCAAAAAGGTTCAGTACATTTTATGCTGCTTATCCCAGAAATAAGCACTGGATTTTCCCCCAAGTCATTTTAATAATGGTCTATGGACTTTAGGAAGCTGTCTAAACCTTTTTTAAACCCCACTAAGCTAACCACCTGTACCACATTCTTTGGCAATGAATTCCAGATTTTAATTACATGTTGAGAGAAGAAAAAGTTTCTCCGATTTGTTTTAGATTTACTACTTTGTAGCTGCATCGCATGCCCCTTAGTCCTAGTATTTTTGGAAAGCGTAAATAGACGATTCACATCTACCCGTTCCACTCCACTCATTATTTTATAGGCCTCTATCATATCTCCCCTCAGCCATCTTTTCTCCAAGTTGATGAGCCCTAGCCGCTTCAGCCTTTCCTCATAGTTCATGTTAGCTTTATTGAGCACATTCCAAATTGAAAGTGACAGTAATTAGTAACAGAAAATACGACATCTTATAAAAGGTTCTATAAAGGTTAAATGCAGACAAGTTGTAAATCAGATTGAATAATTAATTCTCAGTGTAAAATAATATGGCAGTGAGAGCTGACAGCTGAAAAGTTTATTCAGTAAAATCAATAAGATATGTTTTTCAAGGGTCATAGTCTGAGAGTGATCGTCAGAGGCAAAGCTAGAAAAAATATGAAGTCTGTTTAATCAGGATCTTAGCACTAATTGTTGACTCGTGAATTCTGCCCTATCTGTTCATAACCACAGAACCAGAACACCAGTCTCATGCAAAGTGCCTGTCCAGTCCAATATTTTGTGCTAATTAAGCACTAAGCTGTGGTAAAATGTGGCCAAGGCAGAAAAGCTTGCATTATGGAAATTAATGCACAGTTACAGAGATGCCAACAAGAGCGTATTAGTTTCTTTGACCGTGGGATGATATTCCATAAGTTGTTGAACAGTGATATCATCTACATACCAGAGAAAAAGTGAAGCATTTTCCAGAATAGACTGGCTAACCTACCAAAAGGACTTTAAATGAGGATTGATGGAGATGGGTTAAGTAAATGCAGGGACAGCCCCCCCCCCCCCCCACTTCTGCCACAGCCACCCCACTCAGGCCACACCCTCTCCACTCAGGGTGCTGCTGCCCTGTACTCCTTACTTTCCTATGTCTGCTCCTTCCTCAGTCTGTCACTCTCCTACTCCTGTGTGCGGGACCTGGCTTATCATGCTAATGCAGTCACCCAGGTCCCGACACACAGGATTAGGAGAGAGACAGACCGAGAGACCAGAACCTTCTGCCTGCCTCCAGAAGCCTTGCCTCCCTTGGAGGCTGGACCTGGGGAGTCTGTAACTGGTTGCAGGGGGGCCTGGCTATTGTGGGGTGGCTCCCTCAGTGATCACCCCACTCCTGGCGTTTGAGTACTGACACCTTTTTCACTAGAGTACTGGCACCTTTTTCACTAGAAAAAATGCACTAGGTATTACGCAAGGGTGACAGGGGCGGCTGCACAGAGCCTCATGCTCCCAGGGGCCCCGTGGCCCAGCATGTCCAGGGCTTAATTTATGCAGGAATTTTTCTGGCTCCAGAAGTGACATTACCACCATAGTGTTCTCCCCCACCTTGCTGCCTCCCCCCCTACTCCTGGGTCTGGCTTCTCTCCCTCCTGCCTCTCCCCCAGCCAGCAATCCAATCTCCCATTGTCCCACCCCCCTTCCAGATGTTACTGGCAAGGAGCAGCAATTCACTTCACATGTGCTGCTCACTTGGAGGTCACAGCTTTCTGTGCAACACTGCTTCCTGATTCTGCATAGGCAGGAAGTGTCAAGAAGGCTGTGAGCTTGGGGTGTGAGCAGCACATGTGAATCACTGGTCACTGACAGAGACTTCTGCAATTAAAACTAATGTTTAAAAGGTACTCGGGCAGGGGGGGGGCACGTTGAGAGGTAAGAGGAGATGCCGGATTGCCAGTGGGGGGGAGGGGTTGAGAGGCAAGAGCATGTGCTGGATTGCCAGCTGGGGAGGGAACAGGAAGGAAAAATGCTGGACCATTGATGGGGGAGGGGGAATGCTGGACCATTAATGGGAGGGGGGAGAAGGATGAATGCTGGTCTATTTGGGGGAAGAGTAGGAGAAATGCTGGGGTATTGGGGAGGAGAGAAGGAAAAATGGAAGAATGGTGGATCATTGTGGGGGGAGAAAAGGGCAAATGCTGGACCATTGGTATGTGGGTGGGGGGGGGGGTGTCAACAACAAATTCTGGACTGATGATGTGCCTTGAAAATTTTAGCACCTTGTCAGTGTGCCAAGAGATAAAAAGGGTTGAAAATTACTGATTTAGGAACAAGCACATACTCTGACCCATAGATCTGGTGTAAATGCTCGAACCTAAATCAGTGAAACTTGCACATTAATTATAAGTTATCCCCCGGATTCTATATATGGCACCTAACGCTAGGTGCTACTTCCGCATCAATTGGTGTGGAAAAGTGTTCCAACGGATACAAGGCAATGAAATGGGGCAGAAATGACAGATCCGTACAAAAACACACTTACATTCCCATTTATAGAATAGGGCCTAAGTGTTTCCGCATGGATCTCCAAAGCGGCATAATGATGGGAAGGACATGGGTGGGTCAGGGGTGTTCCCTTAAGGTGTGCACAGTGTTATAGAATAGTGCAGATCTATGCCCAACTTGTGCTGGGATTTACACTTGGTTTCAGTTGGTGTAAATCCTCACACACAAAGTTGACCGTGGATCCAGGTGTCACGCGCTATTCTCTGAAGTTTGCCCACCCTGGACTGCCCTTTATAGAATACCATTTAGCACTGATTCTTTTTTTGGCACTGAATATTGGCCATCATTTACTGAATCCAGCTCTGTGTGTGTGTAACTGTATGCCATGCCCATGCACTGCCCAGACTCCGCCCATGTATATGCCCAACTTCAAACTATGCACCATTGCATTTAGGCACCTTTTTATAGAATTGCGCGTAACCAGGTTTTTGGTATTTTTGCATGCATCTGCATAAATATGCACATATATGGTGGTATTCAAATTATTTATGTGCATATTTGGTGCCCTAAATATCTGTAAAGAAATGGGGAAAAGGCACCATATGGAAAGCATGACCCTTATTTTAGATGTTGTATTCATGTTTTAGATGTCTGAAAACCAGCTTTTATACCTGCATAATGCATGGACTTCCAAATCTCAATTTTATAAAGCTGGAATATGATATTTAAAACTGTATATCATCCTTGTGGCAAGGGGGCATGGTCTGCAATGTTTTGGGTGGAACTAGGGAAGGACCAAAATATGAGCATCCAACTTGGGATTTCAGAAGAGGAAAGGACATCCATATCCAAAAAGATGGACCTGATGCCTAGCACATCTAGGTTACTGAAAGGTGCTCCAATTGAGCAGCTCCCCACTGGTGGGATTAAGGGGAGTCACCCCTTTAGTCCCCCAGTGGTTGCTGTCCACCCTGAATGTGAAACTGGCAAGGGACACCTGGCTCTGTGACAGTTTCAGGAGCTACAAACATTCATATTATAAAATGGCATTGAAGTCCACGTGGAATAGCCTAATGGTTAGAGCAGTATGCTGAGAGCCAGGGGACCCCATTCAAATCCCACTGCAACTCTTTGTGATTTTTCTTTTAATTGTGAACTCTCAAGGGACAGAAACACATTCAGGTACAGCAGGGCACACAACTTAAAAAAATCACAAAGAGCTGCAGTGGGATTTGAACCAGGGCCTCTCAGCCTTTAACTATTAGGCTATTTCACATGGATGTCTATGTAGCCATTTTATAACATGGATTTTCCTATGCTGCCGCAATGACATCCACGCCCCTTGCTTTCCTCATTCATAGTTGAGACGCTTCAGTTTGTAAAATGGATGTTCATGCTGGAGGTCACCAGCATGTGGATGTCCATTTCTTGGTATATTAGAACAGGCTAATCGTCAGAAGATCTTCAATGACCCTATTCTGAATTGGATTTCCTTTCTAAAATGCCATTCTACATGTACTAATGTCCATAGTTTGATGCTTGGATGTTTTCATGGGCAGTAAAGCAGTGAATGAATGAATAGACAATCTTCACACACATGCCCTCAGGGAATATCTGTTTATTCCTGTGGAAAGATGAAAACAAAATCTGGACAGATGAAAGCAAATATCTGTACAGAGCTCCAGATGCTCCATCTGAAATCTATTAGAACACATCTTTAGTGTTGTTGTTAAGACTGAATATGATGGTACATGGCTATAAAATAATTGATTTAGGTTGTGCCAGATGTCGTTTCTGCCCTTAATATGATTCTAAAAATCCTTTAATTGTTCTTAATGTTAGAATCTGGCAGTTTGCTATGATTTATGGTCACGACAGTCCAATGAAGTCCAATGCTCTATCAGTACAAATATTTTCTTGTACTGATAGAGCAGAAAATGAAAATAAAGTACAGGAAACAAAAATGGACATTTATTTTCTATTAGATGTGTGAGATAATTTTCAAAACTATGCAGATAAATGAAAATCTAATTTTGCCTATAGAATTTTTTCCAGTTTTCAAAATGAAACTATGCATGTAATTTCTCTTTTAAATATGTTTTTGCCTGAAAAACGATACATACCTCATCGCTGAATCTGCGGTAGAAGCATGCATGTTTTTACTTCCCACATATACCTTTATCCAAGTACAGGATATGCAATTTAGACAGCTCTTTTACCTGAGTAAATAGTCATTTATGTGGGTAAATGGTTTCAAGCTGATGTTAGATTGGTGTGGGTCACCAGCTCATAGAAAGCCCTAAGCCTCTTCAAAATTGAAAAAGGAACAGTCTGTTATTGAGCTTTGGGGCCCATTCCACCCTGCCTCACCCTCTCATCACAACATAACAAGTACAAACCCACAACCATAAATACCCCAGGACACACCCTCCCTACCTCAGACAGCCTAAAAATACTCAGTTTCACAATCGACCGCAACCTTACTCTCGAGAGCCAAGTAAACTCTAATAAAGAAAATGTTCTATTCAATGTGGATACTCAAACGAATAAAACCTTTCTTCCCGAGGGAAACTTTTCGAAACCTAATACAATCAATGGTCCTAAGCCACGCAGATTACTGCAACGGAATCTATGCGGGATCTTAAGAACAACTCACAGAAAAACTCCAGACTGCCCAAAACACAGCAGCCAGGCTGATATATAGTTAAACACGATTCGAAAGTGCAAAACCCCTTCGAGAAAAGCTGCACTGGCTCCCAATCAAAGAACGGATCATCTTCAAGATCTGCACTTTGGTCCGCAAAATTATCTATGGCGTAGTCCCAGGATGCTTGATAGACCTCATAGATCTCCCAACCAGAAACAGAATCGGATCATCATGATCATACCTAAACCTACATTACCCAAATTGCAAAGGACTTAAATACAAAACAACTTACGCATCCGGCTTCTCCTACATAAGCACACAACTATGGAATGGACTCCCAAAAGCTGTGAAAACAATCCATGACCACCTAAACTTCAGGAAATCACTAAAAACCAACCTCTTCAAAAAGGCCTACCCCACCGATCCAACGTAAATCCCCACACCCAGCAACACAGCATAACCAATGATTGTACTGGACAATATACAATTGTTATTCCTTTCGACCCTCGTGGTGCCTGATTCACACCTACCTCCTTCGACCACTATATAACCTTGTATCAACCGACTTGGCGAACGCCTTTACGGTAAGCCACATTGAGCCTGCAAATAGGTGGGAAAATGTGGGGTACAAATGCAACAAATAAATAAATAAATAAAGCATTCTGGACCCCCAGCATGAATAACAGCCTTTTAGTATGTGAAGAAATAAAATATTCATCTTATACAAAACCCTATGTGCATATTGCATAAGCTCTTGATCTTATTTCAAGAAAGTTTGACCAACTCATGCCAACCATATCCTCTGTCATGTCATGTCATGTCATGTCTGTATATTATCATCATAGCTAAGAGTTTTGATTCAAGGCCTGACTTTGGTTCAGGATCTAAAATGAGAGAAAACCTTACAGGCTCATGACTGTAAAATGAACTTCAGTGTGACTGCAGAACTCATGATCTGTTGTGAAATGCTCATGCAGCAGAATGAGGAACGGGCATAGGTGGAAAAACAGAGTAACATCGTTTAGCAACATGGTTGTCAAAGATGTTTTAGTGAAAAACAGAACAAGATAACTCCTCAGGAAGATGACTTACCAGCTTATAATCAAAAGAGAAAAACACCTATATTTTGACCCAAATCGGGAGATGGGCGTTTTTCTCGCAAAGGCGCCCAAATTGGTATAATCAAAAGCCGATTTTGGGCGTTTCCAACTGCACTCCGTTGCGGAAACGAATAAAGTTGATGGGGGCGTGTCGGAGGCGTGTTGGAGGCGGGACTGGGGCATGGTTATCAGCTGAGGAGAGATGGGTGTCTGTAGCTGATAATCGAAAAAAAAGGCGTTTTTACCGCAATTTTGGGTCACTTTTTTTGGATCCTTTCTTTTTCACGAACAACTCCCAAAAAAGTGCCCCAACTGCCCAGATGACGTCCCCGGACTCCCCCAGTGCTCACTAACCCCCTCCCACCAAAAAAAAACCCATTTTAAAAACTTTTTTCCCAGCCTGTATGCCAGCCTCAAATGCCGTTCTCAGAGATAAACGCCCATGGAGATAGGCATTTGCATTCGATTATGCCCCTCTTAGTCTTCCAGGAAAAGCTAGTCTATTATTAGCTTTTCCAGTAAATACTAACCAACTCATTACCATAACCAATCAGTGTTAACCTTTATATTAGCATCTATCGAATAAAAGGGATTTTTGTCAGATTACCTATGTATGACCTGTTATGTTAATGAATGTATATAAGTGATTGTACTTCCTACATCAATGGAGAGAGACAGTCACAGCCAGTACCTTTGTGCAAGCAGGGCTGCTCTCTCATGAGACACCAATCAATTATATCTGCATTGGCAAGTAATCCTATCGTTTTCTCATAAATAGCCTTGAGTCTTTTATATCTGCAAATTGGCTTTAGCTGGTAATTTGGGGTGAGGGCGAAAAAGACCCTAAAACATTAGAGACTCAGACCCAGAGAACACCTATGTGTAGCTATGGTATTATACTCCCATAAGCAATTGATTGTACATATACTTGGAGAATAATAAATAAAAGTATGTGATTCCTTATATATTCTTTGAAGTCTCAGATATAGCAGTTCTTTTGTATAGTAATGTTTCGTACTCCCAGTGAGATATCACTGATCTGCTAATTGTACAAATCCTTGATAAGAAATAAGGTATCTAATTAAATTCCTAAAGAGATGCAGCCTTGGGTGATTTATTTCTTCCTAGGTTTTGGTGGGTGGACCACCATATTGGGAGGGATAAATGCACCTAAAAATTACATGTCATATCATGTCATGTTGTGCTAGTTACTCTTCAAAAGTAATTAATTACAGTTACTGGGATAATGAATACGTAGTTAACTACTTTATTAACTACAGTAACGAATTACTAGTAACTCAATATTACACAACACTGCTAGTTAGCATGTGCTAACGTGAATATACTAACTGGAAAATGCTTCCACATCCATTCCCAGCCCATGACATGCCCCTCCCCAAAAAATTACAAAACAAAATGTTCAATTAACATGCATTGACAGGCAAATTACAGCAAAAAGCTTTAGCATATTTTGCAGTAAGCCTTTTTTCTTATATTAAACGCACATTAGCGCATAACGGGGATCTTTTACAAAGGCACGCTAGCAATTTTAGTGCGCATTAATGATTTGCTTGTGCTAAATGCTAGAGACGCCTATAGAAATATATGGGCATCTCTAACGTTTAGTGCATGCTTATTTTTAGCACACACCAAAAAGTGTGAGCATGCCTTTGTAAAAGGACCCCAATGTGATTTAGTAAAAGGACTCCCTCATCTTCAAAAAGTACCCTCCTTATGTTTTACTTACTAGCTATTTTTTCTTCATTGGCATCTTTACTCTCTTGTGTGTTTTCCCAGCCCCTCTTAGCTTTTTGAGATATTGTTACAGGCAGTTTTTCCTCTTAACGTTATTTGCTTTTCTAACAAAAAAGGTTTGTTGCATAATATTTCAATTTTCCTCACTGCTGTTCTATTTCCCCTGGATTTTCTTGTCCAGCTATTGACTTTTCATGATACTCGTTAGTCTTGACAAAATTATTTTCCCTGAAGTTAGTATCTTCACTTTTGAAAAAAAAAAAAAAAAGACACTTGCACTCTGGTACTGAATCATAAAATTCAGGAGCATAGCCAGACACCCAATTTTGGGTGGCCCTGAGGCCAAGGTGGGTGGGTAGAAGAACCCTGCCTCTGCCCCACAGGTGATTTGGTCTCTCCCCCGCCTGCCTGCATGCCATACAGTCCCTCAACCCCCCTCCCCCCCCCCCCCCCCCCCCCCGCATATCTTTTAAAAAGTAGATCTTTGCCGGCAGTGATCAGCACCTGACACACACTCCTCGCACCAGCCCTACAGCCTTTCCTCTGACACAACTTCCTTTTTCCACATAGGTGGGAGTACATTAGAGGGAAAGCTGTGGGGCCAGCATGAGCAGTGTGTATCAGTTGCTGCTCACCTCTGGTGAAGATCTGCTATTTAAAAGCGAATCAAGAGGGAGTGTTGTTGGGAGTTTTCGACTGGTGAGGCTTGGGAACCCTGCCAGTCACGTCATAGGTGTGCCGCTACAGGGTGAGCCTGAGTGCAAAGAAGGCGGGCCTGGGCCCACCCATGGCTATGTCACTGATACAATCTAGTGATCACTAGATCCCAGATGATCACATACTGTAACATCAGAAACACTCTCCCCATTGAATATTACCTGGTCTGGCATCATTCTCTCCCTCAAAATTATCATCCAATATCTCAATTGTGATTCGTTTCAAAGATAACTGAAAACATAGTTCTCCAGCAACTCAATGATTATTTAGAAAAAAAAACAGTGCTCTACATCCCAATCAGACTGATTTCAGAAACTCACATAGTACAGAAACCACTCTTCTAGGATTGACAACTATTTTACAACACCTAGCTCAGAATAAGATTACTGTACTCTTATCACTAGATCTCTCTGCCTCTTTCAATCTGTTGACCACTCTATTCTCCTTCACCATCTCGCTGATCTGGGCATTTCCAGAACAGTACTCCAATGGTTCCAAGACTATCTTTACAATAGATGCTACTACGTCAATTGGAAGGACTCCTCCTCAGTTTTACATAAGTTACCTTGCGGTGTCCTACAAGGCTGTCTATTAGCCCCTTCTCTATTTAACATCTTCAGGCTCCTCTATTAACTTTTAGTCAGTCTTTGGGCTTAACTGCCTTCGTCAATATACAAATAATAGCCACTTTGAATAATTCAGATTCTTCCTGTATCTCAGCTATAAATGCTAAACTACTTACAATAGCCAATTGGCTTTCTTCTACTAAACTCAATCAATCCAGACAGAACTCAGGCCCTACTCTTTACATGAAGCAGCTCTTCTCATCTAAATCTTTCTATTGAGATTGCAGGATCCCCAGTATCATTTCAGCCATAAAAATCTTAGCAGTCGCATTTGACACTTTCCTCTCTTTTCATTCCCACATTTCCACCATGATTCAACACTGCTACTACAAACTCAAAATGATCTCTTCTATATGTCATCTTTTTACAAAACAAACCCTCTGAGCATTCATTCTTTGGTTATCACTACGTTTGATAATTGTAATAGTCTTTTACACAGAATAAATATTTTGGATCAATGTTGCCTTCAATTAGTACATAACACTGCCACAAAATTACTAACAGGTTCAAAAGAAATATGAACATGATACACCGCGTCTTAAGGAAGAACACTGGCTCCTAGTCTCACATCACATAACCTTTAAAACTATGATCTCGATTCATAAAATGTTATTTATTTACGTTATTCCATTTTATATACCACCAGTCACCAAGTGGCATCTAGATGGTTCACAATAAAAGCTGGTCATACCACCCTGTCTCTCTCGACATTTTATGCTCTTCCCAATGTAATTCCCTATATGTTCCCTCTTTTTGACAAATACCATATGACACTATTCTTTCCAAAGTCTTTAGTACTCTAGGCCCCAATCTTTAAAACACCTTACCTCTCCCATTAAAGATCCATAGCTTCCCATGTGGATATTCGCTCCGCTTTTAAAACCTTCCTTATCAGAGATGACTATAAACATTTAGGGGGTCTTTTACAAAGGTGCACTAGCATTTTTAGTGCGTGCTAACCATGTAGATGCCCATAATTGTAAAAGGGGCCCTAACTTCCTTTCTATTACTGTGTGAGGTTAAGCAACTAAATTGTTCTGTGAGATTTCATATAACTGTACCCTATCTCTAATGCTGTTCTTTTCTGTCCTATACCAAATGGAGTTCCTCTTTTTTTTCTTTTTCTTTTCTTTTTTTCCTCTCTCACTATCTTTACTCTCCAGTAGACTTTTAAGGGCCCTGTTTACTAAGGTGCGTTAGCATTTTTAGGGTGTGCTAAAAATTAGTGCACACTGTGTAGATGCTCATAGGAATATTATACGCATCTACACGGTTAGCGCATGCTAATGATTAGCATACCCTAAAAACATTAGCACGCCCCTAGCGCGGCTTAGTAAACAGGGCCCTAAATATGTTACACTTTGATGTAAACCGCCCTGAAGGCCTCCGCCGTTGGGTGGTATATCAAGATTTTAATAATCCTGAACCCTGAAACTATGAGAATTCTGTTATCAGTTCCTACAGAGAATCCAGGATCTTTCTTAGGTATGTGCCTTTGCTAGTGCATATTCAGGGCCCTGTTTAAAAAGGTGTGCTAGCGTTTTTAGCGCACGCTAAAAATTAGTGTGCAGTGTAGATGCCTATAATATTCCTATGGGTGTCTACTCAGCGCATGATCATTTTTAGCACGTTCTAAAAACACTAGCAAGCCTTTGTAAACAGGGCCCTTAATTTGTTAGTATGTCTTATACAATTTCATGACTAATGAATTAACACATATTAAGTCAACAGCACATGTTAAAAAGGTTTTTTATTTTCAACTTTTATTAAAAGGAATACGTGAAAACAATGAAAACAAATCCAAAATCAGGAAAAAAAATCCCTCAAATGATCCAACAACAAGCCAATTTTTTTGCCCTGTGCACATCCCTAATCTCTGTACTTCTTGATGACACTGCAGATGAGATGTTCTAATCAACATCCAGCAGATTGAAACCACCTAGCAATATCACCTCATCTTCCATAACAATTTTGTTAATGTCTTCAATTAAGACAACATCTATTTTTATGCCTGTGAAAGAGCTATATATATATCACACTTTATAAGATGTTCCTTTCTCTCTGTCTACATTAACCCACAGTGCCACAGTGCTTCCTCCTTACCTCATTGAGTTTTGTTGCTTTAATATTATTATTTTAATTTAAATATTATATTATTTTTGATGCACAGTATTATCTCCCTGCCTTTCTTCTTACCCTGCCCATCCTGAATAGACTGTAGCTCAATATAACTATAGTCCAGTTATGGCTCTCCATGTCTCCATGTCTGCTACTACATTCAAGATAGCTTTTTGAAAGACCACCTCTAAATCTGGGACTTTATTTCTCCTACTATTTAATTTTAATTTAAAAAGTATTTATAGTCAGTTTTTTGTTTGTTTGTTTGTTTGTTGTTTGGGGGGGTTACCAGAGAAAACCTAGTTCCTGGAAGCATACACAACAACATATTAAAAATAAATACAATAAAGTTAAAATTAAAACACAACAAATAAACAAATAGACTCATGTTTAGCAGTGGGAGCCACTGCATTAATTTAAATGCCAGCACAGAAGTTTAAATTATTTAGCACTGCCACACATACAGGGCAGTGGCATAGCTAGGTGGGGCCACTGGGGCCTGGGCCCCCCAAATTTCATCTGGGTCCCTGGTTTTGTTGGTGGGGGTCCGCAACCCCCGCCATCTGAAGCCTTGTCCACTGCCACGTTCCTTGCCCTGCTCTCTCTTCCTTCTCACATTCTGCATGCTCCTTTTAGTGAAATTGAGTTTCACTTAATGGAGGATGGAGGAAGAGAGGGCAGGGCAGGTAACGCGGCACTGCTGGAGACCGGTGCTGGGCAAGGCTTCAGCTGGTGGGGGTTGGGGACTGCTGCCAGCCAAGGTATTTGCTGCTGTGGGGAGCGGCAAGGCATTAGGGGGGGCAGTGGCAGGGTGGCAGACTAAAATATGCCCTCCCACCTCGGGCTCTGGCCCTCTCCCACCGCAAGGTCTGGCTATGCCCCTGATACTGGGGCCCTTATACTAAGCCACGGTAGGCACTAGCATATACCTACCATGCAGCAAAAAACAGGACACACTAAAGTGTCCTGCAGTAGTGTGCCTATCAGCACGTGCTAATCCCATGCTGAAAAATATTTTCTATTTTTCAGCAGAGGAGGCGTGACTATGGGCAGAGAGTAGGCATACCCTGTGCTAATCGGGTAGCACAGGCACATTGCCACACACTCCACTCTACTCCCAACCACCCTAATCACCCCCGACATTACAATCCCAATATCCGACAATCTAAAAATTCTAGGAGTAACGTTAGACAACCACCTCACTATAGAAACTCATGCAAAAGCCATGACGAAGAAGATGTTCAACGTGATGTGGGTACTGAAAAGAGTGAAAGCATTCCTCCCCCTAAAAACTTTCCTTAATCTGGTACAATCCACAGTACTCACCCACGCTAACTATTGCAACAGCATCTTCATTGGTTGCAAAGCCCAAATCCTGAAAAAACTCCAAACCACCCAAAACACAGCAGCCAGACTCATTTTTGGTAAATCACAATTTGAAAGCGCAACACCACTCCGTGAAAGACTCCATTGGCTTACTATCAAAGAACGAATAAACTTCAAAGTCCACACACTGATCCACAAGATCCTCCAAGGAGAATCTCCAAGTTACATGACCAATCTGATCGACCTCCCAGCCAGGAACGGGTCCAAATCTTCTCGAACATATCTTACTCTTCACCTTCCCAATTGCAAAGGTCTCAAATACAAAACCTACTACGCATCCAACTTCTCCGTTATAGGCAGTCAACTCTGGAACGCCATACCAAGATCCATCCGATCAACCAGCGAACACCTACAATTCCGAAAGCTGTTGAAAACTTACCTCTTCAAACAAGCCTATCCAAACGACCCGACTTAATTTACGAACCTATTCCATGCCACTAACTTTAACCATACCTCAATCCTCCCCCCACATCTCTTCCTCTTGTCCTACTCTATTCAACTGTGTTATCTCTCTGTGATACTTTGTAATCCATACATTGTAAGCCGCACTGAACCTGCTATCGAGCGGGAAAGAGCGGGGTATAAATGCTACAAATAAATAAATTAACATAGGGTTAGCATGGGAGCCCTTAGTGCCAACAGCTCCAGCACTAATGGCCAGTGCTAATTGGGAAGTTAGTGCATGACCATTTGTGGAGATGTGACCATTTTACTGCCATGATAAAAATGGCCGCAGCACGCAGAAAACCCACATGCTGACAACAGCGCTGGCCACTTTTTAGCATGGTTTTGTAAAAGGGCTCTATAGTCAGAAGACTGAACGACATAGTGACTGCCTCTCCTGCTACCTGTTTAGTTAAGGCCTGCTAAGCAGCACATCAAAAATTAAACAGATTGTGGCAATTTACAGCTGCTCTATGGATAAGCTATCTGGATAATTTCATAGTCACATAGTAAATGACAGTAGATAAAGATCTGTATGGTGATCAGAGTTGAACTTGGCAATCCATGCAGGTTACACCCCTCTAACCCTATTTAAAGTGTGAAGGTTATTTAAGCTTTCCTTTGATTATATCCTCTTTCTATATAGGTATCCTCTGTATTTATCCCATGCATCTTTGAATTCCGTCACTGTTTTTGTCCCTACCACCTTTGCTTGAAAAGTATTCCAGGCATCTACC
The DNA here is from genome assembly GCF_901765095.1 of Microcaecilia unicolor. Classification (NCBI taxonomy): domain Eukaryota; kingdom Metazoa; phylum Chordata; class Amphibia; order Gymnophiona; family Siphonopidae; genus Microcaecilia; species Microcaecilia unicolor. The sequence continues at coordinate 83,058,752 of NC_044035.1, forward strand.
ACTCTCTCTGTGAAAAAGTATTTCCTGATGTTACCTCTAAGTTTACCACCCTGTAACCTCAATTCATGTCCTCTAGTTCTACTCTGAAAAAGATTTCTTCAACCTTCCTTTACTTGGCCCCAAAACTGGCCTCACCCTATATGGATAATATTGGGCTAGTTAGAAGGTAATTTTACTATCTAGCCCCCTGATAGTCAGCCATTGGCGGTCAGTGTTTTCTTTAAATTCTTACCATCGCTGGTTAGATTAGCCCCCAATATTCAGTGTTGAGCCATGTCTGGGCACTGGCACTGAATACTGGGGACTAATATATGTAGGGCTGGTTGTCAGAGCCTATGCAAGGTCCATATAAGACAGTTATGTGGCTCCAGCTGAATAATGGCTAGGACCCAACATAACTATTTTCTAACTTGAAAGCCCCCTGAACCCCTTCCTGGCCTCCTACCCCCTTCCCCCAGTCTGCAAGAATTAAAGGACCTCCCCACCCTCCTGGATCGAGCCCCCCCCCCAACCCACAACACCTCCAGGCTCTAGGTAGACCCCCCTGATGTCCCTGGTGATCTGTAGGGGGTTGTTAGGGGCAGGAACAAAGCCTCTCGCTCATGTCCCTTCCGGCTGGCTTCTGCAAATGGCTTGCCATGACTTATCTCTCTCTCTCTCTTACAATATGCAAAGTACTATTAAAACACTATACTCCTATGGAGTACAAAAAATAAGAAAGGGAAAAAGCCTCAGCACCACGCCTCTACCCAACAAACATCAACAGGGTTAAAAGGACTTAAAATTGAGTCAAACTCTCTTCATTGGCACAAAAAACCCTTTCATACAAAATTTTTTTAAAACTCCAAGGAATGCTTAATTTTTAATGTACCCATCCACTCAAAATCGTGGCAAACAAATGAAAAAAGCAAACACTTAGATTTTTACTTAATTGAAGATTCAAAAGTGTCTCTAAAGTCAATCACACTTTTAGGAGTTGAGTGTTCGGGGTGGAGGCTTGTTCCGGGAGTAGGGGAGGGCCTTTGATTCTCGTGACTGGGGGAGGGGATAAGAGGGAGTGTGGGTTATTGTGGAGGCCAGCAGGAGGATCAGGTGGGCTTTCAAGGTAGAAAATATTTTTGGGGGTCCTGGCTGATATTCAGTGCCAGGGCCTTTATAGCTAAGCGAGTTAATTTAGGACAGCTTTGAGCTGTGTTAGCTATGCGGTACTGAATATTGCTGGCACCTGCATAACCCCCAGCTCCTCCCTAATTCCAAACAAAATGGGGTCTGTTTACTAAACCGTTACCTCACAGCCTCCAAAACAATTCTGTACTTTAGTAAGAAAAAGGTCCCTAGTGCACATATGCACAAGACTTAAATGAAAAGTAATGCCTCCACCTCCATAATTTATCAACAGATGGCAGCACTGATGCACATGTTCACTTGTTCTTTGAAGTGTTTTCTTTCACCTCAGTTGGTGAGAAGTGTCTGTGTGAAGTGGCTGTTTTCCTATTGCTTGTGAAATGGAAACATGCAGTGAACACCCATGCCATGAAAGAATTTCTGACTTTTGAAGGAGTCCCTCCAGTTGAAATTCACCACTTGCAGACTGTTTATGGTGATAACTGTCTTGATGTGAGTATTGCACATCTTTGGACTAAAAAATGTAAAGGTTGTGGACCAGGAATGGCTGACTTGTATGATCAAAAATGAAGTGGATGACCCATGAAAGCAACAGACGAGTTTCATATGAATAGGACTGACAATCGGAGGATCACTCAAAGTGTTACAATGCGATCCTGAAAACTTCGAAAGAACTATTGAGAAGAGTTTGGAAGCACAAGAAGGAAATTGTGTTGCAACATGATGATCCTAGGCCTCACAAAAATATTCTAAAAAAAAGGGGGAAATACTTCCATAGGCAAGCAAAATACAAACTCAAAGACACCAAGACAACGTCCAAGATAAAAAAAAAAAAGTCCTTCAATATACAAGATGCACTTGGCAAAATAGTCTCAGTAAACTCCAGTATGAACTTGTCATGCAATGTACAGGAAACACTAGACAAAACGGTCTTAACACAGGCTGTGTTTCAGCAAAAATGCCTTCATCAGGGGACCTTAACAAAACAAAAATAATATATATCCATGTTGGACTGACAATTTAAATGAAATTGAAGAATACAACTAAACAATAAAACTATGATGTAAAAGATGAATGTGAAACAAAAAAAATGAATGTGAAGCTAGAAAAATGAATATGTGTGTAAAACAGGGAAGATAAATAGTGTGCGTAAATCAATATGTATCAGAAAATAATTGTGAAAATAGAATTAACTGTGATAATAAGTGAATACAAAAAATAAAGTGTACAATGTGAAATTTAACGTGGTGACCTTGTGATTAGAAAAAATGTATATAATGACTCCAAACTAGTAATAATAGGAGTAGCAGGTAAAGGGCAACTTCGAAGGTGAACATCCAAGCAGGAAAAAGAAAGTAAAGATAAACTTTGAAAGTAAAGATAAACCTAAAAATTAAAATTAAGCAAAATCAATCATCACTTAATAGAATAGGCAGAGAACGCAATCGAAAAAAATTTGAAATGGATCTGACGAAGAACTTTTTAACTCACCTCCCACTAGCCCCTCCCCTATATGCTAGCCACTCCCCTATATGCAGTACTCCAAGACCATTTTTTAGAACAAATGTGGACATGGGACTTACTACAATTAGGATGGAAAACATCAACATCCAGTTATCAGAATCAGAGACCCTCATATTCCACGAGAGGGCGAGGAAGGGGCAGAGACAGAGGCAGGGGATACTACAACCTTGCTCCATGGTAGAAAATATTCCCATTTTTTACCTTTCTCAGACCATGATAACCCCTATTAAGATTAGTTTTCTATAGAAGGGTTTATTGTCCCAACTAGAGCATATGATTCTTTTCAAACAAGAATAGACTTATTTAAATTCAATAGGAAATTACAAATCTAGAACAATTAGAAATGAGCAACAGGAAACACCCTTTCTATAATCTAAATAGGGCAGAACATGAAGCATTACAGTCACTATCAAGTAACACAAATATGATAAAACCTGCGGACAAGGGTGGGGGGATTATGATCATGGATCGGGAGAAATATATTAATGAAGTATTGAAACAGATCCCGGATATCGAATATTATCCTTATCCCTTGATATCGAATATTATCCTTATCCCTTGATAAGGATCCTACTGGGGAGTTAAAAATAGAAATGATCCAAGCAGTAGACTGGGCACAATGTGCAAGATAAATTACCTCTAAAGAAAGGAACCACCTCATTGTAGAACATTCGGTGGTGCCCACAATATATATGCTCCCAAAGATTCATAGCTCTATGAGCAACACCCCCCTCCCCCCAAAGACTGGTTGTGTCTGCCAATGGATCTGTCTAATTTTGTTGATTCTTTTCCAAGACCTCATGTTCCTAAAATAAAATTAACTATTCGTGACTCATCTCACATGCTATCCCTACTGGAAGAATATGATGGAGACTTAGATATACTCTCAGTGACACTAGACCTAGAAGCCTTATACACGAACAAACCCCAATTAGAAGCATTAATTGTCATTGAAGAAATGTTAAGCAATAGACAGACACAGAGACATATTCCAAATAGGCTCATTTGAACTCTGGCCACTACCGCCCTGACTAGAAATTTTCTTTTATTTTGGCGGTTCTCAGAAATCCACAGAACATTTCTTGTTCAAATATTTGTTGAATTAATGCAATAACCCACAATATTCTTGCAGATTCATCACATTGGTTTGCATACCTTTTTAAAAGTTTGTACATTTCTGTTCCTGAGTGTTTCTGCCACGTTCCCTAGTTTTTCAATAGACTGGGTACTTGCAGTAAGCCTGTGAAGTGAATTTTTAACACGGTCAGATTGCCTTCCTCTCTATGTACAAACATTTAATTATACTGTACTGGTTTTTGCCATCTGGAAGGGCAGCTGCCAGTTTAGTCATCTGGGATGCTGTAAGAGAGATACAACTGCACAAGTGATGAACATTGGATGCATGAAGCAAAGCCAAGCTCTGACCATCCATTTGTTAAACCATCCATCAAAGATGTAATGTTTCTGAATGTTAAGCTGATTTATTTCATGTTAGTTTATCTAAAGTAGAAATATAACTCTAATTTTGCTTATTCATTGTTGTTATTGTCATTAAATTGAATTATTTTTACAGGCATAGGATACTCCTACAAGTTTTCAGAGAAAAGTTATTTGAAAAACATAAAATGCAAGAGCTTTTCCCTGGTCTTTGGTGTTACTTCTGCTCCAAATTACAAGTCTACAGAATATAGAATATTTATATGGTTATATATCTCATGACATTGCTTGAAATTTACGGTTTTCTGAGGCAGCTACCAGCAAAAGGAGTAGTGTTAGTAACAGGGTCTTCCACAAAATAACAGAAGGACGAGAGATGTAATCAACAAAATCTTTATTCCTCAAGACCCGACACAGCACTGTGTTTTGGTATAAAGCCTACATTAGGGGTCTGTACATAGAATCACTGATGGATATTAGGTGTCAGGATAACAGTCTTTAAAAAGACGCAATCTGAGTGGCAATGCAGTGCAACATGCAGGAACAAAATGCAGAAAATCTGGGTGCAGGCTCGAGTCTTGTGTGTATTTTCAATAAAATATCACCCACAAGAATCATTGCATCTCCCTCGTGTCCTTTGGAAGAGCCTACCCACCTTACTCTTTGGTTTGTGTGTGTAGGGATAGAGTGTTCCTCCACACTTTGTGGCTGTTCTATCCTCATGAGATAAACAGCCAGTAGTACTCATAGTAGATTGTTTCTTACCGGACACCATCTCTCCTCTATGATATGCTATAATTGGAGTCTTGTAAAACATTATATAATTGCAAAATATACCGATGACATCTTATAGATTGTGCCAAACATGACAATAAATAAGAATAAGGTAAAACACAGTCCAAGGTGTTATATTCTGTTTTATCTTTATATTGAAGAAGCAACTCTCATTGAGCAAATCATGCTCTCAGGTATACTTTACACATTACATTATTTGGAAAACCATGTTCCAGAAATCTAGTTGTCAACAAACTTGCTTGATATTTGAAATCAGACAAAGAAAAACATAGTCTAAGTTGCAAAAACTGACATAGGTAGATTGCTTTTCAGTTGATAAGGATGGAAACTTCCAAATTGCAAATAATTGTTGTGATCCATCTTCTTCTGAATAGTGTAGTAGAAATGCACTCATCTGACATCATAATATGAATATCCAGAAAATCAATATACTTTTGATGACATATAGCTGTAAATTTCAAATTTAAGTCTATTGAATTCATCCATTCAATAAAATCATCTAAATATTATTGTGTTATTCCAAATAACATTTCCAAGTTGTACAAATGAAAAATAAGGAGATTTATATATATCCAATGGTCTTCAAAGTACGTCATGTACAAAGTGGCTACTGAGTGTGCCAGTGTAGCCCCCATAGCCACTCCATGTATTTGCTGGTAAAATAATCCATCAAACCAGAAAGAGTTACATTTAATAACAGGTTAAGCTAGTTCCATAGACCCCTGGGGAACCCTTCTTCATTGAGAATACTGACCATTTAACCCTACTCTCTGTTTTCTATCTTTTAAACAGTTTTTAATCTACAAAAGGACACTACCTCCTATCCTATGGCTTTCCCATTTCCTCTCGAGTCTTTCATGAGGTACTTTGTCAAACACCTGTTGAAAATCCAGATACACAATATCGACCGTCTCACCTTTATCCACATGTTTGTTCACTCCTTCAAAGAAATGTAATAGATTCGTGAGTAAAGCTTTCTCTTCACTAAATACATGTTGGCTTTGTCTCTGTCCTCATATTGCTTGTATTTCCCTCGCTGCTTCCCTCTTCCCTGACCTCTTCCTAAAGGGCGGGTATGAGATGTCGATTCACCGTTCATCCAGACTGACCATAATCCTCTCCCTTCATCACTACTATTTTCTGAGTCACCCAAAGTGTTATCAAAAACTTGTACCTTCCTTCTTGCATCATAACAGTCCTTATTCACCCACACATAAACATTATCCTGCTGATTATCGTGATCATCGCATTTATAAGTTTTTTTTATCAAGGTCTGCATGAATTCCCAGCATTATTTATCATACCCCTCTACAGTATATTTCTGTTTCAGCTGTTCTAAAGAAGAAATTTGTGCTTTAATTTTATTTTCAGAAGAAGATGTCTTTTCTACTATGAAAACCATCAAATCACAACTGCTTCTATTCAAGATTGCTAACGATTGTCCATAAAAACTTTATCATTTACAAACAATTTACCTGCCTGTTTGCAAAGCTTCGGTAGCAGCTGCTGTGCGACAATGCCAGCACAGCCCATTCAAAGTGATTGGACTGTGTTGGCATTACCGCACCAGCAGCCACTAGCATAAAGAGGGGAGTTAGGCTTTTTAATAATACGAAGACCACATGGAATCATGAACTTCTTCAAATACTGTACAAGTATGCTACCATGGAGTTCAGCCCTTGTTAAGCCTTTATGTAGATTCAGAAGATCTGACCATGAACTTTGAAAGGCATCCCCAGCATCTTCCTCTAACAATGCTGGACGGTGTAAAATTAGGGAGACTTGCGCCTCAGTATAGCTTGAGAATTCACTCATTGTACAAATCTTGAACAATTCCCAGTTTATATGCACAGAATTTTCAAAATGGTGGAAGTGTACAATATCATTCACTAAAAAATACTTGCTCCCATACAGTTAAATGAACTCTATTAATATTCTTTGATTAAAATACTTGGATCGATGATGATTATAAATTCACCCTTTTGCTATAAAAGCCATTGAAACATAAGTACATAAGTAATGCCACACTGGGAAAAGACCAAAGTTCCATCGAGCCCAGCATCCTGTCCACAACAGCGGCCAATCCAGGCCAAGGGCACCTGGCGAGCTTCCCAAATGTGCAAACATTCTATACATGTTATTCCTGGAATTGTGGATTTTTCCCAAGTCCACTTAGTAGTGGTTTATGGACTTGTCCTTTAGGAAACCGTCTAACCCCTTTTTAAACTCTGCTAAGCTAACCGCCTTCACCACGTTCTCCGGCAACAAATTCCAGAGTTTAATTATGTGTTGGGTGAAGAAAAACTTTCTCTGATTTGTTTTAAATTTACTACACTGTAGTTTCATCGCATGCCCCCTAGTCCTAGTATTTTTGGAAAGCATAAACAGACGCTTCACATCCACCTGTTCCACTCCACTCAATATTTTATATACCTCTATCATGTCTCCCCTCAGCTGTCTCTTCTCCAAGCTGCACCTTTTCCAATTCTACTATATCTTTCTTGAGATGCGGCGACCAGAATTGAACACAATACTCAAGGTGCGGTCGCACCATGGAGCGATACAATGGCATTATAACATCCTCACACCTGTTTTCTATACCTTTCCTAATAATACCCAACATTCTATTCGCTTTCCTAGCCGCAGCAGCACACTGAGCAGAAGGTTTCAGTGTATTCTCGACGACGACACCGAGATCACTTTCTTGGTCCGTAACTCCTAACTTGGAACCTTGCATGACATAGCTATAATTCAGGTTCTTTTTTCCCACATGCATCACCTTGCACTTGCTCACATTAAATGTCATCTGCCATTTAGCCGCCCAGTCTCCCAGTCTCGTAAGGTCCTTCTGTAATTTTTCACAATCCTGTCGCGAGTTAACGACTTTGAATAACTTTGTGTCATCAGCAAATTTAATTACCTCGTTAGTTACTCCCATCTCTAAATCATTTATAAATATGTTAAAAAGCAGAGGTCCTAGCACAGACCCCTGAGGAACCTCACTAACTACCCTTCTCCATTGTGAATACTGCCCATTTAAGCCCACTCTCTGTTTCCTATCCTTCAACCAGTTTTTAATCCACAATAGGACATTTCCTCCTATCCCATGACCCTCCAATTTCCTCTGTAGCCTTTCATGAGGTACCTTGTCAAACGCCTTTTGAAAATCCAGATACACAATCCTGCTTATAATCGAAAGAGAAAAACGCCTATATTGCGACCCAAATCTAGAGATGGGCGTCTTTCTCCGGTGGGCACCCAAATCGGTATAATCGAAAGCCGATTTTAGGCGTTTCCAACTGCAATCCGTCGCGGAAACGGGTAAAGTTGATGAGGGCGTGTCAGAGGCATGGTGAAGGCGGAACTGGGGCGTGGTTATCGGCCGAGGAGAGATGGGCGTCTTTAGCTGATAATCGAAAAAAAGGCGTTTTTACCGCGATTTTGGATCAGTTTTTCTGGACCTTTTTTTTTCACGAACAAGTCCCAAAAAAGTGCCCCAACTGCCCAATGACCACTGGAGGGAATCGGGGATGACCTCCCCGGACTCCCCCAGTGGTCACTACCCCCTCCCACCAAAAAAAAACCACTTTAAAAACTTTTTTTCCAGCCTCTATGCCAGCCTCAAATGCCGTACCCACCTCCATGACAGCAGAATGTGTTCTATCCTGTGACAGCCTTTCCCTGGGTCTGATGTGGCTCTCGGGTGAGTGTGACACCTTTTCTCTTATGTGGGTGTAGGGTATTGGGCTCCGTGATTTCACTAGCTTGTGGCAAATGCTCACGATGTTGGTAGTTGGTAGGCTCTACTCCCATGGTGCTTTTCCCCCTGCTTACTGGGTCAGAGTGTGCCCTGTTGTGTTTCCGGTAGTCCATGAGGTAGTGGCCATTTTTGTAAGCCAGTTTTAGATCCCTTTCACGTGTCAGCCACGTTACAGAACTTAGTTCTTACCTTGATTGTGGCTGAAAGAGGGCATTGTACAGCATTCTGCCAGCTCGGACCTACTGCTCATCTCAGTATCAGGGAGACTCGTTGCCAGGGGGCACAACCTCTGATCTGCAGTTAACTGTGAGTAAGCGTGCATATTCCAATAAAGGACGTTTTCGGAGAGATTAGTCTTCAGGTGTCAAGTGGTGTGCCAAGGTTATATAGCAGCAACAAGTCCTAGAGGCCTGCGTGTATGCAGGTCCCTGGAGCACTTTTAGTGGGTATCGCAGTGCACTTTAGCCAGGTGGACCCAGGCCCATCCCCCCTACCTGTAACACTTGTGCTGGTAAATGGGAGGCCTCCAAAACCCACTGTACCCAGATGTAGGTGCCCCCTTCACCCCTAAGAGCTATGGTAGTGTTGTACATTTGTGGGTAGTGGGTTTTGGGGGAAGGGGGTTGGGTGCTCAGCACCCGTGGTAAGGGAGCTATGCATATGGGAGCTTTTTCTGAAGTCCACCGCACTGACCTCTAGGGTGCCCAGTTGGTGTCCTGGTATATCAGGGGGGCCAGTGTACTACGAATCCTGGCTCCTCCCATGACCAAATGGCTCGGATTAGGACATTTTTGAGCTGGACGTTTTTAGTTTCCATTATCGCTAACAAAAACAAACGCCCAGCTGAAAAACGTCCATTTTTTCGAAAATACGGTCTGACCCGCCTCTTCACGTACCCGTTTTCGGACATAGACGCCCATGGAGATAGGTGTTCGCGTTCGATTATGCCCCTCAATATCAACCGGCTCCCCTTTGTCCACATGTTTGTTCACTCCTTCAAAGAATTGAAGTAAATTGGTCAGGCAAGATTTCCCCACACAAAAGCCGTGCTGACTTGGTCTCAGTAATCCATGTCCTCGGATATGCTCTGTAATTTTGTTTTTGATAATAGTCTCTACCATTTTCCCCGGCACCGACGTCAGACTCATCAGTCTATAATTTCCCGAATTTCCCTCCAATCTTCCGGTACCACGCTCGATTTTAAGGATAAATTACATATCACTAACAGTAGCTCCGCAAGCTCATTTTTCAGTTCTATCAGTACTCTAGGATGAATACCATCCGGTCCAGGAGATTTGCTACTCTTCAGTTTGCTGAACTGCCCCATTACGTCCTCCAGGTTTACCGTGAAGTCAGTAAGTTTCTCCGACTTGTCCGCTTGAAATACCATTTCTGACTCTGGTATCCCACCCAAATCTTCCTCGGTGAAGACCGAAGCAAAGAATTCATTCAATCTCTCTGCTACGTCTTTATCTTCCTTGATTGCCCCTTTTACTCCTCGGTCATCCAGTGGCCCAACCGATTCTTTTGCCGGCTTCCTGCTTTTAATATACCGAAAAAAAATTTTGCTATGTTTTTTTGCCTCTAATGCTATCTTTTTTTCGTAATCCCTCTTGGCCTTCTTTATCTGCACCTTGCATTTGCTTTGACGCTCCTTATGCTGCTTCTTGTTATTTTCAGACGGTTCCTTCTTCCATTTTCTGAAGGCGTTTCTTTTAGTCCTAATAGCTTCCTTCACCTCACTTTTCAACCACGCTGGCTGTCTTTTGGACTTCCGTCTTTCTTTTCTAATTCGCGGAATATGTTTAGCCTGGGCCTCCAGGATGGTATTTTTGAACAGCGTCCATGCCTGTTGTACAGTTTTTACCCTCTCAGTTGCCCCCCTAAGTTTTTTTAACCGTTCTTCTCATTTTATTATAGTCTCCTTTTTAAAGTTAAACGCTAACGTATTTGACTTCCTGTGTATAGATACTTCAAGGTTGATATCAAAACTGATCATATTATGATCACTGTTATCAAGCGGCCATCTTGGTCCGCCCTCATTATGTGTGTTTTTATTGCATCTTTTTCATAATAAGTTGTTCTCACTGCTTGATCGTGAACTGAGATTATAACCTATACAATTGTGATAAGTCTATCATAAAAGTAATTGCAGCATTACAAATTCCACTCTGAAGCTTCCATACATGATTAGAGAGCAAGTAATTAATGTTTAAACAGTGACTGAAAGAATAGGTTGTAAGTAAAAAAAAAAAAAAAAAAAAAAGGGTTATTTTAGAAGACTTACTTACAATTTCCACAGGGAAATTCCACCATATGCACATGGAAATAACATCCATATGTAAATCGCAAGGTTAAAAAGGGCTCAAATGTCCAAAATATGATGGAAGTTGCAAAGGGGCATGGTTTGGGAGTGACCTATCTGATTAAAATATCTACACATATATTCCCCATTTCATAAAGGAAAGGCACACATAGGGCCTAATATTCCATGTGGGGATTTACAGCTGCTCCTCCCTGCACATATACATTTTTTATGTTCTTGTTTAAGCCAGCTCTTTGCAGGAAAGTTTAAAGAAAATACCCTTCTTAATCACCTGTTGTTTATTTTTCACTCCAAATTGAAAATAAATAAAGATTGCAGCCTCTGTATTCACTTAGCAGCATTCACACTTATAGGTTTGTAAAATGGCTGACATATATGTGTAAGAGGCAAAATGGCCCTTACACATGCAAGTTGTCAGGGTTACTCATTGATTTTTTTTCACATCTATATTTGTAAAATGAATGCTCCTGCTCCATGTACTGGCAAATACATATGCACTCCAGCAGGCATTTTAGAAAAGGCTCTACGTTGCCAGATGTTTTTCTAAAATACCATCAGAACTCAGCTTGTCCAGACATGGATATCTCAATTTTAATCTCTATATTGTATGTAAAATGGGGCTCCACATATAATATAAAAAGTATCAGTTGTCTATGTGTTAAAAGCAATATGACGTCTAAATCCAACTTTGGACATTTTGTTGAAAATATCCAAAAATCAAGTAGTGAAAATTACCATTTTCAAACCCATAGAGGGGCATAATCGAAAGGGATGCCCAAGTTGTGTTGAGGACATCCTTTCAAAACATCCCTATGGAGGGGCGGGGAAACTCGCATTATCAAAACAAGATGGACGTCCATCTTTCGTTTTGATAATATGGTCAGAGACGCCCAAATCTTGAAATTTAGGTCGTCCTTAGAGATGGTCGTCCCTAGACTTGGTCATTTCTGATTTTCAGCGATAATGGAAATCAAGGTCCCCCATCTCAGAAACAACCAAATGCAAGCCCTTTGGTCATGGGAGGAGCCAGCATTTGTAGTGCACTGGCCCCCCTGATATGCCAGGACACCAACCGGGCACCCTAGGGAGCACTGCAGTGGACTTCATAAAATGCTCCCAGGAACATAGCACCCTTACCTTGTCTGCTGAGCCCCCCAAACTCCCCCTAAAACCCACTACCCACAACTGTACACCACTACCATAGCCCTTATGGATGAAGGGGGGCACCTAGATGTGGGTACAGTGGGTTTCTGGTGGGTTTTGGAGGGCTTGCTGTTTCCTCCACAAATGTAACAGGTAGGGAGGGGGGTGGGCTTGGGTCCACCTGCCTGAAGTGCACTGCACCCAATAAAACTGCTCCAGGAACCTGCATACTGCTGTGATGGAGCTGAGTATGACATCTGAGGCTGGCATAGAGGCTGGCAAAAAATATTTTTAAAGAGTGGGAGGGGGTTAGTGACCACTGGGGGAGTAAGGGGTGGTCATCTGGTCATTTAGGCCACCTTTTTGTGCCTTGGTCGTATGAAAAACAGGACCAGGTAAAGTCGTCCAAATGCTCGTCAGGGACGCCCTTTTTTTTCATTATGGGTCGAGGACGTCCATGTATTAGGCACACCCAAGTCCTGCCTTCGCTACGCCTCCAATACACCCCCTTGAACTTTGGCCGTCCCTGCGATGGAAAGCAGTTGGAGACGTCCAAAATCGGCTTTCGATTATACCGATTTGAACGACCCTGTGAGAAGGACGCCCATCTTCCGATTTGTGTCGAAAGATGGGTGTCCTTCTCTTTTGAAAATGAGCCTGATAGGCACCCCAGCAGAGCAATGGGGCACCCTAGGGGGCACTGCAGTGGACTTCATATAAAAGGTCCTAGGTACATATCTCACCATTATCCCCTTATATTGTACGGTGAGCCCTTCAAAACCCATGAAAAACCTACTGTACCCAACTATACACCACTATAGTAGCCCTTATGGCTACAGGTGTCACCTATATGTGGGTACAGTAGGTTTCGGGGGCTGACACTTTCCACCACATGTGTAATAGTTAGAGTGGATTATGGGGGTCACCTTCTCTACAGTGCTCTGCACCCACCACTAGTATTCCAGGAACCTGCTTGCTGCTCTAATAGGAGTGGCGATAGCATCTGAAGCTGTCAGAGAGGCTGGTATGTACTGTTTCATTTACATCTTTGCGGGGTGAGAGGGGGTCAGCGACCACTGAAGGAGTAAGGGGGTGTTATTCCTTTATTCCTGCAGTGGTCATCTGGTCATTTAGGGCACTTTTTTTTGGCTTAAAACAGATCTAGACCAAAACGTCCAACTTATAGCCCTGGATGTTTTTGTTTTGTTCCATTATGGCAGAAAAAAGTCAAAGTGTTAGAAATGCCCAGACCCCTCCCTTTGTGATTTGAACACATATCTGATGGACTTCATAGAAAAAGTCTAAAAATTGGTTTTGAAAATATCAATTTGGATGATTTGTGAGAAAAATGTCTAAATTGTAAGCTCTTTTGAGCAGGGACTGTCTCTCTTCATGTTTGACTGTACAGCGCTGCGTAAGTCTGGTAGCGCTTTAGAAATGTTGAGTAATACTAGTAGTAGTAGTAAATGTAGACATGCCTCTTTTGAAAATGAGCCCCTAAGAGTAATGTAGGAATTTAGCACACAGTAACCCACACATACACAGACTTGGAAAACCTGATTTTGCATATGTCATCTAGATTTAAAAAGGGATCTCCACGTCTGGGTGTTTACAAAATGTATAGTACTATGCAGCATATTTAGTGGGAACAGACATTTTACAAAGCAACACTTTCAAAAAAGAGCGCCAAAAGGATGACTACAACATGCCCTTTTAAAAATTGCACATGCAATGGACATACACATGTAAGTAACAGGTTTTCTAAAATTGTTACCTAAATGCATCATGCCATTTACACATGTAAACCCATTATTTACTGTGTAAATGCTGCAGAAGCCTTCTAAAATGATCTCTTAAGGAAGAGAAAGACAGATCATATTGAACCCGCTGAGAATGCTGGAGGGAGGTGTTCATTAGAGATGCTGTGCCTGATTGAGACTGTGGGGCCAATACATTCAGCTGATGTCATCACTGCGACTGTGATTTCACACAGTTACAGGTGTATGCCTGAAGGAGTATACCCAAAGGAGAACACTCCTTTGGAGCAATCAAGGAGAACTGAGGAGGAAGGAAGGATTCTTCTTAAGTTATACTTCAGTGCTGTCTCTCCCTTTTCTGTGTTCCCAGTATGAACAAGAGGGAAATCAAGAAAAGGCTCCTGTGATGCCTATTCATGTAATCCAGCAGCTCAAGGATAAACACTCCCTTGTTGAAACTGGGATCAATTAAGAGGATAGATTGCACTCTCCCTCCACCATAAAAGATGTTTTCCTTGGTTCCAGCAGTAGGGCCTTGCTATTGCCACTGATAGGCATCAGAGGAACCCTATTTAGAAACCAGATGGTAGAAAACAAAAATAAATTAAAAAAAAACCTTAAATGGCTGCAGGGGTTGGATGTGTGAGTGACACTTGTGTGGCTACTCCGGCTGTGAAGAACTAAGGTCAGTGCCAGGCAGACTTTGTAGGTGTGTGTCTGTATATGGCAAGCCAGTTTATTTATTTACTTATATTATTTGTTGCATTTCTATCCCACATTTTCCCATCTTTGGTAGTGGGTTCAATGTGGCTTACATTGAACAATGGGCAGTTACAATGTAGTGCGTGGGGTTAGCCATTCGATGGAAACAGCAAGAGTCTGTAGCGGTCTCTCACTGGGGTATTGAATTGGTTTAAGACTTCGGTGGGTTTCAAGCGAATAAACGAGGTGAGGGATGGGATGAGGATCACTGAGGTCATAGCAAGTCAATGTAGAATTTCAGTTTGGGTTTGTGCTTTTTCCGTTCCAAATTTAGTTTGTGGTAGGACCAAGTTGTTCTCGAGGAAGTTCGGATGGATCGACAGAGATGTTTTTTCAGAACAGTTTAGGATAGGCTGGAAAGGGCTTCAATAGCAATTTCAGTAGCTGGATCTGGGGACAGTGCTTAGAAGAATTTTATGACAAGACAAATTTGGATAGGCTGGAGTGAACTTTGATGGCAACTCCAGTAGGTGGAACATAAGGACAGAGCCGGGCAGACTTCTACGGTCTATGTCCCAGAAATGCCAAAGAAAAACTTGTAATAAAGTATATAATATCACTTTCATTGTTGATTTAATCATGAATTGCTAATGAGTGTGACTGTTGGGTAGACTGGATGGACCATTCAGATCTTTATCTGCCGTCATTTACTATGTTACAAGTTGTCAGTTTGGAGTCTCCTGAGGAAGTGTACCTTTCTGCAGTGTAATAAGCATTGAGAGATTCCTCTTGGACAGGCTATATGAAACCTTATGGGTTTAAAATGTTTCATTTTTTTATTTAATTACCTGGAGGGCTAATTGGGTCTGAGAATGTTTGAGATGTTGGGAGTTCCGTTCAATCACAGTTTGAGCTGGCAGAGGGCTGGAGGAAGTGTTGTGGTTCAGTCAGTTCCCAGTGGGAGCTGGACAGGAGAGACGCATCTTAGTGATTTTTGTGCACTGGCAGATGACATTACCTTATTGATACGTGGTAGTGACATTGGCCGCACATGCGTGGGGGGGTTGCACAAGTCCAAGGCCTTACGTGAGCTCCGGAGAAGCTCCAGAGCATCAGAGGAGAAGCAGAATTGCTGGGGTGAAGATTTATGGAGAAAGTTTTGGGTGCCAGGGAAGAGAGAGAGCTAGATTTGTTGTGCATGTATGCACACCAAAGAGGCAGTGATAGAGGTGGGCATGAGGTGCATGAGCCTGAAACCTACTCATGGCAGAGCCATGTAGAGGTTGCGTGCTGGCTGAAAAGGGGGGGGGAAAAAAAGCTTCATTTTCAGAGAAAAAAAAGGTATGTTGAGGGTAAAAATGAAAATCAAATGTATTTAAATTTATTTAAAACTTGGAAGTTTCATTATAACATAAAGTTCAGTTGTAAATGTTTAATGCTGTGAAGGTCTAGTGGTCAGGGGTCTCAAGGCAGCCATAACGGAGTCTTTGAAAAACAAAAACTGTCCGGTGTGGCAGTTGGGAGGGTGACTTGATTAAGTACAGACATGTGCTGGTGTGCTGGCTGGTCACAATTTAAAATAAAGTATTTTCTGATAAAATTGACTCTGAAAGGGAGTGTGTATGTAAGCATGAGTGAACTAGTTAAAGTATTGAGCTCTGCAGGGTTCTTTTTGAGCTCAAGGCTGTGTGTGAGAGTGAAGGGAAAAACACACTTATATCATAGAAATGTAATAATTTGAAGTATGTAAAAGACAGTGCTTTCACTATAGCTGTAATCAGAGTACAGCTGAATTGAATTTAGTCCTCAGTTCACTGTCTGAGGCATTTTAATTAGTATATCAGAGAACTGTCAGAAAACAAGGACTGACAGTGAAAGAGTTGGAAACTCTTAATTAAATTAAAATTTGCTAATTTGGTTTGTTTCACACAGCAGTTTTACTCTGCTGTCATTCTGAGAGAGAATGGATTGAAGCAAGCTGTCTCTCTGGTATGATGACTGAATGGTTATAACTAATGCTGTGAAATATTTTTGTCCTAGCTAGATTTGCCAAGTATTAAAAAATTGTGGCAGCAAATTGGGAAACTAGTGTCAGAGTTGGCTTAAAGTGCAAGTGTGAGTGATTGTAAAATCCTTTGAATTGCTGCAGGAGGGCTAGCGTAGGGCTAACGGGTTAGTTTTTCTTTTTTTTTCTGGGTACCTAGAAAAAAAAAACAAAATTTAATTTAGCATTTTTGTATAAAATAATTTCATTGGTTAGGGATTAAGCTTCATTTTTTTTTTTTTTTAGTTTGTACAGTCACAGTAGTAGGTACTTCTGGACCTGCCTCCTGGCAGCTGCTAAAATGAAGATTGGTACACACCGAAAGAAAGGTGAAGAAAGAAGAGTAATTCAAGACAGCTTGAAGCCCAGCTAAATCCACAAACCAAGATTCTACAGAATAAAGAAAAAAGCGGAGGAGTGGCCTAATGGTTAGGGTGGTGGACTTTGGTCCTGAGGAACTCAGTTCAATTCCCACTTCAGGCACAGGCAGCTCCTTGTGACTCTGGGCAAGTCACTTAACCCTCCATTGCCCCATGTAAGCTGCATTGAGCCTGCCATGAGTGGGAAAGCATGGGGTACAAATGTAACAAAAAAATAAGAGTAGAGATGAATGACATAGAAAGGGAAAAATATATGCTTACCTGTTTAGGAGTCCAGTGTGAAGGTCAGATCTGAAAAACAAAAAGTTACACACAAAGTATCAAATTCAGGGTTTAGGGCAAGATTCAATATATATCGTGCCTTGATTTCCTTGTGGAAATCAAAGCTTATTCTATAAAGTATGCTTTAATTTAGGTGTATGTTATAGAATATGCCAAGTGCTGTTCCATGTGACTAAATTCAGTCATTCAATTATGTCAAATAAAACCTGGTGTAAATCTCAATGCATAAATTAGGCACTGAGTGGGTGTATTCTATAATAACGCATATAGATTTTAGAAACACTCACAACCCACCCATTCCACTCCCATAATCATGCCCACTTTTTAATTATGCAACTTAGAATTTACATGCGCCACATTACAGAATACGCTTAGCAAGTTGTGTGCGTAAATCTTAATGCCAATTAGTGCTGATAATTGCTTGTTAACATCCAATTAACAGTGCTGATTAGCTAGTTAATGAATTAAGTTGCATGCATTGTTATAGAATACACTTCAATTTCCACACAGAAATTAAGGTGCCATATAAAGAATCCTGGGGCTAATGTTTAGCAAGCAATTGTTATGGTTAATTACATGTTGATTTTTTAAAAAATACTTATCTGATACTGTGTAACAAGGAATTTGTTAACGAGTTTTTGAAAACCTAAAAAGCAAATTGACTTGAGTTACATTTTATTAGAATATGTATGGGGGTTTTATGTAAAATAAATAATAACATTTGTTTTAAATATAACACTTGCCGCTGAGTTTATCCCTTTTAGATAATTTTCTCCTCTATTTTCAACAATAGAAGGGCGAGGTTACTTTTTTTATTTATGTATCTTGATCCCCGTTTTGGTCTAGTGTCTGCCTGAAATAACAGATCTAGGTAAAGTAAGGTTGATGGTAAACCCTTGGGGGTGGGGTCACACATATCTCCCATGCTGTGTGTGGTAGTTATGTCACCTTTGAGTGATGATCTGAATCAGGATTCTTCATCCTGACAAGAGGTATCCTTTTTGGATATTTGAAGGGTGATGACCAGGGCAGAGGGAATGTTGAAGGGGACTATAACTCATAGACCTTCATAAAGAGACAAAGTCTATATTTCAATAATTGAAATCCAAAATTGATTTTCATGATAAGTGTTTAACATCGACGAAACCAAAGGTTCAGTCCTTGCAGATGGTGGGCATGTCTGCTATTAATGAGAACCTTAGTTTTCATTTCAAGTTCAAGGCATTAGAGAATATATCTAGAATGAATAATCTTAGGTGCCTTAATTTTCCCATGATATATTTTCTTTTCTCCTAAAATGTTGAATAAAAGTATTTCACCAAGATGGCTGAAAGTGCATGATGCTGGGCTGGTGGTTCATTTTACCTTCTGGTCAGACATCAATGGCTCAACATGTTATTCCTGCAAGTAAATCCAGAGCTACTGGAGACATCCTCATGAGCGTAGCAGCAAGAGAAAGTATCACTCCACCCTGAGGAAGGCATTTCGCTGAAACCACTCTCACCCCTCCTCAGCCTGCTGTTATGAGCTTGCCAGCTGACAAAAAGGAAGAGGACTACCAGTTCAAGCAGGGCCAGCTGGATCCTTCAGCCTCTAAGAAACAGGAGAAAGTTGTCCTGTCCAGAGTCATGATGAATGTTCCCTGTTCAGATCATGTCAATTTGGAGAGTGGTAGATTTGAAACTCGAGCGGGTGCTCTTTAAAGTCGCATGTTATGTAGTCTTCAGAGGCCTACTGTGAACCAGTCTGCTAATCCAAAATCCATATCTCTGGTGGAGAGGGAGAAACCATCTGTGGTTACTCTGGATGTCATATGCAAGCAAGTACCTAACAGTGAGTAAAAATGTGAACTCAATCAAGAGATCTCATGGAGAGCTTGTTGACAGTGATTGAATGGACAGTGAAAGATCATTGAGGGAAAATTGGTAACTTAGAGAAAATTATGGTAGTATAAGAGATGCAGGTAAAATGTATTGTTTGTCATTGTAAATTACAACTTCTGAAGAACAGCTTGAAATGCTGTATTATCTGAGTACTGAATTTTCCTCAGCTAGCTTCTAAAGTCCCAAGACAACTAGTTAGAAAATATCTGACTGAAATCCTAAAGCTTCTATTAGAAGTTGTTCCATTACTTAATATAGGGGTCCTTTTACTAAGCTGCGGTAAGCTTAGTTAATGTTATTTGATTGTTCTAATGTGTGCCTATTAAAGTGTGATGTTTGTATTGTGCTAACAATGAGTATCATATCTATCTTACATGAATGTACTTTTCCTTTCTATTATGGTATCATTTGTACTGAGATAACATTCATCATATTTTTAACATATGATTGTTCCACTGTGCTGTTTTGTGTGTATATTTCTGATACTGTATCATGTTACTCCTATTTCCAGGCTTCATCTCTACTCAATTATTGTATTTATATACTTATATATGATCATTTCACTACTATTACACTGTTAATAACATTTCACGTTTTATGTCAAGCTGTACCTGCTGTACACTACCTTGGGCAAACTTCTTCATAAAGGCAGTTAATGAATCCAAATAAATAAATAAATGTAGCATCCTCCACAAGAGGTCTTAATTTGACTGATTTTTTTTTTTAGAGAATTTGCAGGGTATTATTGTGGTTCAATCTACATTCTTAATGACACTCTATTCAGAGAAAGATACTTTATTGATGTTAACCTCTTTCTTGAAACGTGTTTTGCAGTCAAAGGATGCAAATGCTTTCAGATGTGGTGTATACTATGCAAATCTATAGGAGGGAATTTTTGGCCCTGAAGATGTGAACACTAGATATAAGGACTAATTTATTTTAGTTACCTCTTTAGGGGCCCTTTTACCAAGCCGCGTAAGTGTCTACACGCGCCCAATGCATGCCAAAATGAAGTTACCACCTGGCTACCACATGGCTCTTGCAGTAATTTCATTTTTGGCGTGCGTCCGAAAATCATTTTTTATTTTTGGACGTGCATATCGGACGCATGCCAAGTGGCATTTGATGCATGTAGGTCATTACCCCCCGGTTACCGCATGAGTCTTTACCGCTAGGTCAATGGCTGATGGTAAGGTCTCAGAGCCAAAATGAACGCGCAGCAATTTTGATTTTGCTGCTCATCCATTTTCGGCAAAATTTTTTTAAAAGGCCTTTTTTACAGGAGCACTAAAAATGGATCAGTGCGCGCTCAAAACCTGCGCCTACACTTCCACAAGCCATTTTTGAGTGCACCTTAGTAAAAGGACCCCTAGGTGTTTTATTAATCTTCAGGGTAACTAATTTCTATTTTTTGACCCTCACAATTAGAGACATTTCTTTTGGATAGAAAAATGGGTGTACGGATATTTCATGACCTGTCAATTCATCACTGAGACAATTTATCACCGAACAGTTCATCACTTCATCACCAAGCTAGTTCATGACATGAAACTTCATCATGGGGATATTTCATCACTTTCAAGCTAAATGTATTCAAACTATATGTGTGGAAAAATTATGGCAAATTGGTGGGGGGGGGGGGGGGGGGGAGGGTGCCAGCACATAGGGGGAGATTCTATATATGATGCCTAAAAAATTGGTGTGGAAATTAATGCCAACTAAGTGTATTCTGTAAGCGGCACCTAGATTTAGGCGCGGTATATAGAATATGCTTTGTTGATATATCAGCGCCTAAATCTACGCGCCTCCATTTGCACCAACAAAAATGTGGCATAAATCCCTGCATGTAGATTTAGGTGCACTGGGCCATATTCTATAACTATGTGTGTAAATTTCAGAATGCCCACAAAACACCATTTTCCCGTCCATAACCATGCCCCTTTTTGTCACTGCACATTAGAATTTAGGCACACTGCATTACAGAATGCTCTTACCGAATTCTGTGTGTAAATTCTAATTATTGCCAATTAGTGCTCATTATTGCTTGTTAAGAGCTGTTATCAGCATTGATTAGCTTGTTAAGCCAATTAATTTATACGCGTTGTTATAGAATACACTTGGATTTTGGCACGGATCTCTAGGAGCGCTATATAGAATCCGGGGGATAATATAAGGCTCATATTTAGGCACAGAACAGTGTTTTTGTCACCTTAATCTGCCACTTCATCACACAAAACCTCACCACTGCATTCAATTCATCATGCGACATTTCATCATGTATTCAAGCTAAATGCATCCAAATTATACAGGTGGAAAATTTGCAGCAAATGGAGGGGGTACTGTGCCAGTAATCATGGCTTCTTGGTGAGCATGTCCAAAGGAAATTGTAAGTGCCACCTTTCTTTCACGCCTAAATTTGAGCCTCACTAAACACATGCTGAAGCCACACACCCCTGATTCTCATTCCTGTTTTATCTACAAGGGTGTCCAAGATGCTGTCTCTTTTCCTCCCCTCACCCCGTTCCTGTCCTCTCCAGCCCTTCTCTGATATGTGCTATGTAATTGCCTGCTGGTGATGAACTGTCATGGTTTTCACCTTTATACCTTTTACACACATCTTTATTCTGCATTATGTGATATGTGCTATGTATGCTTATTTCAGAATTTAATTAATCACCAATCTATGGCAAACGCCAAATCTAGGTGATTTACAAACAAAACTTTTTTTTAAAATATCTTTATTGCCTCTGACTCAATAAAGATATTTTCAAACATATCAATAAAAGAAAAGAACTCCAGTCATGTACATGAAAGAAACATCTTCAACCATAAGAACATAAGACTAGCTATACTGGGTCAGACCAATGGTCCATCTAGTCCAGTGTCCTGCTTCCAACAGTGGCCAATCCAGGTCACAAGTACCTGGCAGAAACCCAATTAGTAGCAACATTCCTTGCTACCAATCCCAGGGCAAACAGTGGCTTCCCCCATGTCTATCTCAATGACAGACCATGGACTTTTCGTCTAGGAATTTGTCCAAACCTTTTTAAAACCCAGATACACTAACCGCTGTTACCATATCCTCCGGTAGCAAATTCCAGAGCTTAACTATTCTTTGAGTGAAAAAATATTTCCTCCTATTTGTTTTAAAAGTATTTCACTGAGTGCCCCCCCCCCCCCCCCCCCCCCCGGTCTTTGTACTTTTTGAAAGAGCGAAAAATCAATTCAACTTCTACCCGCTCTACACCACTCAGGAGTTTGTAGGCCTCAATTATATCCCCCCTCAGCCGTCTCTTTTCCAAGATGAAGGGCCCTAACCTCTTTAGCCTTTCCTCATAAGAGAGGAGTTCCATCCCCTTTAGGCATAATTTATAAATAAAAGTAGGCATCTACTTTTCTTTATACAGTATAATACTAATGTAAGTGGATGATTATGTGCCTTGATTTAAGACATTATGACGTACATCAGCTTGAGGGTTGGTGTGAATGTAAACCAGAATGCATGTAAATCATTTATAAGTTTTGTGTGTACTTATATGCTTTGCATTCCACCCACCATGGAAGTACTCACCATTTGAACATATGCTTTTACACTGGTTGGTATTTTATAAGAGGAAAGGGGATGGGACTTGATATACTGCCTTTCTGTGATTACAATCAAAAGTGGTTTACATAATTATGTACAGTTACTTATTTTATACCTGGGGCAATGGAGGGTTAAGTGACTTGCCCAGAGTCACAAGGAGCTGCATTGGAATTCAAACCCAGTTCCCCAGGATCAAAGTCTGCCGCACTAATCACTAGGCTACTCCTCCACCCCATTCCTTCTCCAAGAGGACATTTACATTTGTAAATGACTGCAATACTGACGTTTACTTGCATTATTAGTGCCTAAAACATGGCACCACCTTATAGAATTACTTTTCTATGTCTAAAGGAACAAAGAGATAAGTGCAAAGAGGTTAATTGAAAGCTAATTCATAGCTGGTAAATAGAAAGAAACAGGAGATTAATATCCTGACAGAAGATATATGCACACTAAATAAGCAAAATGAATCTACTAGATTAGTGACTGCTGCTTTAATTAAAGAGAACCCTTTATCAAAAAGGCAGACTGAAATAACGGAAAATAATTAAGATCCAAGAACGTACGTGTCATTGGCCTAAAAGAGAGCAGAAGAGAAAACATTCCTGCCTTACTCAACCAGATTTTGGGCAAAATCACCAACCAGTTCAATAAGAAATATTTTAGAGGTCAATCTTACAACCATGCACAAATACTTAGGCACTAAGAGGGTGCCTATTAGGAGTCTATTCTAGAAAGTAAAGTAAGCAACTCTTTTCCTTTATAGAATACTAGCATAACCTGGTGTATACATGCCTATGCAGTTAGACATGGGCACTTACATAAAGGCATAGGACTGATATAAATGTTTGTGCCAAAATGCTGCAGATTTGAATGAAACTTATTGTACTCTA
Source organism: Microcaecilia unicolor (assembly GCF_901765095.1). Taxonomy (NCBI): domain Eukaryota; kingdom Metazoa; phylum Chordata; class Amphibia; order Gymnophiona; family Siphonopidae; genus Microcaecilia; species Microcaecilia unicolor. Next base: position 83,082,389 of record NC_044035.1, read on the forward strand.
TAAGTTAACCGTGTCTGCCCTTGCTCAGCCCAAGTGTCAAATACACACTGTGCAAGATATGTGTGCATTTACAGAATAGTGCTTAAGGGGGAATTCTATATATGGGGCCTTAAAAAGTGGCACCATAAAACCAAGTGGTTAGCGTGATTCTATAAACTACGACTAAAGTTAGGCATAGTTTATAGAATATGCTCAGGCACTGTTCTTACAACTAAAATGTAGGTGCACCCATTTAGGCCACCTAAAACCAGGCCTAAATACCTGCGCCTAAGTTAGGCGCAGCTCGGGTGTAATCTATAATAGTACGCATAGAGGCATATTTTCAAAGCACTTAGCCTTCCAAAGTTCCATAGAAACCTATGGAACTTTGGAAGGCTAAGTGCTTTGAAAATATGCCTCTTAGTTTTATGAAATGCCCACTATCTTTCCATTCCACACTCATGGCCATGCCCCCTTTTCAACTGTGCACATTAGAATTTACGTATACCGCATTATAGATTACGCCAAAAAATAAATGTGTATCCCTCATTTCAGAAGGGGAATGCACATCTATGTACAAAAAGATCAATGCTACTCCACTACACTGGAGGGATTAGGAGAACTCACCTTAATTCCCCTTTGGTTGATGATGACCCCCCCCCCCCCCCCCCCCAAGTAAAACTGTGAGGCAGTGGCGAACCTATTATTAGGCCAACTGAGGCGGGGACCTCAGGCAGCACCCTTCTGAGGCAGCATCACCCCTCCCGCCCTTCCTTCCCCGGCCCCTTCTCTCTACTGCGGCTCACCTCTTTGATAGAACTTCCTGTTTTCTCTGACGCAGGCCGCAGTAGAGAATGGGCCAGGACCAGCGGCAGAGCAGCCTATGGGAATCACTGCCGCCACTTTTTGAAAAACAAGAAAATAAAAGGTACATTCGGGGAGGAGGGTTGAGGTAGGAAGGGGGGAGATGTCAGACTGTGGCGGGGTGACAGAGGGCAGCAGCGGAGGAGCTGGAGCGGCAGCTCATTGCTTGCCTCAGGCGGCAGATTGTCTTGGGCCACCCTTGCTGGCAGAAAATACCACCTTTGGGAAAAGTAAATATTTATGCTTCTAAAAAAGCTTAACATATAGATTAAGGTTCCAGCACATAAATGTTTATGTTATTTCATAGCATAAACATATAGGTGACAATTTTCACCTGTTGATATTTTAGATGTTTATGGTTGTAAAATGGTTGCTCCTGCCACACATAACCCAAGCATAAATGTCCATTTTTCCGTGTATTTTAGAGAAGGCTCTGCATTTGCAGTTTGTTCTAAAATGCTATTGAAATTTGAGATGTCCTTCCCTGGACATCTCAATATCAGCTTGTATGCCCTTTCTAAAATACCTCTCCATATGAAAAGATGTAGAAATGCAAGTTTGTTCATAAAGGCATCCAAATTAACTACATATAGGCATATGTGACCCCTAAGACATGAATTAGCTATTTAAACTGAAAAATCAATGTAATTAATGCTGTTTAGCAACTAAATTTGAATGCTACTGTCATTTATTAGAAAAACATCATTAATTTCAATTAGTGTGTATATCAAATGAGACAAAAGCAAAAATACACGTGAATCATGGATTTCTCACAAACGGTAATTAGAATAATTATTTCTGTTTTCTTACCCATTCAAATATAGTCAGGGTAAACCTTAAAAATAATATTTTCATGAGTCATAGAAGATAATGAGGCATGTAGACTTTGCTTTACTTAGATCTGGTTTGGATTTCAGCAGAATATTCAGATATGGGTTTCATTTCACATTCAGTCCTGCTATTCACTAAGAGAGATTTTACTAAATCGCACTATTGATTCCCTGCATGGCAAATGAGAGAAAACCCATTCAATTCCTATGGGCTTCATCTCATTTGCAGCACAGCAATCACTTGCACAGTTTAGTAAAAGAGGCCCTAAAATCTTTGATTCAACTAAAAGATTTTGGCCTGTAGAGGTAGAGGACAAAACATTTTAAAAATCAACAACATAGCTTTTATTTTGAGATGAGAGTTAAAGTTTAGCTATCATGGGGGAGGGGGATATAAACTATGCATTAGAGGACAGGAATAGGAAATCTCTTTAAGATAGTATGTCCGTTGGGTAGACATTTGGAGAACACATCATTTGATCGAGAGAGACTACATGTTTGTCTCTGGGAAATATAAAACTTACCTCCAGACTGGATCTCTTCTTTGCTCAAAAGGGCAAATGGGGTGATTCAGGATTGCTAAATTTCACCTATATAGATTACAGTTCATGCTCTTGTTTCTTTGAAAGTAGGTCTGGGTTGGGCTAATGAAGAGAATTTTGGGAGAAAATGGAGATTGAATGTAGAGATGTTGTAAAAAGAGATCTTACAGGAGTTGATTAAGTGTGAGGAATACTTGGAATTCAATGATGATGGCTACATTAGAGCAGATGTCCTGTGGAAGGTGGGAAGGTCATTATGTGAGCAAATTTGATTCAGGGTGGCCTCCCAATTTCGAATCTATTTGCCCAATTGGCAGGGGTACAGCAGGAGCATAAATTCAGTGTGTAGGGAGGGAAGACATAGGAAAATGCTATTCATTCGAAATAAGATTGCAGCTATTGAAATTGAAAAATTTAGTTTCAGGATACAGAGTTGGGAAGGTACTAGCTTGGCAGGTAAAACAGAAGCAGAAAGAGCATATAATGGCTGAAATGGAATCCTTCCCTGAGGCCTCAGGTTAAAATGCCAAAGAAATCTGTGAGGCATTCAAACCCTTCTATGCTATCTTATATTCATCTGAGGTTACTTGTAGGGCAGCTGAGATCACCCATTTTAAATGAAGCTAGTTTGGAATCAGTAAGGGAGGCAGATTACTAGTTGTTGAATAGGCCCAACTCACAGATGGAAGTTAAAATGGCAATTAACAATTGATGGAAGAGAAAACTGCAGAAGGAGATGGGTTTGGGATATAATTTTATAAGAAACTGCATGTGCAGGTGGTCATTAATGAAACATTACCTACAGAGAAACTGATTTTATGTACAATGCTACTGTGATTGTGCTGCTTGAGGATGGGATGCCAGAATATCAGTGTAGGGGTTATAGGCCAATCTTCCTGCTGAACAATGATGATGAGATTTATATTAAAATATTAGCTAACTTTTTAGAGCATATGGTCCCGAAAATTGTTCATCCAGACTAAACTGGATTCATGAAAGGACATCAATTGGTAGATAATATTAGGCATGTGATTGACTTGATACAAGGGGTGTGTGACTTACAGGGCAGACTGGCGTATGTGTAGCAATAGAGGATGAAAAAGCCTTTGACCGCATTAAGTGGTCCTTTTTGTTCATAGTTCTTCAGAAATTTGGGATAGGAGAAAACTTTGTGAAATGGATACAGGTGTTCTACCATAGATCTAAAGCCTATTTTGCCAGGAATGTTAGAGAATCAGAGCCCCTAAACTTGGGCCATAGGACACAGCAGGGATGTCCCCTCTTGTTCACTCTGGCTATTGAGCTGATGGTGTGTAGAATTTGAAGCAACAGGGATATTCATCCAATCTAGGCTGAGGAGATAGCCCACAAAATATCAGTGTAAGATCCAATGGTGTCCATCCAGGCCTTGATACAAAAATTGAAACAGTTTTCAAGAATATCTGGGTTCAAAGTAAATGTGGACAAAACAGAAATATTGTTACTGGGGAAACACACCCCGGAGGCGGTCCAATCCATTCCTTTTAAAGTGGTAGGAAGACAGTTACGTTACTTGGAGGTGAAGATTTCAGTTCAACTGGACCAGTTGTTTTGAATTAACTATCCCTCTCTATTTAAGCATACAATGTTGGAGTTAGATCAGTGGCAAAAGTTGAGTGTGAATTGCATTGCTGAAAGTGATGGTCGTACCCTGTTATGTCTTCATATTTAATATCCTGCTCATATAGATTCCTAAGACTTGGTTAAAAACATTGGAAAAACTCTTGAGCAAAGTGTGGGGGAAGAAAAGAGTTAAAATTAAGTGGCAGTAGAGGGTGATGACCAGAGAAGGGTGGCGGGATTTGGGATACCATAAAATAACTAGATATTACAAAGCAGCTATGCTTAAGGCTATTTGATTTCATCATACGTGGCCCCCTGATGTCCATTGGGTGGGGGAAGAAGAGACACATCATAAAACCCTTGTCAATCTTTGAAATAATGTTTGAGGAGAGTGGGAAAAGGGAGAAGGACAGGGGTTGGGGGCACATATTTTTGCATCCCCTAATTAGAACTTAGAAGAATTTATGGAGAGAGTTTGAGATTAATGGACTTGCACAAATAAGAGATTTTCTCCCATTATCATCCAAAGAGATTGAAAAGCTATGTACTAAATGGGCGGAAAAGGGAATAGGTCGCTTTATTGATCTTGTACAGGATGGAATAGTGATGCCACTCTCCCAATTACAGAAGATGAGCGAGCCCAAGTCCCATTTTTTTTCAATATTTTCATTTGCAACACTCATGCAGAGGGAGGTAATATGGCATGATATCAGGTCCTAGGAGCAAGAAGTAGAAGGTTTCATTTGCCAGGAGATGAGGGCTAAGGGTTTGCTTTCAAAGATATATCAGGGATTGAGGAAACTTGATGACAGGGTAGATTGGAGACCAATATATGAATACAGGGTTCAATGCTCAGTTGCAGTGTCATATAGGCAGATTCAATATAAGATCATTGATTGGGCATATGTTATGGTATTGGCTGGTAGTCAGGCTTGCTGGAGTAACTGTTGGAGGGGTTGTAAGGCATGGGGGTCCTTTTTTCATTTATGGTGGGATAATCCATAGATTCTGGGAGAGGGTGGCACACTACATTTCAGTGGTGGTGGGCAGGGAGTTGGTTGTTGACCCACTGCATTTTCTTTTGTATATGTCTAGATAGGGGCTAGATACTGGATAGGAGGGGCGGAGGATAACTATCTTGGTAGGGATGACGTTACGAGCTACCACCACTCTTAGCTCCAAAAGTGGTGGTAGCTCATAACTGGAAGTGTGAAGAGGACCTTGTGGGGGAATGGTTGGAAAAGATGAGAGAGACAATGTATTATGATAAGCTTACTGCATTTATAAAGCACAGGAAGGCACATTTTGAAGAGGTATGGGCTCCCTACATTATATTTAATTCTCTCTAACCTGTTGGAGTATATTGATGGATGAATTAATCCTGCTATGCATAGGGCATTGAGATGTGAGGGTATAGGGGAGGGAAAGTGAGGGGTGCTTTATTTTGTCCTGTGTTTTGGAGTTAGGACAAAGAGGTGATAACTGAGAAGGGAGCATGATATACTGATTGTAGGAAGGGGTGGTAGGGGGTTATAGAAGGGGTAGGGTTTTATAACAGGGGTAATGTTTATTGATAACATGTTCTGGGTGCATGTTACTATACTGCATTGATATTGTTCACTGGAGTTTTTTGCCTGAAATAATGGGCCTTTTTTAAGGGGCTGGAAAATGGACGTGTAGCAAAATAAAAACCAGCGCACGTCCATTTTCGGCCTCAGACCTTACCGTCACCCATTGACTTAGCAGTAAGGTTTAACACGCTACCTGGGTGGTAGGCATGCAGCACACATTCACTGCTGTTTACTGCTAGGTAAGCACCACACAGTAGAAAATAGAAAATATTTTCTACCAGTGTGTGTTCAGCGCACACCAAATTCAGAATTACCAAGCGGGGCATGCGGTAGCTGGGCAGTAATGCTGATTTGGCACACACTGGATGCATGAATGCCCTTACACGCCTTTGTAAAAGGACCCTTCTGTTTGGCAAGATGTAAGCACTACAGCAAATATTAGCAATACATTTGAGAGACTGAGATCAAACTCCACACGGTATGTTCAAAAACAACCTATTTGGAGACACTGCCCCCAAGACAAAAACTTCAGAAATAGTATTCTTCCTAGCTGTCAGAACTAAGTGGAAAGTCTCTGATTTGTGTATTTATTATACGCTGTATTGAGAGCTAAGTTTCACACAAGCAATATGGAAAAATCAGAAATTACTTCTTTCTCTCTCTCTCTCTCTCTCTCTCTCTCTCTCGCTCTCTCTCTCTCACTCTCACACACACACACACACTCACTCACTCACTGAAAGAGAGAGAGAGACAGACAGACAAGAGTTGATTGTTACATCTAAAGTAAAGCAATTTGCAATGTAATCCTCAGCTAACAATGGCTTAATGTTTCATTTCATTGTGGGCAATCTTACTGTGCCAGCTCTTCAAATTTCTGGCAGTTCACTGCATCTTGCCAGGGGTTTCCATGGCAATCTACAGTCATCTTCACTGAAATCAGTAGAGCTGCAGTTACCGTGGCAACACCTGGGGAAATCTGTGGAATTCCTGAAAGTTTATAAGAAGTAAGAACTGACCCTATATATTTACTAAAGTCCATGTACGGGTTATTTCCTCATTGCATTTGATCTATATTTCAAATATGGATGCTGCATTTTACTATGCAGAGATTTTCTCTCGTTCTCTTATGCTTTCTTTCATTGTTTCCTGTGATAGTATACCTATTTATCTACACCATCAACAAGTAAAGGAGAGAAGATGAGAGGAAACCCCATAGAGAAACATAGCTAAGGAACAAAAGTTTAAGGGGAAAAGTTTCAAGGTGGAGGGTACTACAACTCCCAGAAGCCCTAGGAACTGTCAGTCAAAGAAGGAAAGGCTATGGTGGAGTCATGAGGTTTTAGAAGCAGGTTCTCCTAAAAGGACAGTCATTTCAAGTTCTGTGAGACTCAAAGGTGAAGGCCCAAGGGGAGGAGTATGTAGAAGCTGATAAAGATAAGGTGAAATTTCTTAACAAATATTTCTGTTCTGTGTTCACTGTTGAAGGGCTGGGAGGAGGACTGCGGAACACAAACACAAATAGGAATGGAAGTGTGGCAGTCCCTCAACGATTTTCAGAGGACTGTGTTCATGAAGAACTAGTTAAACTAAAGGTAGACAAAGCAATGGAGCTGGCTAGCATACATCCAATGGTACTGAAGGAACTGAGTTCAATTCCCACTTCAGGCACAGGCAGCTCCTTGTGACTCTGGGCAAGTTACTTAACCCTCCATTGCCCCAGGTACAAATAAGTACCTGTATACAATATGTAAGCCGCATTGAGCCTGCCATGAGTGGGAAAGCGCGGGGTACAAATGTAACAAAAAAAAAAAAAAAACTTAGGAAAATTGTGGCATCTCCACTGGCTGACCTTTTCAATGCTTCTTTAGAATTGGGAGAGAACCCGGAGAACTAGAAAAGGGCAGATGTGGCCCCTCTCCACAAAAGTGGAAGTAAGGAAACTACAGGCCCGTAAGTCTGACTTCTGTCGTAAGTAAATAAATGGAAACGCTTTTAAAACAGTGTTCAGTTTTGGAGGCCGTATCTTGCTAGGGATGTAAAAAGAATTGAGGCGGTGCAAAGAAAAGCTACAAAAATGGTATGGGATTTGCGTTACAAGACGTATGAGGAGAGACTTGATGACCTGAACATGTATACCCTGGAGGAAAGGAGAAACAGGGGTGATATGATACAGACGTTCAAATATTTGGAAGGTATTGATCCGCAAACATACCTTTTCTGGAGATGGGAAGGCAGTAGAACTAGAGGACATGAAATGAGATTGAAGGGGGGCAGACTCAAGAAAAATGTCAGGAAATATTTTTTCACGGAGAAAGTGGTGGATACTTGGAATGCCCTCCCGTGGGAGGTGGTGGAGATGAAAACGGTAATGGAATTCAAAAATGCGTGGGATAAACATAAGGGAATCCTGTTCAGAAGAAATGGATCCTCAGAAGCTTAGCGGAGATTGGGTGGCAGCACCAGTGATGGGAGGCGGGGATAGTGCTGGGCAGACTTCTACGGTCTGTGCCCTGAAAATGTCAGATACAAATCAAGGTCAGGTATACACATAAAGTAGCACATATGAGTTTATCATGTTGGGCTATGTCAGTCATATAGCTGGTTAGCGCCAATACCCATCTGCTGATCGACTAAGTTTAGTGGCCACATAGACCCACATAAATAGCAGGTCTATCTTTGGGCATTATAATTTATATGTCCTGAGTGTGGCAAAAGCTTTGGTTGGAAATAAAGCCTCACATGGCATCAGAGAATCCACACAGAGATGAAACCATTTACATGCACTGAGGAGGTAAAGCTTCAGTTGCATTGGGACAGGTAATTAGGGAATGCACACTCTTGCTATGAAGTGTGGAAAAATAGCACTCTGGTATTTAGATATATGTAGTGAGACCTCCTTTTCATCTATAGATCTGAATTCAAAGCCCAAATCTAATGATAAACAATAGGCAGAAGGCTCAGATGTTATAAAAAAAAATAGAAAAATTGGCAATCAGGTAGAATAGTGGAAAAGTGGCATCCCAGGAAAGCAATAGGGCATCCTTGGGGGCACTGCAGTGGACTTTATAAAATACTCCCAGGTACACATCTCACCACTGCTCCCTTACCTTGTCTGCTGAGACCCCCAACCCCCTCCCCCCCCAAAAAAAACCACTACCCCCAACCATACACTACTACCATAGCCCTTACAGGTGAAAGGAGCACCAATATGTGGGTACAGTGGGTTTCTGGTGGGTTTTGGAGGGCTCACAGTTTCCTCCACAAGTGTAACAAGTAGGGGAAGGTAGAAGCCTGGGTCCACCTGTGTGCAGTGCACTGCACCACTACTAGACTACTCCAGGGACCTGCATGCTATTCTAATTGACCCGAGTATAACATCTGAGGCTGGCATAGAGGCTGGCAAGTAATATTTTTAATCACATTTTTTGGGGGTGAGAGGGGGATAGTAACCACTAAGGGAGTAAAGGGAGGTGATTCCCAAGTCCCTCCAGTGGTCATTTGGGGCACCTCTTGTGTGGAGTAGAGGAGTAGCATAGTGATTAGTGCAGCAGACTTTGATCCTGGGGAAGTGGGTTAAATTCCCACTGCAGCTATTCGCTATAAAAACAGGTGTAGCTCAAAACATCTAAGTTTTAGTTTTGGACGTCTTTGTTTTGTTCCATTATTGCTGAAAGACGTCCATGTCTTAGAAACGCCCAAGTCCCGCCTTGAACACGCCCCTAGCATGCCCCCTTGAGATTTGGATGTCCTTCTGACAGACTTCAGAGAAAGACGTCCAAAAAGAGGTTTCGATAACACTGATTTGGACTTTTCTGTGAGATAAACATCCAAATGCTGACTTATGTCACTTTTTGGACGTCTATCTCTTTTGAAAATGAGCCTGTTTGTGTGCTAAGCACAAATTCTATAACAGCAATTAAGCATGTAATTGATGTTATACAATACTAGTATATAATTTGCTTATTATAATACTAAATTCCTGTGGAGTGCAAACAATATGTAAGAAAGGGGAAGAGCCTCTGCACCCACACCTCCACCCGATAAACATTAACAGGGCAAGGAGGATATAAATTGGATCAAACTCTCTTCATCGGCATAAAAATACCTTTTCTCGCTAAATCTTGCAAAAACTCCACAGGAAGTTTAATTTTTTATCGATCCATCCAAAAAATGTGGTGAAAAAAGACACTTAGCTTTGAAATTAATTGAAGACACAAACATGCATAAGAAGTCAGTCACACCGACTGTGGCCAAAATTTCGCTACCATGGGCTGTTTCAAGACTTGCATGACCAATCAGTAAAACAGCACAACTCGAGTTGCACTCTGTTTTACTGATTGATCATGCAAAGCCCACTGTAGCGTAAATTAAGCGCCTTAAGCAGCTTAGTTAAAGGGCCCTTAAGAAAAAATAAACTTCTCTCTGTGCTGGGCATCATTGCAAAGTTACCAATTTTGGTGACATCCTGCAACTTTAGTACACCAGTTAATATAAAATGCAAAGATTTGTTTTATTATGGTTTTACTCTTTCCTCCTGAATTTTCACTACAATTCTTCATCAACCTTACAAGCAAATACAGATAACAAACTTCAACTGATATCATATCCTATATAATAAAATGCACCTCCAACTTTCTGAAGCCGAGAAAGTGAAGCCTTCAATCCTTGAAGCATTCCTGCAACGTTCCGGAACTACGTGTCGTCAGTTGAGGAGCCTTACAGAGCGCACAAATTCTTCAAGGCTTGAAGGCTTCACTTTCACACACACACACACACAAACACACACACTCACTTTCTGTCTCTCACATACACTCTCTCTCACACACTCTCTCTCTCACACACAGACTCTCACACACACTTTGTCTCTCACACACACACACTCTCTCTCTGACACAAACACACACACTCTGTCTCTCTCTCACTCACTCATTCTCACATACACACTCCATCTCTCACCCACACACTGTCTCTCAAACATACACACTCCGAGGAAAGGGGGGCATGAAACACGCTGGGGAGGAGAGGGAGGGGGCATGGAACTCGGAGGGAAGGGGGGGCCAAGAACTCGGAGGGGAGGAGAGAGAGGGAGGGAGGGGGGCCTGCACCTCGGATGGAAGGGGGACCTGGAACTCGGAGGGGAGGAGAAGGAGGGATATCTATATATCTCTCTCTCACTCACTCACTCACACACACACTCTCTCTCTCTCTCTCTCTCTGACACAAACACACACACACTCTGTCTGTCTGTCTGTCTGTCTCTCTCTCACTCATTCTCTCTCTCACTCATACACACACTCCATCTCTCACACATACTTTCTCTCTCACACACACACTCACTCTCTCTCTCTCTCTCTCTCAAACATACACACTCCGATGAAAACCTTGCTAGCTCCCATTTCATTTGTGTCAGAAACGGGCCTGTTTTACTAGTTTTATATGATCTTTATCATAGTTAGCACACACTAAGAAGGTTTATTTAAACATTCACAGCAATAGGAGACCAAATACACAATTAAGTAAAAATAGGGCTCGTCCTCCCTAATCAACACGGAAGTTACTCATTTTTGGATTCAGAGAACAGTGTCAGCTATGTTCTTGAAGTATCTGACATATTTCAAAATTAAAAACATCTTCATAGCTTTGCACATTAGGATTCTGACAAAACTCAAAAATGATGACACAAAGTTATTCAAAGTTGTTAAATCACAAAAGGCTGTTGTTTCATACGTTTTTTGTGTAGGATGTGTTGACTTGTTATTGTACCGCTCCCCAAGGTCAATAAACATTGTTTTTAAAAATAATTTGCAAGAGAACTTTACAAGACTAGAAGACTGAGAATCCAAATGGCAGATGACATTTAATATGAGCAAGTGCAAAGTGATGCATGTAGGAAAGAGGCAGGGCCGCTGAGAGACTAAGCTGGGCCTGGCCGGGGCAAGGGCAACGCTGCCCCCCCCCCCCCGGGATCATCGCTGTTGCCAGGCATCCCCCCCAAGATCGTCGCCACTGCCGCCTCCCCCCCCAGGATCATTGCCGCTACTGGTCCCCCCCCAGGATCGTTGCTGCCTCCAGGCCCCTCCCCCAGGATCATTGCCGCAGCTGGACCCCCCAGGATCCACCACCCCACCCTCCCCGATCACTGCTGCCACCTATCCTGGAAATCTTGGCTGGCGGTGGATCCAAAGGCCGCAGGGGAAGGCAATACGGCAGACTGTGAAGAAAAGCAGCCTGCTGTGTCTGTTCCTCCAGGTCCTCCCCAGCCTCCAAGGGGGGCCTGGCGCCGGAGTTTTCTCTCTCCAGCTCCTGTTGGGACACGATCACCCGGGTCCCATCAGGAGCAGGAGAGAGAGAGACACTTCGACACCGGGCCCCCCTTGGAGGCCCAGGCCTGGGGAATTTGCCCCCCCCCCACGCCCTTTCTCAGCGGCCCTGGAAAGAGGAAGCCATACTATAGCTATGTGACTTAAGTTTCCACATTAGAAGTCACCACCCAGGAAAAGAATCTAGCTATCATCTTTAAGCTAAGCTAAGCAGGAGTCCTCCAATTGCACTGCTGACAGTAGGCAGTGGTGTGTAAATATTATGTTTTCAATCACTAGAGACATGCAGGTTCCCTGGAGTCCTGCAGAGCTTCCTTGTCCCTCACCAGGGGCGTAGCTACGGGTGGGCCTGGGTGGGCCCAGGCCCACCCAATCTCGGCCTGAGCCCGCCCAGTCTTTTGGGACCCTCACCTACCACGACGTCGATGACTTCGTTTTTTTGCCCGCAGCGGCCAGCGGGCGTAAAAGCAGCAAGCAGCGAGCCAGTCTCGACTCCGCGTCCTTCGCTTCCTGCCCTCTCAGCGTCCCGCCCGCCTGAAAGGAAATGACATCAGAGGAAGGCGGGACGGCACAGAGAGAGGGCAGGAAGCGAAGGACGGAGTCGAGACTGGCTCGCTGCTTGCTGCTTTTATGCTGCAACTTCGGGAGTGGAAGTGAGCCAGCCAGAAAGAAGCGATTTGGTTTCCACTCCTCCGCGCAGCCATCGCCGTTCGCTCAAAACACAGGGCAAGCAAACCTGTGAGCTGCTGCATCCACGTTGTCGTTCTTTTGAGGGGGGGGCAGGGGAGATGCCAGATAGAATGGGGAAGGGGATTGAAATAAACAGGATGTGCAGGGGAGAGATGAGAATTGCCGGACAACAGGGATTGATGGAGGGGCAAGGGAGAGAGGAAATTTGCTGGAGATGGATGGAGGAGAAGGCAGGGGAGAATGGAGAGTTGCTGGACGGAGCGGAGGGCAGGGGAAGGGGAAGGAGGAGAATTGCTGGTCATGGCTAGATGGAGGGAAAAGGGGAGAGAGGAAATTGGCTGGAGATGGATGGATGAAGGAGAGGGCAGGGGAGAATGGAGAGTTGCTGGACGGAGCGGAGGGCAGGGGAAGGGGAAGGAGGAGAATTGCTGGACATGGCTAGATGGAGGGAAAAGGGGAGAGAAGAAATTGGCTGGAGATGGATGGATGGAGGAGAGGGCAGGGGAGAATGGAGAGTTGCTGGATGGATGGAGGGAAGGGAGAGAAGTCAGGGAGGAGATGCACATGGATGGAGGGGAGGGAAGAGATGAGAAATGCTGGACATGGATGGAGTGGAGGGCAGGGAAGAGAAGGAAAAATGTTGGACAAGGATGGAGGGAAGGGAAGACAGAGGAAGTAGAAGCACATGGATGGAGGGAAGTGAGGAGAAATGCTAGATATGGATGGAGGGGAAACTGCTGAGTTTAAAGGCTGGTTTGGAACACGTTGAGGGCAGATACTGAAACTCGAGGAAGGATAGGGACAGGGCTATAGGTGGTAGACAAGACGCATAAGGACACAGGAGGATGGTGGATATGGTGAGAGAAAAAATATCAAATGGAAAGAAGACACTGCATAAAACAGAAGACACTGGGACCAAAGTGAATAGAAAAACTAAATGATTGGACAACAAAGGTAGAAAAAAGTATTTTATTCAGAATTTATTAATTGGAATATGTCAGCTTTTGGAAATGTGAATCTGTGATATTTTGCATGTAAGTTTCAATTTTTCTGGTATTGCTGCATGCTGAGTCTGACTTCTTGAGTTAACTTTCCAGTTCAGTATTTTGCCTTCATATTTTTTGATTTCTAGTTCCTTGTGTCATGTCTGTTGTGTCATGTGTTTTTCATGTGTGATCAAGGTGCAGTATTCTGCTAGCATGTAGTATTTGCAGCCCTTTTTGTTTTGCTTTTTTTTTTTCACGAAGTAGTGTATTGGTGTTTTAGAGCCTAGTGTAATTACAGTTCTGCCTTTTCAAGCATAAGGTTGTAGCTCGTCCTGTCCTTGGAATTAGTGCTGTTATGGTTTAGTAAGGATATGAGTGTGTTTTTGCACAAGTTTGTGTATAGCATTTTGCAGTGGAGAGATTGTGGGATAATGTAATTATATTTAAAAATATCAATTTTTCCATTAAGTATGTATGTGGTTATACTGATGCAGGGCAGCTGTTGGGCATCAAGTGAATTCTAAGGCATTATTTAGTAGGATCCCAAGAGACGCTACTCAAACTTATTTAGACAGTGTGTGCCCACCCATATTAGCTCTGGGCCCACCCAAAATCTCAGGTCTGGCTACGCCACTGTCCCTCACTATTAAAAATGTGGTAGTGAAACTCCCCACTGGCAGGGCTGTAAGTGGAAGACTCCCACTCAGCTTGAGGGAACAGTGGTTGAGACCCTGTGTTCAGTGTGCAGCAGCAGCAGCAGCAGCTAAGAAAGCAAATACAATGTTAGAAATCATTAGGAAAAGAATGGAAAACAAAACTGAGAATTTTACAATGCCTTTATATCACTCCATGGTGCAACGGCACTTCAAATACTGGAAGCAAAGAAGGGCGCCAAACTGATAAAGGGGATGGGACAATTTGCCTATGAGGAAAGGCTAAAGAGGCTAGCCAGCTTATAATCGAAAGAGAAAAACGCCTATATTTCGACCCAAATCGGGAGATGGGCGTTTTTCTCGCAAAGGCGCCCAAATTGGTATAATCGAAAGCCGATTTTGGGCGTTTCCAACTGCACTCCATCACGGAAACGAATAAAGTTGACGGGGGCGTGTCGGCGGCTGGACAGTGGTGTGGTTATCAGCCGAGGAGAGATGGGCGTCTGTAGCTGATAATTGAAAAAAAAAGGCGTTTTACTGCAATTTTGGGTCACTTTTTTGGACCCTTTTTTTTCACGAACAAGTCCCAAAAAAGTGCCCCAACTGCCCAGACGACCACTGGAGGGAATCGGGGATGACGTCCCCGGACTCCCCCAGTGGTAACTAACCCCCTCCCACCAAAAACAAACCCACTTTAAAAACATTTTTCCCAGCCTGTATGCCAGCCTCAAATGCCGTACCCACCTCCATGACAGCAGAATGTGTTCGATCCTCTCACAGCCTTTCCCTGGGTCAGATGTGGCTCTCGGGTGCACTACAGGGTCACATCAGCATTGCATTGTGGTGGGTGTAGGGTATTGGGCTCCATGATTTCATTAGCTTGTGTTACAGTCTCACGATGTTGGTAGTTGGTAGGCTGTTCTCCCATGGTGCTTTTCCCCCTGTCTACTGGGTCATTGTGTTTCCTGTTGTAGTCCATGCAGTAGTGGCAATTTTTGTAAGCCAGTTTTAGTTCCCTTTCCTGTGTTACCACGTTAGACAACTTAGTTCTTACCTTGAATGTGGCTGAAAGAGGGCATTGTACAGCATTCTGCCAGCTCTGACCTACTGCTAATCTCAGTACCAGGGAGACTCGTTGCCAGTGGGGCACAACCTCTGCAGTTAACTGTGAGTAAACGTGCTTATTCCAATAAAGGACGTTTTCGGAGAGATTAGTCTTCAGGTGTCAACTGGTGTGCCAATGTTATATAGCAGCAACAAGTCCTAGAGGCCTGCATGTATGCAGGTCCCTGGAGCACTTTTAGTGGGTACCGCAGTGCACTTCAGCCAGGTGGACCCAGGCCCATCCCCCCTACCTGTAACACTTGTGCTGGTAAATGGGAGGTCTCCAAAACCCTCTGAACCCACATGTAGGTGCCCCCTTCACCCCTAAGAGCTATGGTAGTGTTGTACATTTGTGGGTAGTGGGTTTTGGGGAAGGGGGGTTGGGAGCTCAGCACCCGTGGTAAGGGAGATATGCATGTGGGAGCTTTTTCTGAAGTCCACCGCACTGACCTAGGGTGCCCAGTTAGTGTCCTGGCATATCAGGGGGGCCAGTGTACTACCAATCCTGGCCCTTCCCACGACCAAATGGCTCGGATTAGGACGTTTTTGAGCTGGGCGTTTTTAGTTTCCGTTATCGCTAAAAAAAGCAAACGCCCAGCTCAAAAACGTCCATTTTTTCGAAAATATGGTTCGGCCCGCCCCTTCACGGACCTGTTCTCGGAGATAAACGCCCATGGAGATAGGCGTTTGCATTCAATTATGCCTCTCCAAGTCTCTTCTGTTTGGAGAAGAGTCAGCTGAGGGCAATATGATAGAGGTCTATAAAACACAGAGTGGAGTGGAACAGATAGGTGTGAATTTGTTTACTCTTTCTAAAAATACAAGGACTAGGGCATGCAATGAAACTACTAAGTAGTACATTTAAAACAAATTGGAGTAAATATTTCTTTGCTCAATATGTAATTAAACTCTGGAACTTGTTGCCTATCAATGTGAACGCCAGCAGCAGGTAATCAAAGCGCTGTTCACCACCAGCTGAATATCTGGGCAAGTTAGCTTAGCAGAGTTTAAAAAAAGTTTGGAGAAAATTTCTAAAAGAAAAGTCCATAAACCATTATTAAGATGGAGTTGGGAAAATACACTGCTTATTCCTGGGACAAGCAACATAAAATCTGTTTTACTCTTTTGGGATCTTTCCAGGTACTTGTGGCCTGGATTGGTCACTGTAGGAAACAGGATACTGGACTTTGACGGACCTTCAGTATGTCCCAATATGGCAATGCTTATGTTCTTATAAAACTGTACTCCTTTTAAACTGGCCTTGGTACCCAATGATTGGAAAAGGATTGACTAACACCAGTTTTTAAGAAGGGATCCAGATTGATCCAGAAGACTACAGACCAATGAGCCTGATATTGGTGACAACTCCCAAGCAAAATGATTGAGGCTGTTCTCAAAAACAAAATTACTAATGCAGCTCCTTGTGACCTTGGGCAAGTCACTTAACACTCCATTGCCTCAGATTCTAACTTAGATTGTGAGTCCTCGAGGGACAGGGGGAAAAAACTTTCAACACTTGAATGTATTTCACTTTGAGCTACAACTGAAAAAGGCATGAGCCAAACAAATACAAATAAAAGAATATGAATAAATGCACCATTTAGTCTCTCTCTGTTTTCTATCTTTAAACCAGTTACCAACTCACAATAAGACATTGCTTCTTATCCCTTGATGATTTAATTTCCTCAGGAGCCTCTCATGAATGCTTTATCAAATACCTTCTGATGATCCAGATATACTGGAAGTTATTTACAAGTCCTATTCTCAATTTGGATTTGTGTAAACTAGCATTTAAACATGTATGTCACGTGGAGGGACATAATCGAACGTCGCCAGCGAAATAAGTACATAAGTAATGCCATACTGGGAAAAGACCAAGGGTCCATCGAGCCCAGCATCTTGTCCACGACAGCGGCCAATCCAGGCCAAGGGCACCTGGCAAGCTTCCCAAACGTACAAACATTCTATACATTTTATTCCTGGGATTTTGGATTTTTCCAAGTCCATTTAGTAGCGGTTTATGGACTTGTCCTTTAGGAAACCGTCCAACCCCTTTTTAAACTCTGCTAAGCTAACCGCCTTCACCACATTTTCCGGCAATGAATTACAGAGTTTAATTACACGTTGGGTGAAGAATAGGTCGCCGGCGATCTATTTTGGCGGCAGCGCTACAGCTGGCTGGAACTGTATTTTCGAAAAAGATAGCCAACCATCTTTTTTTCGATAATACGGTTTAGCCCAGCCAAATGCCAGAGTTCGCCGGGTTTGAGATCGCCGGTTTTGTTTTTTAGTGATAATGGAAAAAACTGCCAGCCATCCCAAACCCGGCGAAATCCAAGGCATTTGGTCATGGGAGGAGCCAGCATTTGTAGTGGCAACCGAGGACCCTTGGGGGCACTTCTAAAAATGTTTAAAAAATACACAAATAGCTCCCAGATGCATAGCTCCCTTCCCTTGGGTGCTGAGCCCCCCAAATCCACTCCCCACAACTCTACACCATTATCATAGCCCTTATGGGTGAAGGGGGGCACCTACATGTGGGTACAGTGGGTTTGGGGGGGGGGTTGGAGGGCTCAACACTTAGCACCACAAGTGTAACAGGTAGGGGGGGGGGGATAGACCTGGGTTTGCCTGCCTGAAGTGCACTGCACCCATTAAAAACTGCTCCAGGGACTTACATACTGCTGTCAGGGAGCTGGGTATGGCCTTTGAGGATGGCATACAGGCTGGTAAAAAAAGGTTTTTATTTGTATTTTTTTAGTGAGGGAGGGGGTTGGTGACCACTGGGGGACTACTGGGAGGTCATCCCCCATTCCCTCCGGTGGTTATCTGGTCAGCTGGGGCACCTTTTTTAGGCTTGGTCGTGAAAATAAAAAGGCCAAGTAAACCCGGCAAAATACTGATAAACGCCACTTTTTTTTTCCATTATCCACGAAAGCCGGCCATCTGGTAGCCACGTCCATGCCCGCCCATGTCCCACCTTCGCTACGCCACCAACACGCCCCCTTGAACTTTCACCGGCACGGCGACAGGAAAGCGGCGATGGTGTCAAAAAAGCCGTTTTCGATTATACCGATTTCGCCGCTTTTGAGAGATCGCCGGCCATCTCCCGATTTATATCGGGAAATGGCCGGCGATCACTTTCGAAAATAAGCCTGATACACATCTAAATCCCAATTTTAAAAAGCCAAGATATGCTCACCCAAATCAAAAATGCATGCATATTATAAGGGGGCATGGGTTGGGGGTGTTTTGAGTGGGGGTTAATTTTGGCTAAAATATACAAGTGTATTCCCCGTTTCAGAAAGGGAATGCTCATTATTGTCCCCCAAGATCAACATCCGTATTCTCAGGGACATCTAGGTTCTATAAAGGTGCTTATGTCATGCAGCACTCTACTGAAGATATTAGGGGAGATCACTCCCCTAATCCCCCAGTGTCTTTTGTCTGTTCCAAAAGTGATACTGGCAAATGATATCGGGCTCTGTTACTGCTTGAGTAAACATAGAGGATCAAGGCATAGATTGAAACAGAGAAAATGAAAGCTTCTAAAGACCATATGGCCTGTTCAGTCTGCCTATTCATGCCATCTACTATCCCTTCCTCTCTGATTCTATGTACTTGTCCCAAGCTCATTATAGGAATAAACAGAAGTGTGGATCAACGTAGATCATAGAAAGAAGGAAGAGGATCCAACATACAAAAAAACCAGGATGAAATCCAAAGAGACTTTGTTCACTTAAAGTAGCATCAACCCAACATGGCCATGTTTTGAAAATCTTCAAAGTCTTGGTCGCCAGCTGCCTTCTTTTCTATCCTGATTATGGCATTCCCTTCTCATTTTATTGTGTGATTTTAGACTGTAGTACACCATCTAGATCTGCTTGTCAGTACATTCAATATAAAAGTTTTAATAAACATAGACATATAGATCAACTTATGTCCTAGCTTTCATATCTTTCAACTTTTGTTGATAAGTGATCAGGTTTTGGTGATGAAATATCTTGCTTCTTTCCACAACCTTTTATATCCTCTCTTCAGAATCAGGAGTGAACTCTTAAACTTGTAAGGGTAGAAGCTTCCAGGGTCTAATCCATGGCCTATCTATTTTATACTTCACAACAGAGCATGAAGCCAAGCGTATATAACCCCTGGTATAAAATTTATTGAAGACACCTTAATACTTCTATATTATTTGTTATTTTTCCCATCGGATTCCATCTGAGTAGTTTACAAAATCAAATATAAGTGAAAGGAGCTGCATTTGTTACAGACAGAGTTAAAGAAGTATGTTCCAGGCTCTCCATCCACACCCTGCCGCAACCTAGCTGTGAGCTCAACAGGCCATTGACCGGATTACAGAAATGCACCTTTAAATAGGAAGGCTTTTATATTGACTTTAAATTTATTCAAAGACTCTTGGAGCTTTATATAGTTAGGGAAAGCATTCCACAGGCCAGGGCCTATAACGCTAAAGATACTCCCGCCGATATTCAGCCAGCTACGGACAGTGGGTTTTTGTCCGATGCCGGCACAAAAAACAGAAATTCAATGTTGGGCTTGTGCGGGCTTCTGCATTGAATTTCTGTTTTTTTTAAAAGCTGGCTAGCACATGTCCAGTTAAGTCAATATTCAGCCATGGGCTAGCCAGTGGCTACCCTTAGTCGGCTGCCATCCGGGGCGGATCACCGCTGCGCATCCCCCCCCAATGGGTGCAGTGGCATCCGTCCCCCCAGGTGCAGCACAACCCCCCCCCCCCCCCAGCACATCAACACCACCTTGGTGCATCAACACCCCCCCTTCCCGATGCATTCAGCAGCCGCACGGCTGTCGGTTCCGCTGGTTCCCTACTCCCTCTGCCCCAGAACAAGAAGTAACCTGTTCCGAGGCAGAGGGATCAGGGAACCAGCAGAACCGACAGCCGTGCAGCTGCTTTCTGCACCCCTCCAGCAGCTTGCACCTGGGGCGGACCACTCTCACCTCGGTGCGCCACTGGGGCTAGCACATAAAGATAGGACAGCTATTTATGCACTAAACATGGCCAGTTAGCTCTGAATATCAGGAGCTAACCAGACTCCAACCCTGAAATGAGTCCAGAATGTCCACAACATAGCTGGCTTCCACTTCAGTGCCAGTAACTGGTTAAGTGCCTCTGAAAATAACTGGATAACCGCACACAAGCGTGTTAACTGGTGAGCGGCCATTCTCGACTGGTTAACTTGCTTTGACTATCAACTGGTTTGTGTCTAATGTAACCATATTTTATTTGTCTGATTGAGGGTAAACTACTACTACTTATCATTTCCTTAGCGCTACTAGACATACGCAGCGTTGTACACTTGAACATGAAGAGACAGTCCCTGCTCGACAGAGCTTACAATCTACTACTTACAAGCTACTACTGAAAAAGGTGTGAGCAAAAATCTAAATCTAAATAAATAAAATCTAATTACGGTGTTGCTGGCATGACCTGAGAGCTAATATGTGATAGAAAGTTTTGGAAATTAGATACAAAATTATAGTGTCAATGAGAGCTCTACAAATCAAATAAATATAAATAACAATCCTGTTCTGGTCAAATTTGCTTTTATCAGCATATAGTACTGAAGAAAATGGAGATGGAATCTACAGACAAGCACAAATTATAAACTTCCCCATGCACAGGGCCCTGTTGCGAAATGACCAGTTTTGGTGAAATTGATACCACAAGTAATTCGTATAATATAGAAGGGCATTTTAAAACTGTTGTTACACTAATAGAAATAAAGAACCCCTCTTGTTAAGCCACAGTAGTGATTCTCCCACAGCGAATTCGATAAAGCCCATAGGAATTGAATAAGCTTCATTGCATTTGCTGCACCGGGAGCCACTACTGCGACTTTGCAAAAGGAGCCCAAAGTCAGTATGCATCATGTTTATGGCTCAGAGTTGTAGTGGTCACTCGTATTCTTTGCATTTTGTGGTACCTTCTTTTGCTCCAACATAAGCAGCCAAGCTTGCTATTGTATCAGAGTTTCTGAGGCCAGATAGGCTCCTTCTTCATATGTAGCAATTTTTTTTTAACTCTGTTTACCCTGGTTTTAAATGTGTTTCATACTTGAGCTGTTGTCTTTCATAGTCTCATTTTATATGCTTTAATGGGTTTGCCCACATGGGGTTCTAATAAGGATCCGCAAAGCAGCACTCTCATTTACATAGATTTGAAATTGAAAGTGTGGTTAATGGGAAGAAGCTTCCAACAACTTTAAAGCTCTCTGTTCTCCCTAGGAATGAGATAAAAATCAGAATCACAGAGAAAGTATTACTGATTTTATCTGGCAATTGAATTAACAAAAATATCATTTTTACTTGATTCTGGGCAAGTATTTTCTTTTTTTTTTCTTTTTTTTTTTTTGCCATCTGTCATTTTCAAATGCAATATTATACAATACACTTTTGATTTTCTGTATGTATTTTCCACTCAGTTGGGCTGAGGCCCTAGCCACCTTCCATCATGTTACCCAGTCAAGTTCTCTTGCATGAGCTTTGAGCCTCAGTGTAATACACTGAATACATTGTAGGTATTGGTGCTTATTTTAGAAGCACTATGCAAGTTTTAAATCTGCACAAACCAATATTTAGATGTTTATATTGTATAAACTTCCAAGTCTCAGTTTTAGAAAGCTGGGCTATACTTATCTAAACCTGAAAAACCTCATGTGACAAAGGAACATGGTCTGGGAGTATTTGGAGCTGGACTAGAGTGGTGCTAAAAAATAACCCCCTAATTCAATAAAAGCCACCAAACATTGCGCATGCAAATTTGGACATGTACCCAATTTGTGCGTGTAATTTAATTGAATAACAAGCTAAGTAGTGCCTTTCCATCTTTCTACGCCTACTTCTCAACGCTCATTTCCTTCCGAACCCAATTCCTCCGTTAACCCCATTGTTTTGTGTTTACCACAAACTATATATTCTTCTTACACCTCTATAATTCTTTATATTGTTACTATGTAAGCCGCATTGAGCCTGCCATGTGTGGGAAAGCGCGGAGTACAAATGTAATAAATAAATAAATAAACAAACTACATTTAATTGGCCTTTACACATATAAATGTAGGCATGGGATCTGCAGCTAAATTCTTGCCCCCAAATTATGACAGTTAAATGAACAAATCACACCTAATTTCAAGGAACACTCTGACCTGCTCATGCCTTCCCATGGCCACGCCCCCTTTGAATTTCTATGTTATTACATTTAGGCACACGTTATAGAATAGGGGGTAGGACAAATCCATGCATAACTCCTAATTACTGCCAATTAATTGACAGTGTCTAATTCACTAATTGACTTAGTTTACACATGGATCTAGGATCTGTACTCAAATATGCACGCCTGAATTTGAGTGACCACAGAATCCAGGGGGGGGGGGGGGGATTGTACACAAATTTGCATGCACAAGTTATAGAATAGTGTCAAGTGTGTATGTAACTTAATATCATAATAAGTGCTAATGGTTTAACTCCAAATTATTGGCTATAATTGGTGCTAATTGGCACTAATTAGCAATTACACGCATAGCTGCTCTTAATCGGGAATCTGCAAATTGAGCACACAAGTACAAGGGGCATGGACCTGGGAGGGCATGGGTAGGCCAGGGACATGCCTAACTCCCTACAATTAGGTGTGTGCATTTACCCCAGTCATTGAGCTAGCATAGGTGCTCATACCTAAAGTTAGACACGTAACTGTAGACTTAAACACTAGTGTTCTTTAATGGCAATTTGTGTGTAACTGCTACTATAGAATTTCCCCTGATTTTCAGCACTATTGAACCAGCCAGGAATGGCTCCTGGCTGGTTCAATAGCACTTAACTGGTTATCCGCGAATATTCAGCAATAGATAGCCGGATATCTTCACTGAATATTCACAGTCAGTGCTTAGCAGCTAACTGGTTATATCGCATTATATAACTGGCTATCCGTGAATATTCAGCGCGATTGCCAACTAAGTTTGAGGCCAAATCGAACCGCATAATAGCAGGCTATAAATTTAACTGACCAGTGTTGAACATTGGCTTGGTCGGTTACGTTTATATCGGTCAAAAATTAATCTGATATTCGATGGTGGTCACAGAAATGGCCCGGCATTGAATATCTGAACTCACTGCCTCCTGCAATTTGAATATCGGCCCCTTTATGCTTAGCATGCATCACTCCAGTGCCTAACTTTAGGCAGCCTTCCGGGAATTACCCTCTGATTAATAAACTTTATTAAAAATGCTCCTGAATGCAGTAAATAGTCATACTGCCTCTCTTCAAATACAGTGAGCCTCATATCTGATATAGAAAATATGATGCCCTAAGTTAGCCAGTATTTCTTACTGACTATAAAATTAAGCTCTTTCCTGTCTTTTCTTTGGAAAATAGTTGAAGTTCTCTATTTTTATACTGTGCTTTCTGAATGGGGGAAAGAACTAAGATGGGACCATATGAAACAGAGTGTTGTGTCCATGCATTGAATTGAAAAATCAAAAGCTGAAACCATTATTGCGGATCCTACAGTTAGGTCCTTTGTTAATATTGTAAAGAGAAAAAGACCAATGAAATGAAAAATAGCAGCTTCACTGTGAGTAAAATAATTTTGTCTGAGGAAAATTAAGGGATATAATGTCATTTAATTTCATGCTGGTTCATAAATTCTATCTTTGAAATATTCTTTGAGATAGCAAGCATCTGTTACCTCCTACATACAGTATAACTTAACAGGACGCAATCTAAAGGAAACAGAATATCTCTCCTTCTGTGCCAGATTTTTGCACTGTATTAAAATCGTGTATACTCCTGCCAGTGTTTTGTTTACAAAGTGCCAGAATAAGAGGGTTGTGTCGACCAGATCATGCCCATTGGGGTTAAGAGATGATTCTTAACATATGTGGAGGGGCATTTTCCATATGACGTCTAAGTCCGCTTCAGACTTTTGCAAAAAACAACCCATCCAAAATCTGAATAGGAAAGAAGGTTGTTTCAAAAAAGAAAAATGTCCATCTTTGTTTTCAAAAATACTGTTTTTTACAAGATTTTGTGCTTTGGACATTTTGTTTTTTGGTCCATTTAAAAAAAAAAAACCCAAGTGAAAAACGTAGAAAATCAAGCCATTGGGATGTAAGAGGGGGCCAGCATTTTAGTAGGTTGGTCTCCCAGACTTCCCAGGAGATAATTGGGGCACCCTACAGGGTACTGCAGTGGACTTCAAAAACATGCTCCCAGGGTACACATCTCACCATTGCTCCCTTGTCTGTTGAGCCCCTGAAACCCATCCAAACCCACTACCCAAACTGTACACCATTACAAG
Organism: Microcaecilia unicolor; assembly: GCF_901765095.1. NCBI lineage: Eukaryota > Metazoa > Chordata > Amphibia > Gymnophiona > Siphonopidae > Microcaecilia > Microcaecilia unicolor. The sequence goes on from NC_044035.1 coordinate 83,106,868, forward strand.
TAGCCCTTATAGGTGAAGGGGGGCACCAATATGCAGGTACAGTGGGTTTCTGGTGAGTTTTGGAGGGCTCACAGTTTCCCCCATAAATGTGACAAGTAGAAAGAGGTAGAGACCAGAGTCCCCCACTCCATTGTGCACCGCACTTCACTGACCACTACACTACTTCAGGGACCTTGCATGCTGCTCTAATAGACCTGGCTCTAACATCTAAATCATATTTGTATTCACATTTGTGGTGGGGGAGGGGGTCAGTGACCACTGGGGGGTATTGGGGGTCACCCCTGATTCCCTCCAGTCTTATTCATTATAAGAACAGGTCTAGCTCAAAATGTCTTACTTTTAGTGCTGGACACTTGTTTTGTTTCATTATGGCTGAAAAACATAAAAGTGTCCAGATCCCGCCTCAACATACCCCTGACATGCCCCCTTATGATTTTGAACGCACTTCTGACAGACTCCATAGAAAACGTCTAAAATTGGTTTTGAAAATACCAATTTGAACGTTTTTGTGAGGAAAAACATCGAAATTCAGATTTATGCCACTTTTTGGATGTTTTTCTCTTTTCAAAATGAGCTCCATAGTCTCAAATGGATATATCACACAATGTTTGCCACAAGGACCATTTTAGTAAATAAATTGCTGGTAGGACACTGCCAGATCCACAGAGTTGAGGTTCATTCCTGTCATGTTATGCACAAAACTAGACAATAAAATAGGAAGGAGAAGGATTCCCTAAGAAAACCAAAGTTCAAAAAACCACAAAAAGAGTAGGGATGGACCGATGGACTTCCAATAATTAAAAAATGAAGACTCCAAAAATTAAAAATGTAAAAGTTTATAAGAGGCCAATATGAATAAGTCTCGATACAGAGCTGTGTTTCAGCAATGCATTGCCTGCTTCAGGAGTCAATATACCTAAAAACATACAAAAAAGACAATGGGGCTCATTTTCAAAGGAGAAAAATGTCCAAAAAGTGGCATAAATCTGCATTTTGGATATTTTTCTCTCAAAAACATCCAAATTGGTATTTTCAAAACCAATTTTTAGATGTTTTTCTATGAAGTCCATCAGAACTGCATTCACATCGCAAGGGGGTGTGACAGGGGTATGTTAAGGGTGGGATCTTGGCATTCCTAACACTTGGACATTTTTGTTCCATAATGGAACAAAACAAAAATATCCAGGCCTATAAGTTGGACATTTTAGTCTAGATCTGGTTTTATTAAAAAAAAAATAAGCCACAAAAAAGTGCCCTAAATGTAGGAATAAAGGAATGACACTCCTTCAGTGGTCACTGACCCCCATCCATCCCGCAAAGATGTAAATGAAAGAGTACATACCACCTTCTATGATAGCTTCAGATATTGTGACCAGTCCTATTAGAGCAGCAAGCAGGTTCTTGGAATAGCCTAGTGATTGGTGCAGTGCACTGTAGAGAAGGTGACCCAGGCCCCTAATCCATTCTATTACACTTGTGGTGGAAAGTGTCAGCCCCCCCCCCCCCCCAAAAAAAAAACCTACTGTACTCACATATAGGTGACACCTGCAGCCATAAGGGCTATTATAGTGGTGTATAGTTGGGTATGTAGGTAAACAGAGGTACTTAGCTGTCAGAACACTACTAAATAGCAATTATTCTAGACTTGTGTCTAGGGGAGCGTACTTCTTTAGTAGCCCAATGACAAACTAGCTGTGCTGGAAAAAGGAACAATGCCACAGAAGAAATATATTATTATTTATTAAGTATATATATATATATATATATATATATATATATATATACTAGTAAAAAAGGCCCGTTTCTGAAACCAATGAAACGGGCGCTAGCATGTGGCTTTTTTTGTGTGTGTGTGTGTGTGTGTGTGTATGTGTCTCAGAGTTATTTTGTGTGTGTGTGTGTGTGTGAGTGTGTGAGGGTGCGGTGTGTGTGCAGGTTGTTGATGTGTGTCTTTTTTTGTTTTGTTTTGTTTTTTGCTTGGGGGTTGGGGGATGTGCTGTGCTGTCCTTGGTCGCTGTTTGCTGCTGGCTGGGTCGCGGGTAATCCTTCCAGCTGGGCCGCAGCTTGTCCTGTTCGCCCACGTCCCAGATGGTGACGGGCACGTTGTTTTCCGGCTCCTCTGACTCCATGTCAAGCGATCCCAAATATAGTCTGTGCTATAGGCCCTCTGGCACTCTTCAGTTCTGGCATTAGGCATTTAAAAAATTCCCCCCCCCCCCCCCGGGTCTATTTTTGCACATACCCACAGCAGGAATATTCTTCTCTCGTTCCAGTGGTGGTTCTGTGCTCTCCGTGCTGCACAGATAATGAGCCATTCTGCTGGTGAATGCTCCTCCCTTATTGCCACGTAGTTTCCTCTGATAGGTCCGTCTTACGTTGCCTAGCGTTGCCTGGAAACGGTGTCATGATGGTCCTTTGTGTTTCAGAATGTTGAGGGTGTTTTTTCTGATTGGTCTGTCATGCGAGGGCGGGGCAGAGAGACATGGTCAGTGTTGTGGCTTCACCACCATGAATCCATGAACCCTTCAGGGAGTGACTGAGTGACTTCAGAACATTGTCTTCAGAACGTTGAGGGTGAGTTTTATTATAGTAGATATATATACAGTGGGGGAAATAAGTATTTGATCCCTTGCTGATTTTGTAAGTTTGCCCACTGACAAAGACATGAGCAGCCCATAATTGAAGGGTAGGTTATTGGTAACAGTGAGAGATAGCACATCACAAATTAAATCCGGAAAATCACATTGTGGAAAGTATATGAATTTATTTGCATTCTGCAGAGGGAAATAAGTATTTGATCCCCCACCAACCAGTAAGAGATCTGGCCCCTACAGACCAGGTAGATGCTCCAAATCAACTCGTTACCTGCATGACAGACAGCTGTCGGCAATGGTCACCGTATGAAAGACACCTGTCCACAGACTCAGTGAATCAGTCAGACTCTAACCTCTACAAAATGGCCAAGAGCAGGAGCTGTCTAAGGATGTCAGGGACAAGATCATACACACTGCACAAGGCTGGAATGGGCTACAAAAACCATCAGTAAGACGCTGGGCGGAGAAGGAGGACAACTGTTGTGCCATAGTAAGAAAATGGAAGAAGTACAAAATGACTGTCAATCGACAAAGATCTGGGGCTCCACGCAAAATCTCACCTCGTGGGGTATCCTTGATCATGAGGAAGGTTAGAAATCAGCCTACAACTACAAGGGGGGGGAACTTGTCAATGATCTCAAGGCAGCGGGACCACTGTCACCACGAAACCTTTGAACACATTACGACATAACGATTGCAATCCTGCAGTGCCCGCAAGGTCCCCCTGCTCCGGAAGGCACATGTGACGGCCCGTCTGAAGTTTGCCAGTGAACACCTGGATGATGCCGAGAGTGATTGGGAGAAGGTGCTGTGGTCAGATGAGACAAAAATTGAGCTCTTTGGCATGAACTCAACTCGCCGTGTTTGGAGGAAGAGAAATGCTGCCTATGACCCAAAGAACACCGTCCCCACTGTCAAGCATGGAGGTGGAAATGTTATGTTTGGGGGTGTTTCTCTGCTAAGGGCACAGGACTACTTCACCGCATCAATGGGAGAATGGATGGGGCCATGTACCGTACAATTCTGAGTGACAACCTCCTTCCCTCCGCCAGGGCCTTAAAAATGGGTCGTGGCTGAGTCTTCCAGCACGACAATGACCCAAAACATACAGCCAAGGCAACAAAGGAGTGGCTCAGGAAGAAGCACATTAGGGTCATGGAGTGGCCTAGCCAGTCACCAGACCTTAATCCCATTGAAAACTTATGGAGGGAGCTGAAGCTGCGAGTTGCCAAGCGACAGCCCAGAACTCTTAATGATTTAGAGATGATCTGCAAAGAGGAGTGGACCAAAATTCCTCCTGACATGTGTGCAAACCTCATCATCAACTACAGAAGATGTCTGACCGCTGTGCTTGCCAACAAGGGTTTTGCCACCAAGTATTAGGTCTTGTTTGCCAGAGGGATTAAATACTTATTTCCCTCTGCAGAATGCAAATAAATTCATATACTTTCCACAATGTGATTTTCCGGATTTAATTTGTGATGTGCTATCTCTCACTGTTACCAATAACCTACCCTTCAATTATGGGCTGCTCATGTCTTTGTCAGTGGGCAAACTTACAAAATCAGCAAGGGATCAAATACTTATTTCCCCCACTGTATATATATAGTTCTGCAGCAAAACGCCAAGCAAAATACAAAATACTTGCTATAAAAATAGATTATCACCAAAATAGATAGTGAAATATGATTATCCTAATGGACTAACTAAATGAGTGATTACACAACCAATCACAAAACTGATATCCTAATGATTAGCATTAGAAGTTACACCACACGTCTTATGCAAAATACCGTTAGCAGCTAAATTCATAGACCATAAGCAATGACATAAAACCCATCTGTCATAGACAAAGCAAAGAACTAATTATCCCCATTACCATAGGAAGTAAATCCTGTTATCTCACCCTGCAGTCTGTAGCAGACTTCCAATGGTAGAAACGGAATCCTCCTCTTAGACTCCAGCTGAATCATCATCGAGTCTCTGGGTCAAGGAATTAAGTCCGAGATCTGTCTTCTGGACACAGATTGCACAGTCATAAGTAAGGTCATAAACTGTAGCTGAGCAAACCTTGTGAATTTGTTACAGGGTATACAGTTCACTGGTGTTTAGGACAAACAGTCTCTTGCTCTTACGAGCCTTCTATCCACCTGCAAGTCTTCCGGTTGTCTCTCTTCTTTCTCTTCAGTCCAAACGTCTTTTTTTTTCCCTTACATTTGTACCCCACACTTTCCCACTCATAGCAGGTTCAATGCGGCTTACATATTATATGCAGGTGCTTATATGTACCTGGAGCAATGGAGGGTTAAGTGACTTACCCAGAGTCACAAGGAGCTGCCTGTGCCTGCAGTGGGAATTGAACCCAGTTCCCCAGGACCAAAGTCCACCACTCTAACCACTAGGCCACTCCTCTACTCTTTTGGTATCTCAGGGTCAGATGATACCTGTGGACCAATCACAGATGGTGTAATCATGTCCAGCCAGCTTCATGGTCAAGAAGTGAGCCTTTGTTCTAACAAGCAAACCTCCCCGTCTGCTCAGGTACTCCTGGAGCCATGTATGACTCTCTCCTCCAATCTTCCCAGGAGATAGCAGCCAGTTTGCAACACAGAATATGTCCTTGGATGAAATCATCTTGCTGGGCTCAGCAGTAATGTTCCTTTGACAAAGCTGGTTACTGATGCATACAGCTGTAATCCATACTGTTATAATAATGGCTGTATAGGCCAAGACCAGCAAAAGTGAGATCTCAGGTAAATACTCCTACAGGCACAGTAGTTTGTTTTTTTTGTTACATTTGTACCCTTTGCTTTCCCACTTATGGCAGGCTCAATGCAGCTTACATATTATATACAGGTATTTATTTGTACCTGGGGCAATGGAGGGTTAAGTGACTTGCCCAGAGTCACAAGGAGCTGCCTGTGCCTGAAGTGGGAATCAAACTCAGTTCCTCAGGACCAGAGTCCACCACTCTAACCACTAGGCCACTCCTCCACTGTAGGTTTAGAAGGGCTCACCATACAATATAAGGGGGTAATGGTGAGATGTGTACCTAGGACCTTTTATGTGAAGTCCACTGCAGTGCCCCCCTAGAGTGCCCCACTGTTCTGCTGGGATGCCTGTGTGGCCAGTCTACTAGGAAAGCACGTAGCCATTAGTGCGTGAGCACTTACCAACGCCTATTTTCAGAGCTGCCAAGGGGTCCCAATTTTTGAGAGGGAGATTTTAGTACACACCCAGTCCTGCCCTGCTCTGCCTTGGCCCCATCACTCTACATGGCTTCTCCCCCTGACACATCTCAATCCCATAGCCATTTCAGAAAATATTTTATTTAATAGCCTAATACCCTTTTCAATTAGCTTTCAGAGGCCAAAACCTCCTGTCTCAGGTCAGGTCAGGATAGTATAATACTGTTATGGTATCCTCTCCTGACCTGAAGAAGGAAGTTCTGGTCTCTGAAGGCTAATCAAAAGTGTTTTAAAAATCAGTGAAGGTATCACCTTATTTTCTATTTTATGTTTTATTTACATTTATTAACCTTCCTTAACACAGGTATCACATTGCTTTATCCTAAATTAAAAATAAAATTATTTTCTGTACCTTTGTTGTCTGTCCATTTACTTTTTCTAATTGTGTTGGTTCCAGTCTCTTGATTCTGCATTCCTTTGTCTCCTCTTAACTCTCTTGCCAGGGTTTCCTGTCCATTTCTCATTTTTTCTTTGTTTTCTTCAATTTATTTTTCTGCCTCGCTGTCTGTCCAGATTTAATTCATTCTTACTATCCATTCTTTAATTTCCCTCTTTTTACTTCATCTACCTATAGCTTTTCATCTTTTCCTCACTTTTGTTCTCCCCATGCCCCTTCTTCTTATTCTCAAGTCGTTTACTAACTCTATTCTCTACCCTTTCCAATCAGCATCTCCCTTCTTTCTCTCCCCATCCTTCCAGTGTCTCCCCCTCTCTCTCTCTCTCTGCATCCTTCCTTCCAGCGTCTCCTCTTTCTTTCTTTCTTTCTTTCTCTCCCTAACCTTCCATCCAGCACCTTCCCTCTTCTCTCCTACCCTTCCATCCAGTGTCATCCCTTTCTCTCTCCATCCTTCCACCCATTACCCTCTCCCAATCCTTCCGTCCATTGTCTTCCTCTATTTCCCCTTCCTTCTAGACAGTTCTCTCTCTCGACCCATTTCCATTCAGCATGTCCTCTCTCTTCCCATCCTTCCAGTGTCTTTCCTCTTTTTCTCCTTACCCTTCCACCCAGTCTTCCCTCTTTCTGCCCCCTCCTTCCAGCATTTTCCCTCTTTCTCCCTCCTTTCATCCAGCATTTCTCCATCTGATAGCTAGGGTCTCCCCCAGTTTTCCCCAGCAGCTTCTCTCTCTCTCTCTCCTGCCCATGCTCCTCTTTCTCTCCCCATCTTTCCACTCATCTCTCTCTCTCTCTCTGTACCCCTCTTCCATCCAGCATCTTTCCTCTTTCTGCCCCCTCCTTCTAGCATTTTTCCTCTTTCTCTCCCTCCTTTCATCCAGCATTTCTCCTCTTTATCTCTCCATCTGACCAGCCAGGGTCTCCCCCTTTGCTCCTCTTCCTTCTCCCCAGCAACCTTCTCACCTGCTCTTTTCCATGTCCCTCTTTCTCTCCCATCTCTCTCTGGCTCTCTCTATCTCTCTATCTGTACCCTCAAGCATCCTCATTCTTCTTCTTTTCTCTCCCCTCTGCTCTCTCTGGACACCTCCCTCTGGACACACTTTCCCCCTTCCCCTTACCCTTTCCAGAGATGTTTCCTCTCTCCCTCCGGCCCTCTTTGCAGCAGCAGCACAGGACTCAGAACAAAAACAGTGCGGGGCCACAGCAGTCTTCAGGCATGCGCTGTCGGCTCTGCTGGTCCTCTGCCCACGGAATGGGAATTGGCATCAGTGGGGGCAGAGGAGAGCAGAGCCGACAACGCATGCCTGAAGACTGGTGCGGGCCCGCGCTTGTTTTTGTCTTATTCTGGCTGTAGAGAGAATCAGCGGCTCCGGCTCAGCATGGCGCTTGTTTTTGTTCCTGCTGGTGCTCAACAGAAGCGGCGGCAGCTGCAGTGGCGGCGGTGGAATTCAGCAGGAGATTTTCCCGCTTTGGTGGGAGTGCGGAGATGACCCGCCAAAGCAGGCATCTCCCGCTGAATGCAGGAGACTTGGCAGGTATGTATTTTATAGGCAGTGAGGGTTCACAAGCTAATCTTGTGTGAGCCTCTAGTGGTGGAAGATGGAATTGCACCTTTTTTTTTTTTTACTCACGGCTGGGGTGGTACAGGTTTTGAAGTGAGTTCACACCAGCTACATGCTCACAAAGAGAATATTTGTATTGTAATTAGATACTTTTGTTTCCCAATCCCCATGGTTACTTGATGGGAGGAAGTACAACTTTGATGCTTAAGACTTTTTTTCCTCCAGATCTGGCATCCATCTTCCTTTGTCTCCAGCTGCGATGCTCTGCTCCCACTGCACCTACTTCCTAACTTGAAGAGCTCAAAGAAAGAAGCCCTTTACTAACTATTCCTATATGTCAGTTAATTACAGCTTTATCATATACTCGACTTTAGTGATGTTAAACTCTCTTCTCTGCTCTATAAGTCCCTGTCTAGCTTAAGGAAAGGAAATGGTTATTTTGTTCCCTAATTAACCTCCCTGGTTCCCTTTCAAATTTGGTCATTCATACACTCAGACTCACAGACTGGCTATCTCCTCACACAACGGCTTCACCAATTACTAGTCAGTTATTAAAATCTCCGCGGGATTCAGTAATTCCTCTGCTAAATAAAATTACCATAATATCTCTTTAGTATAACATCACATCAACGTCGTGTTCTGGCACCAGGCTTCAAACAACAGCAGTACACATGAGCTGCCCAACCCCACAACTCTTAAACTGGTGGTAGCAAATGGATAGGTCCCCTCTGCAAGGCCTCCCACTCTGTTTCAACTATTTTAGCTAGTCTGCTTTTTTAAAAATATTTCTTCACAAACACTCTGAAATTGATGTACCTTCAGTATATCCCCTGCCCCAATTCCGCCACAATAGAACTCTTAAGGTCGAAATCTTTCAGAGAGTTTCTGGCTGATATTTCTGAAACAAAATTTTTCGCTGCAGTGTGAAACTTCTCAGGGCTCGGTTCTCACACACACAACCGCTCGAGAGCTCACTAAATCATCATGGGGTCTCCACAGTCTCATGCAGCTCTGGCTGTACTTCTCACGCACTTACCAATCTAAAACAGCTAAATTAAATCTCACTCTCACTCACACCTGTGCCTTGGTATCTTCTGTCAACCTCTGATACCAACATCATCCGCTTTAAAGGTATTTTAGGCTTGACAGGAGACCTCAAGTGTAGACATCTAGTCAGTCAGTAAGTTGCTTCCCTCCCAAGCTACATTAGAATGTTTACCCTGGGTTACAAGGGTAATGCAGGGAGACTCAGCAAGCATGTATGATATCCATAACATTCCGCAGTCTGTATACTACATTTACTTTCACATAGCAAAAAAAACCAATTCCATGGTGAGCCTACAATTACTTTTTTTTTAAAATAAATTATTTTAACACCTCTTTACACCTGCACTAATCAGCGTGTGGCAATGCCCATGCACTAACCAATTAGCATAGCTGTGCCCACTCTCCACTCCCAAACATGCCCCCAGTGCTAAAAAATAAATGTTATTTTTTAGCACATGGGTAGCGCACACACATGCAAAACTTACCACAGGGCACCTGAGTGTATCTTGTGGTAGGCCATTTTAAGGTGCAGTAAGCATGCATTAGTGCTTACCACAGCTTAGTAAAAAGCCCTTAAGTTTGCTACACACAAACAGAGTTGGCCTAGTTGAGGAGGTGTAGGACCACGTTTTAGAGACTTACCCCCTCATTCTATAAAGTTGTGCACCCTAATTACCAACTACTACACAATTGTTGTGGCATTTGTAATAGGGGTATGCAGCACTAACAATTTTTTTCATTTGGCTTTGTTTTTTGATATTTCTTTGTTGTTGTTGTTTAATTCTGTTTCATTTATTTAAGCAAAAAGAACAAAACAATGACAAGAAATATTGGGTATGCTATGCCTCTTCACCACACTAAAGTCTAAAAATAAAAAGGCCCCTGGGTTCCATGCCATTCCCTTACCGACTGACCACACACTTCACCTCTTACTCTATCAGTGGTTGCAGGGTCCTCACAGAGCAGGAGTGATCCCCAACACTCCCGTCCCTAGTGAGGTTTTTCAAAATGCTGCCATAAAAAAAAATGGATCCTAACTCAGGTCAGTAAGCAACCATCTTATTGTGTGACAGTTCTAAATGGCACTGACCTAGATTCAGTCTGTGACATGTTGAAGACCAAGCAGCTGTGGATGAATGCACACCTGCCAAGTTAACAAAATTGGGTGGGAGTTTCCCTCTTTGGGAGTATGCATCTCCTGCTATCTGCACAATTCTGGGAAACTCTGGCTAACTCAATGTCATACAAATAATACTAAAGTACTCCAACTCAAATCAGTAGCACTCTTTAATGTACAGGATTCGGGCTGTGGTCCGGGAGTGTTACTGTGTTCCTCCTGATGAAGTGGACAACGAAATGTGGTCTCGCATAGAGGAACGAGGAACTAGTGAAATTGACATGATCGGAATGATTATGTAATGGTTCCACGGGAAGCTGATTTCGAGCCTGGCACCGCATTCATTCAATATATGGACTGTAATAGCTGAATCCCTTTTAGTGGGAATTTGCTGTCCGCCTGTTATGGGCTGCTGATATGAACTTTAACATACTGACTCTATTTGCAGCTGCATACATGAATTAAGTGTATGGCAGCTGATGATATATGTAGTAGAGCAAGTTCATTGGTTATGTATTAATAGCAGAATATGAAGCTATATAACCACAGATGATATAATCGTTATATGTAAAATGAGATCGGATGTTTGTGAATGATTTGATATGAGAGATTTGTGAGAGGTTTGATATGCAGAGTTCTTTTGGAACCATTGAGTGTTTATGACAGTGGCATAGCCACAGGTGGGCCTGGGTGGGCCAGGGCCCACCCAGCAGTAGCACACGTTTAGTGGTAGCTGGTGGGATCCCAAGCTCAGCCAGCTGAAGACTTCCTCCTGATGGTAACGAAAATGCTACTCTCCATGATACCTGCACCTGCGTATGTTCAGTTTTCAGCGCATGCCTGCTGCAGACTGCCAAGGTGGAAAGAAGCGTTTTCCCACCAGCTGAGATATTTTTTGGATGGTGGTTGGGGGGGGGGGGGGAGAGAACAATTGGTGCCCACCCAGTTCTTCCTTAGGCCCACCCAAAATCTGATGTCTGGCTACGCCCCTGGTTTATAAATAATAATTGCGCATTTATTTTTCATTAAAGAGTGTTACTGATTTGAGTTGGAGTACTTTAGTATTATTTGTATGTAATTTGTACTCCTAGTTAATTTATTTCCCCTATTGGTAGTAGATTAACTCAATGTCATGCCAGTCCTGCTACTGACTCTCAAGCCAGCACAGTGAGCAGGTTCAAACCTGGTGAACCTGAACGTCCTGCTGCTGATCTCATGAGGTACGAAACCTGCAGCAGTAAATACAAGCAATAAAGTTTGGACCTGCTCACTCTAACCCGATGCTCAAAGCTTACTGTGCTTGCAACATTTGATGTAGACTGGTTGTAGCCAGTCTAGCGTGCACGTTATTCAGCGTCTAATGCACAAAGGGGTTCTGCGTCGCTTTTACAGTTCACAGTAGCAGCTAGTAATAATCCTAGGCAAATGTATTACAATGACCTAATTAGTATTAAAATGAGCATTCCATGTGATGCACAGACATTTCCATGCAATGCCCAGAAAGGAGAGCCTACCTTTAACGTTCAAAACGTTCCAGCAAGTCTAGATCTGTTGTTGCATGAGGGATGACTTCTCGGTGGAAGCAGTCTGCTTGCTTTTTTTAAAATAGTATTTGCACATGTGTGTTAAATATGCCATGTCCATCTATTATATATGTGTGTTCCACACATAACAGTGGTGTGAAAAAAGTTGTTGTGGAACATTTGTTAATGGAATCTGCACTTGTGTGTGAAATGTGCTATGTGTATGGGTGTGGGTGTCTCACACATAAATGTACTATGTGTGTGTATTATATGAGTGTGTGTGTACTTTGCCTACCTAGCTGCTTGCTGAATTTCCGCGCATCTCATTTCCTTTGAGCATCGATTGCTGATCAAAATCGGTAAGTTCTACTGTGGATAAAGATGTATATGGTATTTAGCAGCAACTTTTGAGCTTTGGAGCCTCTGACTCTTCTTTGGCTACTCTGCTTCCCAGCTGAAAGCAGCAATATATGATGGTCAAGGGGTATGACTGAGGGTGAAGTGGGGGGTAGGGCCATGGAGGAGCAAGAAGCAAAAGACCTATAATGAAAATTTTGCATTTGGGAATTATGACCCTAAGTTCATCCTCAGCAGGCTTCAAAAACTGGCCTGTAGTTTCAACTCACATCATCATCATGCAATTTTCTAACCTGTTTTCGTTCTGGATGCATGTTTTTTTTATAGATCTCATCCTCAAGACTGTCTTTATTAGACAAAAAAAAATCTACTGGGACAATAGAAAACTAGTAAAAGGAAGATTTTCTACTGAAATTCAATAGTGTATGCTTCTGCTAAGAACAGCAAGAACATTATAAGGTCTGTAGCCAAAACAAAAGGAGCCTCTCTCCCCCCTGTGGAGAAAGAATTAGCAATTCTGATTACAATGCTTTACTTCTAATTCAGTTTAGATAAAAATGACCTTTGGCAAAACAGCGAGGCTGCAAGGGGGGGGGGGAGAGTCCCACACACAAATATAACATAGTAGCATAGGCAGAAATTATCCTGTGGCTCATGTACTTTATAAAAACCCAGCAGTCACCTCTGATTAGTTCTGTAACTACTTATTGTTTATTACCAATATTAAAAATCGACCAAAGTAAACCTGTGAAGGCTATACAAATATTCTTTTGGAATTTCTACAAAAATCTTCTGAATTAAAGATGTGCTGGGTAGCCAAACAATTACAATCTTCTATATTAAGCTCTGCCTCCCACTACTTTTTGAATCATAGGAACCCCATGGTCTGTTTTGAAAAGTATAGAAAGCAAATGGCAATGCAAATTCTGAATAAAAGATTTCAGCTGGATGAGTGGGAAGAGAAGGTACACACCATGCTAAGGAACAGTGCCCAAAGTCATAGGGCATGAAGAGGTGATGCTGTCCATGAGCTTATATAGCAGAACTAGAAAACGAACAGAGAAGAATGACAAAAATGATAAAGGGGATGGATCAGCTCCCACATGAAGAAAGGCTGAACAGATTAGGATTCTTCAGCTTAACAAAGAGATGCCTGAGATGGGACATGATAGAGATTCTTACAAAATTATGAGCAAGATGGAACAAGTGAATAGAGGACGATTATTTACAACTTCATGCTGTGCTAGGACTAAGGGACACTCTATGAAACTAACAGGTTACAAATTTAAAACAAAAGGGAGAATGTTTTTTTTTTTTTTGTCAATGAGCAATTAAACTGCAGAATGTTTTACTAGAAGATGTGTTTGAGGCATCTAATATAGTTGAGTTTAAAAGAGGTAACTCTCAGAATGATAAAACTCATCCCTGGAAGGGAACTGCAAGAAATGGAGCTACTCTTTGAGGTCTGCCAGATACTTCCTAGTGACCTGGATTGACCACAGTCAGAGACAATGCTGGGCTAGATGGACATTGTTCTGACCCTGCATGGCAAATCTTATTTACAGTAAAAGCAATGAAAGCCAATTCTTTAAATAGTACCTAAAGTTAGGCACCAATCACACGCTGAGGTTTATAGAATACAAGCACAGAGACTTGGGACTAGCACCCTTTTCAGGCACTACCCCTTCTAACACACGTGTGTTAGAAGGGGTAGTGCCTGAAAAGGGAAGAAAGGGTGAAGGTGTCGTGAGTAGCCTTGTGGACAGAGGTGTTTGCACACCACAAAGGAACTCATTTCTTCATTCTGAAGCCCTGTCCTTTGTTTTGTTCAAAGTTGCTATAAAGAAGTGTGGAGAAAAGCCTACACATAGGAGCTATAGTGGCTATATTCTGAAATCTGCAGAGAGGACAATGGATCTATGTGGAGACTTCTAGTGGCTCTACCAGGTAAATATGTTGACATTGTCTAAAATAGAGAACTTTCCATGGATGGAAAAGTTCTATATGAATAAGGTAAAAATAGGAAGAGTTCCCACCAAGAAAAGGAGGAAGTTATGAACCTAGAAACAGTGAGCTCAAGGACAGAACTTTGGCTTGCTAGGCCACTGTACTACATAGGGTTATTGAGTGTGAAGTAGAAAGCTACAGAAGGCTTCAGAAGAAAGAGAAAGTGAATGATACATACCTGTAGCAGGTGTTCTCCGAGGACAGCAGGCTGATTGTTCTCACGACTGGGTGACGTCCGCGGCAGCCCCCACCAACCGGAAAGAAGCTTCGCGGGACGGTCGGCACGCAGGGCACGCCCACCGCGCATGTGCGGCCGTCTTCCCGCCCGTGCGCGACCGCTCCCGCCAGTTGAATGACTAGCAAAAGATGAAACACACAACTTGTATAATTATACTACAGCAAGAGGCCCTCACTGGATGCCCACCGGAAGGGTGGAAGGCCAGATTTTAGGACTCAGGCTGTAAAAATACCAGCTAGGTTTAAAAATCTATGACTGGCTGAGCAAGGACTTGCTTTTCCTGCAAGTTAATATGCGTTCTAGTTTAAGATCTATCCACTGGAATAGTGGTGGGCCAAGCTACATAGCTTTGTACAGCTGAAAAGCACTGCCTAGGCCTGATAACCTACTAATGGCCTTATAGATGAGTCTTAACAAAATCAGGTACAAATTGAATGTAGCACTTATTAAAATGGAGTTTGTCTTTCTATAAGATGAAACTGAGATCATAAGATAATAGAAAAAGAGGAAGTGAAACTGATATGCTAAAAATAAGATGTTCTGGCAGAAGAGAAAAGAGGAAATTGCACAATACTTGCAAAAGCTAGAACGGAAGCACCTGGCCGGATAGGAAAATATGATCTCAGAAATTGTGAAATATTAGAAAAAAAGGGGTCCTGCCATAGACTTCTATTGAGATCTGTGGGTATAAAGAAGGGAGATTTTGGCTTAATTTCGGAGTCCTTCCCCGACACCTTGGAAGCAGCGAAGCTCTGTCCGGTTATATCCAGAATCTGTCCAACTTCTGTACCTAACTGAAGACCCTATTTGGGGTGAGCTGTCCAACTGAATCTGTAATTTGTACCAACTGGAAGACTTGTCTTTGGGTAAGAAATAAAATGTACTTATCTTCCTAAAACTATGTTTGTCTTAATTTCTATCTATTCTTCATTCCCATTTATTCTACAAACTAATCTACACACACACCTGACACTCATTGTGTGTACAAAATACTGTTACATTTTAATAGAATACATTTGGGTACACAGATGCCCAAGGATTCATTTAAATCCAGATAAACAGAAAGCTGTGGTCATGGGAATCAGATTGGAACTGAGCCTTCTGATGCCTCCACAACGCCGCAGACAGATTGTGGAGGCACAAACCCTCTGTACACCTCCGTGGGAAAGGGTCTCCCCGGGGCGTAGAGAGGGGCAATTAAAACAGTGGTGACCGCCGTCTGCTGCCCCATTCCCTGTCCCACGCTTTACTGTCCTTCTCCTACTTCTTTTTGGACGCAGTGGGGATACATTTGTGCGTCCAAAGCCTCGTTTCTTCCCCCTACGCTCTGTCTTAATCCCTCCTCTTTGAATCCCCTTCCCCATTCCTTTCTTTGTTCTCTTTCACCCTAACTTTTCCTGCTTCTACCTGTGCTCTTGATTTGTACTCCCCTAGATCATGTGTGGGGGTCTGATCCAGACACAGTTCTGTTCCGTCTTACCCAGAATCTACTTTCTGTTCCTTCATGTCCCTTATTTAAGTTTTTTTTTCCTCCTACTCTCTATGATTTCACTTTTTCCTGTGGTTATCTCCTCGCCACTTGCTCTTCCGTTATACTTTTCTATTACTGTCAGTGAACTCTATAACCTTCGCATCTCCTGCAGTGCACTCTATGCTTTCTCCGCTCCTTTCTCCGTACTTGGTTTTGTCATCTGTTCTTTGTCTGCATCTATGCAGCCCATTTGTCATTGTCATTTTTGACCCGGTGGTCTTACCCTGGTTTGCACCACTAAAATTCCTTGATACACTATGCCTATTCTTTAAAATCATTTTTGTTTGTGACTTTTCACACACTCCTCAGAGCTGACAGCCCCCACTTCCCTGCTTCTGCTTTTTCCTTTTTTTTCTGCGACACCAACTTGTACGGAGAGTGTTGTCCACGAGATCTGGGTCTATTTCCTGTATGCCGTACTTAACCCTCTGAGAGGTACTTAACCTCCCCCTTTTACGCTCTCTAATTCTGTTTCTGGCAACTTACACCAATATTTAGTCTTTCTGATTTCCTTGTACCCTCTTGCATGTCTCCTCACTCTGTTTGACTTTTTATAACTTGCTTTTACCGTCAGCTGGAAGCACTGATTATGGTGTGCAGCTCTCTAGTTACTTATGGCCGTTTTATCTCTGCTTTTCCTTTTTTCTCAGTACGCCATAGATGAAGGAAAAGCCTGTTTCCTCTCTACGGCTGTTTTAAAGTTCTCCGCTTTTTATGACTGAGATCTCTCGCTCTATCTTTATTCAACGCCTGTACAAAACCCTATTTGCCTATATTTTTTGTTCGCTATTTACCGTCCCATTTTTCTATATCTTTAGCTTCTCCTTTTCTAAATGCGTGTAATGAATTCCTTTTTAGATTTTGATGGTGGCCAGACCTCTCTTAAGAGAAATGCAGCTGTCTCAAATGCCTCTCTTTCTCTCTACTTCCTCGCTTATATCTTTAGGATTATGTCACAATTTCCGTTCATCCCTAGACCTTGCTTTCTAACCCTTTGGATAAGGTACCGAATTCTATAATGCTATAGTGTCTGTCCTTTTAATGCATTTTCCTTCTAAAAATGGGTTTTAAATTGTGCTAAGTTTGATTGTTCGGCTTCTATAACAGAGGGAGGCTCAAGAGAATGCCAAAACAAAATACTTCTTAGCACATAAATTCAGTTGTAATCGTCTAGGAAGCCTTAGTCCGGAAACTAAAAATTAACCCTTACTTAACAGAATCAAGCGATATGCTGGTAGTAATGAAATTTAGATTGCCGTATTTTAAAGACACAGTAGAAGACATTAAAATTTTTGCTTTGAAGGAGCTGCCGTATCAAGTGTAGAATTGACAGTTTCAGCTTTCATATGAACACAGAATGATTACGGCGGTCTATCTGAGCAAGTAAAGTAGCAACGTAGTTAGAATTGTCATACTTCCTCAAACATTAACTCCCTGGTTCCTTACATAATAGTTTCTAAGAACTTCAATATGTTTGATTAGATAAAATCCTATCCTGATTAATTATACCAGCATAAAGTTTTTATGTGCTGTATAGTCCTATTTTCAGTAGCCGTAATGTCCGATGCTTGCAGTGAGCAGTAAACTCAAATTAAGCACAGGAATCACACTTCCCTTCTGGTTTTTATTTTCCTTTTCCTATAACATCTACATCAACATTAAATCCTTATAACAATTTTCTGTAAACCCGTATATATCCTTGATTTTTGAAATATGTTCTGGTTCTTCTTAAACTCTCTACAGTATTATTGCTAAATCATATTAAAAGCTGTACTTTCCAGAAGCAGTCTCTTAACCACAACGTTTCCTCAGACTGTGCTGACTTCCTGTACTAGCCATGCTGAAACGGAATCTTATTCACAGAAATGTGTTCTCTGCCTATGGATAGAACGGTAACTTTTCACCCCCCCCTTCCCTCAAATGCTGAGCCTGTTCTGTTCGTAATCATTAAGCATTGTATTTGGACTGCTTGATTCAATATGTTATATACTGTAAACTTGAGGTTTATGATGAAAGAATGACACGTTTTAATTTGCTTTTCTAACCTGCTTTGCAACACCCTTTCTGTCAAACAGGAACATGCAAGTTTCTATTAGTAACTAAAACTGTTGTTATAACACAGCCTTATTAAGGAACCATATTCAGAGCTGTAAAAGCATTTCAGTACAAGGGCCGTACAGCTGGAAACGGACAAAACATTAACTTATGTGCTTTTTCCAAATGATTGCTAGTCTTGATCTGACTTTGAATAATTCTATAGCCACCGGAAACCACAGGAAACCACAGATAATTACTATTGTATCTTTGCCTTCTCAATTTATAAGTGCATAGTTTCCCCGTAGCCACTTTAGCTACACTTCCGGGTTTACTTTTCTCTGTATAAACCCCGTCTCTGCCACTTTCGACACCTTTCTGTCATACTCACTATATATGCAACTATTACTACGCTCTAAGTCTTCTACCTTTGTATTTTGTCTTTGCTAAAAGTCCCAAACGTCCTGTACTAATCCTGACAGTTGTCTGCCTTAAGCTCTCGTTGTTACTGCTTCTCTGAGTGAATTTGCCACCTCTTTTTCCTGTACTCACTCTCTCCTGTCACAGCCTCGGTTGTAAGACTTTTACATTTATCTCACTTCCACCTATACTTTTTCCTTGCAAAAGATATCTTGTCCAATATACAGCATTCTCCTGTCCCCCGGCTCTGTGATTTGTTTTTCTAAGCTATCTGGACTTCAGAAGCATGCTCTTCTCCTTCATGTATTGTCAGTGCTTTATAATATAACTTATGGCTGGCTGTCAAACTATACGGCCATCTTCCGGTCTGATTAATGCTTTTTCTTCTCCTTTTACAGTTGTAATTTTAAATTTGTACTTGACCTAGTAGCTGTTATCACACCCTTTTAATTTATAATTTGTTTTGGGACAATGTTATATTTTTAATTAATAATGCTTCAGATTTGTCATTTATTTTCCTTATTTATGTCTTGGATATGCTTTGGGCTCTCACTTTGACGCTCCATACTTGGGATACACCTCACGACCCTCTTCTCTGATGCTCTACCGACTCTTCCACCTTTTATTTTCCTCCTTCCGATTACCCCTCATATCAAAAGTAGTATCATTTATATGTATGACCCTCCTTTGATTATGGTTATTATTTTTAGAATTGATATAGCCGTTATGGAGTTTCATGATAACATGACTTAGAAGCAATTTCAGTATCTTTGGCCTTGTTAGCATATTATTTTTGAATCCGGAATTCAGCTCACGGCATTGTTTCTGAACGGCATGATTAATATGCACTTATTTCCTGTGGAACTGCTTGCCCGTAACTTTTCAGGATGCAAGCTAGACTTTAAACTACTGATTACCTCTGCGGTGAAAAACTTGGGTTTTCATTTTTAGTTAAGATTGCAAGACTATGTTCGAGTTCTATAAATTAATGGTGTGCGGCATTGTTTTCAGTTCAATCATATCTTCAGTTTTCTGCAAGTTTAACCTTGTTTTATGGCACATTTTCTCAGCATGCATGATGATATTCTTATGTATTGGTACATATTATTTTAAATCACTTATCTTTTGATAATTCAGTTGCCGGTTCTCTAGCTTCTTTGTATGATTTACTTGATATTCCTATTTTGTTGTACGGCTTTTCTTCCTCTGATATGGGGAACATACTAAGTCGTTTGTTCATTGGTTCGCTCTGTTTGTCCATCATTTTTTTTATCCCTCGCTAGGTCCCACCTACTCTCCTATTTTGCGTGTGTCACTCTTGTTTCAGACTTTAATGTATGTGTATGCAGCCCAACAGTGTGATTGATTTTATTTTGTATTGTATTGTCCTGGTTTTGCAGGCTTTCTTACTGTCAGTTGTTTTATTTTAATGCTTTTCGGTTCCCTTCTTATAAATTATTTAATAGAAATTCTATTGTCTAATGATTCTTCTATGGTAGTACCATCCCCCAAGAGCTTACATATGTTAAGTGTTACAAATCTTTCTTTTAATTTCCTTTTTTTTAAATTATATCTATTTTATCTTTACTATCTTTGTAGTTTGTTTCAGGGGCTCTTCCCTGGGATAGGCTATATTTTTATACTACTTTTTATTTCTATTTTCTTACATACCAGTGTCATGCTATAACTATTGGGTTTGATACCGATGCCTGGGGCTTACACCCATTGGAGGTGATCCTTCAATGGATGACGGTATCGAAATTACTAGATCTTGAGCAGATTTCCATTCCATTTTCGGAATGGCCTGCGGATTCGGCATTATTGCCCACATTGGGGTTACTTGTATACATGATCGCCGTGACAATAAAGGGACGCCTAAGACATTGGTTGAGATTGTATACAGGTTGACTCGGGCATCTAAAATCTTATAAAGGTTAGTTGTAGATGAACTCCTAACCAGGGCTTTTAGGACAGTTAGTTGTAGATGAACTCCTGACTGATTTAAATTTATTAAAGGTTAGTTGTAGATGAACTCCTAACCAGGATCCAGGGGGGGTTTTAGTTGTAGATGAACTCCTAACCAGCGGAGACCCCTGAGACCCGTGTCCTCCGACTATGGGAGCCTTTCTTCCGCGTCTCCTATATTCTTTAAGGGTAGTAGCAACCCCCATTTGTTTTTTTTTGGGTTCTAACATTTGAAGTCTACCTTGGAGGATAAGTAATTTGGGATAGAGTAGAATATATATCATGGCTGACACCACTCACTCTTGTACAATTTTCCTACACTCTCTTTTCACCTCTGTGACTTTCAAGTGTCTGTTCATTTGACCTGCGGCAAAAGCATTGGGCTTTCCGCCAATTAGTAATTTATATTTTAGGTTCCACCACTGTCCGACTCTTGCACCTTTTTGTTTTTTTCCTCCCCCTAAAATTGGCCCTCCTTGTGTAATCGGTTCTGAATTCACTTTTATCTTAAGATTTCCTGTTGTTCACAATGCCAGCCGATGTTTCTTTCTCCCAAGCTGTGCATAATTTCATATATAATTGCTGAGGTTTTCCTGAACTAGCAGTTTTAAATGGGGCTTTATTGTGACATAATTAGGAAACATATCTTTACAGTTTGCTGTTTAAACACTATATAGATTATATCCTGCTCTCGTTATAAGCTAGGCGCTATGCTGTCCCCGCCCATCGGCTACTATTGCTTGTACTATATATGGACATTTTACTGTTTGTGTTATACTGCGCTAAATATGAGGAGATCTTATTCACCCTCTAGGTAAGATTCTCATATGCTTTGCATTTCCGATACTCATATAGTTCTGGTTTCTTGTGCTCTGTCTTAATGGCGTACTCGTTTAAAAGAAATATAAGTAACAGCCCCTGCACCGTGCTATCGTGTTAGTTTATGGTTTGACTTTAAATAATACCACAAGCCTGCTTATCTTCAGGAAACATGGGTTTTTGAATCCTGCTTTTGAACAGTATTATAGATTGTCAGAATTATAAATTGTACTCATATTTAAGTCTCATTTTAAGGATGCTTTTTAATACTTTTTAATCATCAGTGAGCCTGAATATATTATAACGTTATCTACAGGAAATACTGCACTTCCTCGCTGGCATTGTGGTTTTCGTCCTCCGAGTGCATACAGCCTGGACTGGCTTATTTTAAACACTTGTAATAATGAGCTATGTTATAATGTTTCCTGATGAATATTTCCACGTCCTCAGAATGACCATCACTTTTACATAATATATTGGTTCTATAATGAATTAAATTGTGTAAGTCCTTATAACAAGTTTTCTGTTTTTACTCGACAGCATTGTGAACTCGGATCCAACACAGAAAGTTACTTGAAATTACAATGGTTTATTGTTACATTAAGAGCTAGATAACCCCTTATATAACTTATATGATAGTGGAAGTATTCTGTACTATATAGAAACATTTCTTTGCTTTTACCTTAATAGATATGTATATAAAATGAGTTTTACCTTTCCGGTTGAGAAGATAATGGCTGTGTGCCATGAGAATACGGCGTTGCTTCACTTCTTCTGTTATTTCCTGTGGGTTCTTTATAACCCAACCCACCTTCTCTTTCCTTCTAATGCTGCAGCTGTCCTGCTTGTCATCATTTAGACGTATCATTTCAGTCACTGATTAGTATGTATGTTTTATGCCGTATCATTGGAAGTTCTTGATGTAAGAATCACATGCTTTAATTTGTTTTTTTTCCCCCTTTCACCTGTTTAGGAACAGAAGCTTCCTGCCATCGCATTCGGGTTTATTTTATTTACTATGTTCCTTTTCTGAGTTTATGGGTATTAATTTGTCATATTTATGGCTATTAACTTGTGATATTTGCACCACGATTCTGGTGTCCTGTTTCACAATTTATTGAATTATATGCTTTTCTTATATTTTCCTGTTTGGATGCTACTTCCAACCTATCCGGTACCCGCCCCAAAAGCATTTAATATGTATTTACCTTTATTTCATTTATTCTAGGGGTATAGCTCCGGACTACACATGTTACAATGCCTTTCTTGCCTTTTGTTGAAATCGGTGTTTCAGTAACATATATGGTTACCCCCTGTTACTCTTCTTATAGTATATAGAAGTATCATGTCTTGTTTAATGTCTATATTTTGTTTCTATACACAGCTCCCAATATAACTTTACAGTTTATTATTTGCCTTACATTACATATAGGGTAGGCCCAGTTTTTGCCATATAATATGTACACTTTATTTTTATTTCGCAGCTGGATCCTTAAAGTCTTCAGAATCGGCTGCCGCCCTTAAGGTGCCCTACAGTTCGTCCCTCATATACGTAAATATACAGACATGATGCCATGATGCTGTTACAGGCTGGAGATTATTGCCAGGTCCTTGTTTACATTTTGTAACTTAAAGTTGGGAAATTTTTACTCCAATTCCCTATACTCTATACCTTTTCTATCTCTATATCTTTATCTTGCAATAAGTTAGGACAATTGCCAATTACTGGTACTGGCTGGGATTGCGGTGAACCACCCCATATTGGGACTAATATCTGCCATAAGCAGGTTAACCGTGGTTGGGGTGACAGTAACTAAAAATATAGATTTTGGAATATACACCTGTTTTAAGGTGTCCTCTAGTGAGGTGTTTGATTTTGCGTAACTGGCATATTTGGCCCCCTTGGATATACTTATAGCTGGTGTAGATCAGTTGCTTGGGTTTAATTACTGATCTAGAGGTTAGTCGGGAGAGTGCCTGTCCTAATTCCGCCAGGGTATATCCTGGATTTCTAAGTCTAGAACACTTAGGAATGTTAACTGGGGGTGTGTATAGGTCAATGATGGGGCTCTTGACTATGTATAATCCCTACTCTTCAGACTTTTTTCTTTAATACTTTCATTAATTTTAACGCTTATATTGGGTTGTGAGCAAATGTTAGTTCTCTGTCTCTCCGAATTGTGGGGATTCCTTTACCATCCATTTTGTGAGTAGTGATATAGGTGTTGTATAAGACTAGGTTTGCCAGTACAATTTGACACAACCCAGATATCGGTGTTCTACCATACCAGAGTTCTGGTACCCAATTCATTATGCTGCCTCTTGAAAGAGTGATAAATCACTTCCCAGGAGACCGCATAAATCTTATAAAGTTTTGCCAAATATGGCATTCCTGGAATAAGTTTCAGCCTGGACTCTCGTGGCCCCGTAAAGGCACCTTTAAAACCAAAAATCTGCAAAGGTTATTAGACTTTATTTACACATACACACTCGATTCCACCCGTCATCTCCATTATCAGATCCTCAGTAGATGGGTATCGACTATCACAGATTATGTGATCCCAGACACTGTCGATCTGACATCGTTATTGATACCTGGTGAGGGCAATCTTAATCCGCGGCCTAGTAGATGGCCCCCTGTAAGAGCCGATTCACTCATTCCACATAAATCCAATGCTCCTAGTGCTAACAATCAGTGCCGGGACTATCGCTCTCAGCCTACTCCCAGCCACCGAACTGAAGTACAGTGCAACCGTTGTTTCCAATTAGGACATTACGCCATGGAATGTCCGTACTGGCACTTTCCTCATAGTCAATACCGTCAATCTCCTTCAGACTCCCCATCGCTACGTGTCTCCCGGATGCAGATACGACAGCCACAGAGAGACCGCAGACGACCGAGTGACCTCCCCTCGCTAGATAACCCACATCGCCAAGACTGTAGGAATGATTACGCTGGTGATCGTGGCCGCCGGTCTCAACCTGGAAAAGGCCCACCCGACACTAATAGACGACCTAGAGACTACCATTCTGGCCCTAGTCCTGATCGCTATGCCAATGTCCAGTGTTATCGCTGCCAGCAATATGGCCATTATGCGGTTCAGTGTTCTGAACCGCGACGGCATCTGCCCAGAGATCAAGTTCGGGCAATGCGGCTATTGCGCATCGCTCATTCTGTATCGCAGTGTCTACTACCTGTTCAACATTAGCCCTGGAATTAAAATCGCCCACCCCACCCGTCCATACTGACTGGGCGTAATCCGAACCCGATCTGATTCTGTTCCTCTCAGTTACTCATACTACTCAGCTCCTCATTTGATATCCAGAAACCATTTATCTGTATATGTGTTGGTGTGATGTTTCTGTTTCTATTACAGGTGACATGTTTTTATTTCATATTTTTCTAGGTTTAATTGCAAGTGTATATTTATGGTACCATACAAATGACCTAACAGTCAGCAAGTTATTTATTTGCTTTTATGCATACCTTCCCTGGGGAGTTCTTATCAACTGCAGGGATGAGCGATCCCCAGAGGATATTCATTTTATGTTTTATATATATATACCTTTACTGACTTATTTATGCCATTTTACTTTATACGGGATCCCTTTTAAATAAATGCTATGTATTGCTCATTGTTAAAATGTTTAAATTGATGTGACATTTACTTCTTTAGTTTTTTTTTCATGAATATAAAGCCTTTATTTTTGAAATCTCTTTATGGTATGTGTGATATCTGAAAGCTTTTCATTATTTCCTTGTCTAAGAAAGAAGCAATATTTAATAACCATTATCCGTTCTATGGAATAAATGCGAGAAATATTCCCTTGAACTGGCCATTCGGGGGAGCATTTTGCGCTGATCATAGATTTTGTAGTATTCTTGAACAGAGAGTTGTTGAAGCTTTCAGACATAAACAAGGATTATTATGCACTCCACTTTCTGATTCCTTTCTATTTAAAACAGGTTATCACAATAACCCCTGGAATGCCAACTATTGCGCTTTTTTATCTCTCTGCCTCTCACTGCTAGTGATTATGAGAAACACTGGAGATAAACTATTTGTGTGCAACGGTCCTGGAATTTATGCTTTCTGTATTTAACTAACACCTTGCTTCAACTAACTCTTGCCACGTAGTGCTTTTGTCTTGAAGCGATATGCTTCTTCCTACTTCTTTGATTGATTGAGAAGGGTTACTTAAACTCTATGTGAAGGTCAATCAAGGGTGGCTGCACTTTTGAAAGTTTTTTTCTTCAATTTATCTTTTTCAAGGAACCTTTTTCTTGCATTGCCATCTGAATATGCCTTGCTGCAATTCAGATGCATAATATTTTGTTTTAATTTTTTTTATTTTTTGTTTTGTATGCCTATTTTTACCTTACACCCTTCAGGGTGGTTTTCTAAATTTTTATTTTTTATTTTTTCATTCTCAATGCGTTGTCTCTTACCCTGCCTCCTTCCTGGCCCATAAATTGCACTACTGGTCTGTTTAAGTTTTGCCTTTCCCCAGATGGATACAGGAATTCCGTTGACGTCCCTCACCGAGGAGACGACTGCTAGCAAAGAAGAGCTACCCAATAATGTATCTGATCTGAAGGCTATGTTGCAACAAAGAATCGCTAGATTAAAGGACAGATGCACAGACCCCAACATTACCCGGTGTGAGAAATGAGACATTATTGAGCGTGAGTTTCAACAGATGCATCGATTGGTCCATGAGCGAAAGAGACAGGCTCTCCACTTCCTGGAGTTGCAAGAAGCTTTGGCCTCTACCCTTCTTTTTGAATCATCTAGCTCGTAAGTCCTGCTGGCCTCCTGCAGCTGAGGGCTCAACCCTTGGTGAATGTTAGTCATCGCAGGTGAAGATTCCATACCTACTGGCCATAGATTGCAACGCATTATCCGTGCCTTTAGACTATTTTTTGTTCACCATATTTACATCAATAATTCGAACATTCAATTTTTATTGTTAGTTTTTTTGTACTCTTTTCTTTTGTTCCATATACTTAACCATTGTTATTTGATCATGTCTTCGTAATAATTACCAATCTGTCTTGCACATTATGCAAGCCAGAAGTGGGGATATATTATGCAAATCCCAATTCCTAGTATTAAGAGGGTTGAAGTTGAAGCTCTGACCCCTACCAATCAGGAGATATAATTGGCTTTTCATTATTGAACCCTTATGGTTTCGCTTTTGCTTTTGCACTTAATTAGCACTGTTTTCTCCATGTTTATATTCTTGACATCTATATATTATTTTTGCTTATTCAGTTCACGCTGATTATGCCCACCAAGATATAGCAATGTATCATTCAGGCATACAGTCATTTTGCTTATTCCTTTGCCAACCTCTGACTCTTGATGGACTGATTATGATGGTGCATGCCTAGATTAAAGACATGAAAAGTTTTGGCTCCATGTGAAAGACCATCTTAAGACCAGCCACTTCCTTCAGCAGGCCAGCCTGAAAACCCAGTTCTCCGTCCAGATTCTTCAGCGCTTCCACCGCCTCAACCATGATCGATGAAAGAGAATTCAGAACTGATACTTCACTTGAGATTTACTGTTGCTGTTTATGGACATTATAGACTCATATTTTGTTTTATTTTTAGTTTAGCAGTAATCCTGTCTATATATTGAAAAGGTTTTATTTTTATTTTCCTATTATTTCCTTTATTGTTCTAAATGTTTTTCTAAGAGTTTCCCCGTTATGTCTGTTAATGTAATTTAAATTGAAGTTGATATTCTCTGATACAAGGGTAACATCAAACCCTAATACTGGCTATGATATCATAATGTAGGTGTAAACCCTGTTAGTATCAACCAGTTATGCAATTGTTTAACTCTGGTGTAGGCTTACTTAAGTTGCATGTCTTTCTGTAGGTTTGACTGGGCTCCAAGTGGGGTAACGGATATATAAAATGCTTCCCATACTTCCAGGTCATTATGCATATGTCAAGATACATGCATGACCTTTGTTAATATAAATTTTCCTAGGATTGACCCTTTTTGCTGTATGAGGCAACCTCATACTTGCTATCCACTTTTTAGTGCTCATGATTGGATGCCAATGATGAGTAATAGTAAGGTCCAGGAATTCCGACCTGTTTAAGGATTCTGAATACCTACAACCTAAAACAGCCTGCAATCAGAGTACTAACCATATATTTGTTGAGCCCATAACAATGCTTAATCAAAACCAATATTCCTTCCCAAGACCACTGAGATAGATACATTAGATTATCTCCCCATGCACTATGCAACAGATACAATAGAAGCCATAGAAAGACCTGAAAGTGTTTATTAGTACGATCCACCTTAAATTGCTATTACCCACATACCTATACTTCATGAGATTTTGTAGATGAACTCATGGATTTGTCCCATTCATAAAACCTCTCTCACTACAGGTTTGAGTAAGCCTCAAGAGGGGTAACATCAAGATTAAGGCCCAAGGGATTGGGTAATATAAAGGGAATTCCATATGCCCAAATAATATATAACCTGAGAATGAAGTTTCCTGTCTTGCACCATACCTTCCAGCAATTTGTAAGACCAAAACTCCCCCTCTAGTTTGATAGCTTGCCACCTTCTGGAATGGATGATGACAAGCTTGACGAGCTTTGTGTCACCCCTCTCCAGAGGGGGTGACAAGTGGGGAATGTATAATTATACTACAGCAAGAGGCCCTCACTGGATGCCCACCGGAAGGGTGGAAGGCCAGATTTTAGGACTCAGGCTGTAAAAATACCAGCTAGGTTTAAAAATCTATGACTGGCTGAGCAAGGACTTGCTTTTCCTGCAAGTTAATATGCGTTCTAGTTTAAGATCTATCCACTGGAATAGTGGTGGGCCAAGCTACATAGCTTTGTACAGCTGAAAAGCACTGCCTAGGCCTGATAACCTACTAATGGCCTTATAGATGAGTCTTAACAAAATCAGGTACAAATTGAATGTAGCACTTATTAAAATGGAGTTTGTCTTTCTATAAGATGAAACTGAGATCATAAGATAATAGAAAAAGAGGAAGTGAAACTGATATGCTAAAAATAAGATGTTCTAGCAGAAGAGAAAAGAGGAAATTGCACAATACTTGCAAAAGCTAGAACGGAAGCACCTGGCCGGATAGGAAAATATGATCTCAGAAATTGTGAAATATTAGAAAAAAAGGGGTCCTGCCATAGACTTCTATTGAGATCTGTGGGTATAAAAGAAGGGAGATTTTGGCTTAATTTCGGAGTCCTTCCCCGACACCTTGGAAGCAGCGAAGCTCTGTCCGGTTATATCCAGAATCTGTCCAACTTCTGTACCTAACTGAAGACCCTATTTGGGGTGAGCTGTCCAACTGAATCTGTAATTTGTACCAACTGGAAGACTTGTCTTTGGGTAAGAAATAAAATGTACTTATCTTCCTAAAACTATGTTTGTCTTAATTTCTATCTATTCTTCATTTCCCATTTATTCTACAAACTAATCTACACACACACCTGACACTCATTGTGTGTACAAAATACTGTTACATTTTAATAGAATACATTTGGGTACACAGATGCCCAAGGATTCATTTAAATCCAGATAAACAGAAAGCTGTGGTCATGGGAATCAGATTGGAACTGAGCCTTCTGATGCCTCCACAACGCCGCAGACAGATTGTGGAGGCACAAACCCTCTGTACACCTCCGTGGGAAAGGGTCTCCCCGGGGCGTAGAGAGGGGCAATTAAAACAAACTCCAAAGGGGAGGAGGGAGGGTAGGTGAGAACAATCAGCCTGCTGTCCTCGGAGAACACCTGCTACAGGTATGTATCATTCACTTTCTCCGAGGACAAGCAGGCTGCTTGTTCTCACGACTGGGGTATCCCTAGCTCTCAGGCTCACTCAAAACAATAACCCAGGTCAATTGAACCTCGCAACGGCGAGGGTACAACAGAAATTGACCTACGAAGAACAACTAACTGAGAGTGCAGCCTGACCAGAATAAATTCGGGTCCTGGAGGGTGGAGTTGGATTTACACCCCAAACAGATTCTGCAGCACCGACTGCCCGAACCGACTGTCGCGTCGGGTATCCTGCTGGAGGCAGTAATGAGATGTGAATGTGTGGACAGATGACCACGTCGCAGCCTTGCAGATCTCTTCAATAGTGGCTGACTTCAAGTGGGCCACCGACGCTGCCATGGCTCTGACACTATGAGCCGTGACATGACCCTCAAGAGTCAGCCCAGCCTGGGCGTAAGTGAAGGAAATGCAATCTGCTAGCCAATTGGAGATGGTGCGTTTCCCGACAGCGACCCCTAGCCTGTTAGGGTCGAAAGAAATAAACAATTGGGCGGACTGTCTGTTGGGCTGTGTCCGCTCCAAGTAGAAGGCCAATGCTCTCTTGCAGTCCAATGTGTGCAACTGACGTTCAGCAGGGCGGGTATGCGGCCTGGGGAAGAATGTTGGCAAGACAATTGACTGGTTAAGATGGAACTCCGACACCACCTTCAGCAGGAACTTTGGGTGGGTGCGGAGCACTACTCTGTTGTGATGAAATTTGGTATATGGAGCATGAGCTACTAGGGCTTGAAGCTCACTGACCCTACGAGCGGAAGTAACTGCCACCAAGAAAATGACCTTCCAGGTCAAGTACTTCAGATGGCAGGTATTCAGTGGCTCAAAAGGAGGTTTCATCAGCTGGGTGAGGACGACGTTGAGATCCCATGACACAGTAGGAGGCTTGATAGGGGGCTTTGACAAAAGCAAGCCTCTCATGAATCGAACGACTAAAGGCTCTCCAGAGATGGCTTTACCTTCCACACGATAATGGTAAGCACTAATCGCACTAAGGTGATTCCTTACTGAGTTGGTCTTGAGGCCAGACTCTGATAAGTGCAGAAGGTATTCAAGCAGGTTCTGTGCAGGGCAAGAACGAGGTTCTAGGGCCTTGCTCTCACACCACACGACAAACCTCCTCCACTTGAAAAAGTAACTCTTTTTAGTGGAATCCTTCCTAGAGGCAAGCAAGACCCGGGAGACACCCTCAGACAGACCCAACGCAGTGAAGTCTACGCCCTCAACATCCAGGCCGTGAGAGCCAGGGACTGAAGGTTGGGGTGCAGCAACGCTCCGTCGTTCTGCGAGATGAGAGTCGGAAAACACTCCAATCTCCACGGTTCCTCGGAGGACAACTCCAGAAGAAGAGGGAACCAGATCTGACGGGGCCAAAAGGGCGCTATCAGAATCATGGTGCCGCGGTCTTGCTTGAGCTTCAGTAAGGTCTTCCCCACCAAAGGTAGGGGAGGATAAGCATACAGGAGGCCGGTCCCCCAATGGAGGAGAAAGGCGTCCGACGCTAGCCTGCCGTGTGCCTGAAGTCTGGAACAGAACAGAGGCAGCTTGTGGTTGGTCTGAGAGGCGAAAAGGTCCACCGAGGGGGTGCCCCACTCTCGGAAGATCTTGCGTACCACTCTGGCATGGAGCGACCACTCGTGCGGTTGCATGACTCTGCTCAGTCTGTCGGCCAGACTGTTGTTTACGCCTGCCAGGTACGTGGCTTGGAGGAGCATGCCGAACCGACACGCCCAACGCCATATCCCGACGGCCTCCTGACACAGGGGGCGAGATCCGGTGCCCCCCTGCTTGTTGACGTAATACATTGCAACCTGATTGTCTGTCCGAATTTGGATAATTTGGCAGGACAGCCGATCTCTGAAAGCCTTCAGTGCGTTCCAGATCGCTCGGAGCTCCAGGAGGTTGATCTGCAGATCCTTTTCCTGGAGGGACCACAGACCCTGGGTGTGAAGCCCATCGACATGAGCTCCCCACCCCAGGCGAGATGCATCCGTCGTCAACACTTTCGTGGGCTGTGGAATTTGAAATGGACGTCCCAGTGTCAAATTGGACCGGATGGTCCACCAGAGCAGTGAAGTGCGGCAACTGGTGGAGAGGCGGATGACATCTTCTAGATTCCCGGTGGCTTGGAACCACTGGGAAGCTAGGGCCCATTGAGCAGATCTCATGTGAAGACGAGCCATGGGAGTCACATGAACTGTGGAGGCCATATGACCCAGAAGTCTCAACATCTGCCGAGCTGTGATCTGCTGAGACGCTCTGGTCTTCAAAGCCAGGGCCAGGAGATTGGTGGCCCTCGCTTCGGGAAGGTAGGCCTGAGCCGTCTGGGTATTCAGCAGAGCTCCTATGAATTCCAGAGACTGGGTTGGCTGGAGATGGGACTTTGGGTAATTTATCACAAACCCCAGCAGCTCCAGAAGCTGAATAGTGCACTGCATGGACCGGAGGGCTCCTGCCTCCGAGGTGTTCTTGACCAGCCAATCGTCGAGATATGGGAACACGTGCACTCCCAGCTTGCGTAGGTAGGCCGCTACCACCACGAGGCACTTGGTAAACACTCGTGGGGCAGAGGCGAGCCCAAAGGGCAGCACACAATACTGAAAGTGCCGTGCTCCCAGGCGGAATCTGAGATACTGTCTGTGAGCTGGCAGTATCGGAATGTGAGTATATGCGTCCTTTAAATCCAGGGAACATAGCCAATCGTTTTTCTGAATCATTGGCAGAAGGGTGCCCAAGGAAAGCATCCTGAACTTTTCTTTGACCAGGAATTTGTTCAGGCCTCTCAGGTCTAGGATGGGACGCATCCCCCCTGTTTTCTTTTCCACAAGGAAGTACCTGGAATAGAATCCCTGCCCTTCCTGCCCGGGTGGTACGGGCTCGACCGCATTGGCGCTGAGAAGGGCGGAGAGTTCCTCTGCAAGTACCTGCTTGTGATGGGAGCTGAAAGACTGAGCTCCCGGAGGACAATTTGGAGGCAGGGAGGCCAAATTCAGGGCGTATCCGCACCGCACTATTTGGAGAACCCACTGGTCGGAGGTTATGAGAGGCCACCTTTGGTGAAAAAATTTTAACCTCCCTCCGACCGGCAGATCGCCCGGTACGGACACTTGTAGGGCGGCTATGTTCCCGTGGATCCAGTCAAAAGCCCGTCCCCGGCTTTTGCTGTGGAGGCGCAGGGGGCTGCTTAGGCGCACACTGTTGACGAGAACGAGCGCGCTGGGGCTGTCCCTGTGCCTGACGAGGCCTTCGGGCCGGCTGGTTGAACCTACGCTTCGCAAAAGAATAGGGTGCAGCCTGCCGGGCCCGGGAAAAACGTCCACCTGTGGAGGTGGATGCTGAAGGCGCCCGGTGGGAGAGCTTGTCGAGAGCGGTTTCCCGCTGATGCAGTTGGTCCACCATCTGCTCGACCTTCTCACCAAAAATGTTATCCCCCCGGCAAGGGACGTCGGCCAGTCTCTGCTGGGTGCGGTTGTCCAGGTCAGAGGCACGCAGCCATGAGAGCCTGCGCATCACTATACCTTGGGCCGCAGCATGAGATGCCACGTCACAGGTGTCATAGATACCCCTGGACAGGAACTTTCTGCACGCCTTCAGCTGCCTGACCACCTCCTGATAAGGCCTGGACTGCTCCGGCGGGAGCTTCTCGACCAGGTCCGCCAGTTGTTGCACATAGGTCCGCATGTGAATGCTCATATAGAGCAGGTATGATTGGATGCGGGTCACGAGCATGGAGGATTGGTAGGCCTTCCTCCCAAACGAGTCCAGAGTGCGAGACTCCCGCCCCGGGGGCGCCGAGGCGGTATCCCTCGAACTCCGTGCCCTCTTGAGAGCAGAATCCACGACCGCTGAGTCATGGGGCAATTGTGGCCGCATTAGCTCTGGGTCGGAGTGGATCCTGTACTGGGACTCTGCTTTCTTGGGAATGGTGGGGTTAGTTAATGGTCGCACCCAGTTCCGAAGCAGCGTCTCCTTAAGGACATTGTGCAGCGGCACCATGGAGGACTCTCTAGGTGGTGATGGATAGTCGAGGACCTCGAGCATCTCGGCCCTCGGCTCTTCCACAGAGACCACGGGGAAGGGAATGCTGATAGACATATCCCGCACAAAGGAGGCAAAGGAGAGACTCTCGGGAGGCGAGAGTTTCCTCTCCGGTGAAGGCGTGGGGTCCGAGGGAAGGCCCGTAGACTCCTCTGAGGAGAAATATCTAGGGTCCTCCTCTTCCCCCCACGAGTCCTCATCCTCGGTGTCGGACATAAGCTCATGTAGCTGAGTCCTGAACCGGGCCCGGCTCGACGTCGAGGCCCCAAGGTCTCGGTGTCGTCGAGCGGTGGACTCCCGCGCCGGCGGGGACGGAGCTCCCTCCATCGACGTCGACGGGGACTCCACCTGCGTGGCGGTCGAGACCGGCACCGCAAGCGGCGGCGGTGTCGACAGCCCCGGCGCCGGGCTAGAGCTCGCCGGCGCCACAGTCATCGGCGCCGAGGGCGCAAGCACCCCCGGCGCCGGCACAGCCTGGCACATCAGCCCTTCCAGGATCCCCGGAAGGATGGCTCTGAGGCACTCGTCCAGGCCCGCTGCCGGGAAAGGCGGTGGGGCCGGTAGGGGTGTCGGCGCCAGAAGCTGCTGGGGGCCAGGAGACGGCACCGAGGTGCCGGAACCCCGATGCGTCGGTACCTCCACAACCGACGGAGACCTCTCCTCTCGACGATGACACTTCGGCGTCGCCTCCTCTCCGATATCCGGATGCACCGAGGGCGACCGGTGACGACGCTTCTTATCTTTCTTGCGATGCCCGTCACCGGCGCCGGAGGGCATGGAGGAGGAGGAGGAGGTCGATCCCCCTCGGTCTCGAGGTACCGGGTCAGACAGGGTTCGGTCCCGTGGCCCACGAGCTGAGGGAGTGACCGGGGCCGACTGCCCACGCGGCCTCTCACCCCCACTCTCACCGGAGGACCGGCGGGCTGACGGGACCTGTTCTCCTGGGGTCGCTGCCATCGGTGCCGATGTCTCGGGCATCGATACCGGTACCGAAGGGCCGGGCGTCGATACCGATGCCTTTGAGGTCGACGTCGAGGGGCCGGCGCAAGTTCCACAAAGACGGTCCCGCAGAACTTGCCTCGCAACCTGAGTCCGTTTCTGGAGACCGAGACACAGAGAACACGACTTGATATTGTGCTCCGGCCCGAGGCACTGGAGGCACCAAGCGTGGGTGTCGGTCTGCGAGATCGGCCGGCCGCAGCGACCACACTTTTTAAATCCACTCGGGACCTTCGAGGACATCGACGGAAAAATCGCGTCGGCGAAGTCAAAGTCGTCAATGGTGGCTGAAATCACACCACGAAAAGGAAAAACGACCGTGCGGCCACTAGGCCGCAACGCAGCGTCCCCGCTGGAAGCGAGGGGAAAAAGGGGAGCGCGTGCTCCACACGCGCAGGGTTTCTTTTTTTTTTTTTTTTTAAAGAAACCGGACGGTAACTAGACCGAAATAAACAAAGAAAAAAGCACGATCGGCGTAAACGCGATCGAAATCCGGCGGCTGAACAGAGAGAGCGGCGAGGCACGACTCTCTCCAGACGCGGAAAAAAAGGAACTGGCGGGAGCGGTCGCGCACGGGCGGGAAGACGGCCGCGCATGCGCGGTGGGCGTGCCCTGCGTGCCGACCGTCCCGCGAAGCTTCTTTCCGGTTGGTGGGGGCTGCCGCGGACGTCACCCAGTCGTGAGAACAAGCAGCCTGCTTGTCCTCGGAGAAAAAGGAATTGCTGATTCTAGGACTGAAGTTGAGGAGCAAGAAAGAATTCTTAAGACCAGGAGGGCTAGGGTTCTAGAGCAAGAAGTGCCAGTCTCCAGTATGAAGGTAGTTGATTTGCTCTGGTGAGGAGACAGACTTTCTTATTTGAAAAGTCTCAGGAAGTTTCCTTTGAAATTTGATGGGGCCTGTCTTGCTAGTGGATAAAAGGAACTAAACTATGACTTTTACTGTTTTATATTGTGCATTTTTTATTAATTTTCTATTTTTTCTATTGTTTAAATATTTTCAGTAAATATTTGAAGAGTCACAACAAACATTTGGATTGGGCTGTACCTTCTGCTGGAATGGAAAGCAAGAGGAGTAGGTGATTCTGGAAAGCCAATGGCCTCCCAGTGATAGCTGGTCCTAACCCAAGTGATCTAGTGAACTGTTATATTACATTATATTCCAGTATTATATTACACCAATACCACATCAGTTCAAGGCAGATTACAATTTTAAGAGGCCAGAACCAATTTATCTAGGAATGCCAGTTCTATGAAATCAATAATCAAAAGGTATTAAACATCGCTTGATAGACCAAATTTACAGTACAGATAGGTTTTTAGCTTTTTTCAGAACTCCAAATAGTTTCTACAAAGTCTTGCAGCAGTTGGTATACAGTTCCAAATTGCCACCATTTGGTATGACAGAGAGGCAGTAAACTGCTTTATAGACGTCTATTTATGAGCCATAAGGAACCATAGCATGAAAGTATTATGAGTGTTTTTTGAACCATGGAGAAAAGTGACTAGACAGGTTTGATAAGTTGGAGCTTTGCCAATCAATATCTTAAAAACTGATATTTCTACTTCAAATTGTATTTGTCTTCTACCGGAAGCCAGTGTAACTTAGAAAAGAAAGCTTTCACAGAATCATATCTTTGCAATTCATAAATTAGCCAAATGGCTATATTCTGAACTAATTCTAGTTGATAGAGATGGAGTTTAGTGCAACCAATAAAAAAAAAATGTTACAGTAGTCTAAGCTTGATAAGATCAAGGATTGGACAAAAAGCCTAAAAAGCTAATGGCTTACAGCTCTTTAGTTTTCTGAGAGAGTAAACAGATTTCTTTACAATAGCTTGAGTATAACTACACATTGTTGGTTGTCAAGTTCTATACCAAGTATTTTAGATTGTAAGTCTAATTTAAATTGGTCAGAGCCTACCTTCAAAGTATGGTGAAATCTAGGGTTATTAGACAATCCTATCCACAAAAAACTTTGTTTTTTTCTCAATTTAGTTTTCAGCAATGAACCACAACCCAGTCCTCTATTGATCTAATACAAGCTTGAATAAGGCACAGAGTATCTGGCAAAGACTCAAGTACTGGTAGGAAAACAATAAAGTCATCGGCATAGATAAAAAGATTTACCTGAAGCTGATCCAAGATCACATCCAATGACTGCTTAAGTATAAGAGAAAGGGGGAAACCCTGAAGCACACCACAAACAGTTTTCCATTTGGTAAAGTGAACTCCCTCCTTCTTTACTGAATAATAACGATTAGAAAGAAAACCATGAAACCAACCACAGGTCGACAGTTACTAACTTCTGCCAAACTACTTTTAGGATTTTTAAGAATAGGAGTAAGTACAATGGGCCAAATTGTATACATGATGCCTTAAAAATTGGTGACAAAAAAACCACATGATTAGCATGATTCCATAAACGATGCCTACACATCAGTTCTTGAAGATATTCAAAGTTTGCCATCAGACAAAAAATTACAGAACAACAGACAATGATTCCAACTTTGCGACAGCCTTCTTTGTAATTGGACAGGATAAGATAAAGATGAAGCTATGATATATGAATTAGACAGCACTGCTTCTAATGCAGATGATGATAATAATAATGATAAAGTATTCTTTGTTAAATGGAAGTCTGTTCCAGAGATTCCCTTGATCAAAACCTGCAGACCCAGTGAGAAGATATCAGTAATATTGCAACCTGGCCTGATCTGAAGGAACATTTTATCAGACTAAACAATCTACTTTCTGCTAGTGCAGTGGTTGAACACCTTTTTAACTGTGCTGGATAATGACTCACAAGAGCATGCACTTGAGTGGTAGTCATTTTCAAAATGTAGTTTTACTAAAAGCAAAGTGGGTTGAATTGTAGAAGGATAAAAACGTTAACAGTTGCATTCATTGTAGTTGTGGCACTTTTATTTTTTACTCAAAAAGTATTTTACTAGGCAAGAACTTACTTTCGAAGGGGCGGGGCCAACCGTATTTTCAAAACGAGATGGGCGTCCATCTTTCATTTCAATAATACAGTTGGGGGCGCCCAAATCTCAACCTAAATACTGAGATCACCGGATTTAGAGATGGGCGCCCTCGATTTTTCCCCATAATGGAAACCAATGGCACCCATCTCAAAAACGAATAAATCCAAGGCATTTGGTTGTGGGAGGGGCCAGGATTTGTAGTGCACTGGTCCCCCTCACATGCCAGGACACCAACCGGGCACCCTAGGATGCACTACAGTGGACTTCGCAAATTGCTCCCAGGTACATAGCTCCCTTACCTTGGGTGCTGAGCCCCCCGAAACTCCCCCAAAACCCAGTCCCCACAACTATACACCACTACCATAGCCCTAAGGGGTGAAGGGGGGCACCTACATGTGGGTACTGTGGGTTTCGGGTGGGTTTGGAGGGCTCCCATTTTCCACCACAAGTGGAACAGGTAGGGGGGGGGGATGAGCCTGGGTCCGCCTGCCTGAAATCCACTGCATCCACTAAAACTGCTCCAGGGACCTACTGTCATGGACCTGAGTATGACATTTAAGGCTGGCATAGAGGCTGGCAAAAAAAGTTTTGAAAGTTTTTTTTTTTGAGGGTGGGAGGGGGTTAGTGACCACTGAGGGAGTCAGGGGAGGTGATCCACAATTCCCTCCGGTGGTCATCTGGTCAGTTCAGGCACTTTTTTGGGACTTGGACCTGAAAAAAAAGGGACCAAATAAAGTGGACCAAATTCTCACCAAGGACGCCCTTCTCTTTTCCAGTATCGGCCGAGGGCACCCATCTCTTAACCACACCTCAGCACGCCCCTGTCCCGCCTTCGCTACCCTTCTGACACGCCCCCAGGAACTTTGGCCATCCTGGCGACGGAAAGCAGTTGGGGATGCCCAAAATCGGCTTTCGATTATGCCGATTCTGGCGCCCCTGAGAGAAGGATGCCCATCTCCCAATTTGTGTCGAAAGATGGGCATCCTCTTTCGAAAATAAGCTGGATATTGTATAGATGTACATGTATAAATCTATTTACATAAGTGTCCAATCAATTGCCTACTTTAATTATCTATTCAGTAATCACTATAATTTATTTGTACACATTTGTACACAAACTATATATATTTTTGATTACAATTTATAACTAATATAAATATAAATATTCAGACACATAAGGTATCTTCAGATCATCAGAGGCAGTACTCCGTTTGTTGGTGGTATACCTTTATCATTTTTTCATACGGTGAATATTTCCCACCTTTTCTCGTCATCGGTCATGATATAGAATACCTTTTACACATTTCTTATTTTTTAACTTCCTTGAATAAATTTCTTTAAATACTGTTCATATGTAAGAAAATCCTTTACTTATCTTCTAACTGATCTTTATCTCTTGTCAGGCTAGATGTCAGGGCTGCATACTGACTCGTGTATCGCTATCTCAGCTTTATCAAGGTATGCCCCTTAAAAGAAAAAAATAGATCAATGGAAAAATAAATAAAAAATAAGATTGTCACATCATTCATTACAAATCCATTCAGTGGTCTGTTACCTTTATGTCTCAGCAATGAGTACCCAGTCCTTCAACCCCTTCAGCCAAGATGGCCGCGGCATCTAACTTACAGTTTTTATAGCCGAGGTCACATGTCTCCACCAACCAATCACAGGAACTTGTCAAGTCAGAGACATCCATTCAATCTCTCTATTCAGCCCATTAGGTTTGACTGAATTGAGTTTGAAAATCCAGTTTTGTTCCTCATAATTAAGGATCTGCTCAAAATTACCTCCCTCCCTCCCGTTTACTACTGAATCTATAATTCTCCAGTGCATGTCTGCTATAGTATGGTTGATTTATATCCAGTGTTGTATCAGTGGAGTTTCCTCCGCTTGTGTAGAGATCTTAGATTTGTGCTCTGTCAATTGAATTTTAACCGGTCTGCTGCTTCTGCCTACATAAATTTTGTCACAAGGGTATTAAATTATATATACTACATTTCTAGTAACACAATCGGTGTTCCTGTGAGCTTGAATTTATCCAGCTGATTGATCCACAAACACAGATCCTTATAAGTGTCACGTCTGTGGCCGTGACCACCTCAGACGTACCCTTCTGGTGGCCTCTGTTTGCTTCTGTGTTAGTTCTGTCTCTGCCATGTGTGCTGATTACTTCACTAGATGGCACCTGTGTGGGCTATGCCTCTCTGGGAAGCCAGCATCTAAGATGGCTTCCACCTGTTCTGTTCCAGCTTCCAAGATGGCTCTTGTCTGTCCTTCCTGTGTACTCACTTCCTATGTGTTTCAAGCCTCTCTTTGGTGTCAGTGTGTTCCTGCTTCTGTCCTGCTGTAGGTGACATCATCAGTGAGAGCCTTTATAAGGAAATGCTGTACTGGCATTCAGGGCCTTTGCATTGCCAAAAGGTCGTCAGGTTAGTCTGTCTTGTATTCTTGCCTAGTGGCAGCCTCCTGTCCTACTCTAGTGCCTAGCCAAGCCTCCCTCATGTATCCTAGACCCGGGTGGAGACATGTGACCTCGACTATAAAAACTGTAAGTTAGAAGCCGTGGCCATCTTGGCTGAAGGGGTTGAAGGACTAGGTACTCATTTTTGAGACATAAAGGTAACAGACCATTGAATGGATTTGTAATGAATGATGTGACAATCGTATTTTTTAATCTATTTTTTCACTGATCTATTTTCTTTTTCTTTTTAGGGGCATACCTTGTTAAAGCTGAGATAGCGAAACACATGTCGGTATGCAGCCCCGATGTCTAGCCTGACAAGAGATAAAGATCAGTTAGAAGATAAGTAAAGGATTTTCCTATATATGAACAGTATTTAATGAAATTTATTCAAGAAAGTAAAAAAATAAGAAATGTGTAAAAGGTATTTTAAATCATGACCGATGACGAGAAAAGGTGGGAAATATTCACCGTATGAAAAAATGATAAAGGTGTACCGCCAACAAATGGAGTACCGCCTCTAATGGTCTGAAGATACCTTATGTGTCTGATTATTTATATTACTTAAATCTATTTACATACATTTATTCATATGAACTTTTAAGAACTGTATGCATACTTTGGAGGAGGGGTGGAAATACACATTTTATAAATCATTTGGCCCCTTCTGCACAGTTTTCAAAATGCAGGCACATATTTTAAAATATGGATAATGTAAGAACTGTGACATCACTTTACAACTGAAGACATTTCTATATGGCTCTAATATGATCTATTTGGTTGGCAAACTGTCTTTGTACATAATTCATTTATATGTTATATGTCTCTGCAATAAATATTGTATTGGCAAAATGTCTTGGGCATTCAAAATGCATATGACAGGAGATAGGAGTAGTTTGAAAAGGGGATCAATTGAAGCGTCTTTAATTAATTATTGTTTAAAGGAAGAACATCACTTTCACTCACTATGGTGTTTTTTTTACAGACCATATACCAGCAAATATTAGAGGTGGAGATTGTGGCAGGAAACTACTTGAGCAGAAATAGATCTTCCATTTAAATATAGTCAACTCCATGGGCTGAACAATACTGAATGTGGTTTCTTTCTTTGAGTTGCTGTTCTAGTGATAATTGAGTTCTTATTCTTTAAATGATTAAAAGTGCTACAGATGATTTGTTGAATAAAATGAGTGGGCATGTTTAAAGCACCACATATAGAACATGTGTGGCATCTTCAAATACTCAGCAGGTTAAAAGTTGAAGACTATAATATGCTGGAGTGTTTTAAACTTTGAAGTTTTTTTTATCACAATAATTCACTGAGGAATTCAAAAATACATGTAGGGGCTCATTTTCAAAACCAAAAAAAAAGTCATATGGTTGCAGAAGGATGTTTTTCTCTCAAAAACACCCAAGTTGCGATTTTCAACATCCCAATTTTAGATGTTTTGCTCCACAGTTTATCCAAATTTCAAGGGGGAGTGTGTGTGGTGGGATATGGGCAACACCAAAAGATAGATGTTTTTCTGCAATAAGGGAACAAAATAAAAACATCTAAGGCCAAAATTAAGATGTTTTTGGCTAGACCTGTTTCAATCATGACTAAAAGTGACCAAAAGGTGCCATAAATGAT
Source organism: Microcaecilia unicolor (assembly GCF_901765095.1). Classification (NCBI taxonomy): domain Eukaryota; kingdom Metazoa; phylum Chordata; class Amphibia; order Gymnophiona; family Siphonopidae; genus Microcaecilia; species Microcaecilia unicolor. Next base: position 83,147,674 of record NC_044035.1, read on the forward strand.
CAAATGATCACTGGAGGGATTAAGAAGTAACCCCCTTCCCCAGTGGTCACTGAACCCCTCCCAGCTCCTCCCAGTGACAGTACATACCAGCCTCTATGGCAGCTTCAGATGTTATGGCCAGTCCTATTAGAGCAGCAAGCAGAGTAGCCTAATGATTAGTGCAGTGGGCTTTGATCCTGTTGACCTGGGTTCAATTCCCACCACAGCTCCTTGTGACTTTGGGCAAGTCACTTAACCCTCCATTGTCCCAGGTACAAAAGCTTAGATTGTGAGACCTCTAGGCCAGAGACAGAGAAAGTACCTGCATATAATATGTATAGTGCTGTGTATGTCTAGTAGTGCTATAGAAATGATTAGTAGTATAAGGTACCAGGAGTAGCCTAATGGTCAGTGCAGTGGACTGTAGAAAAGGGGACCCAGGCCCATATCCCACTGTTACTGGTACACTTGTGAACCCTCTAAAAAAACACTAAATACCTACTGTACCTACTTACAGGTAACACCTGCAGGCATAAGGGCTATTATAGTTGGGTACAGTAGATTTTTGGTGGGTTTTGAGGGCTCACCATAAAATATAAGGGGGTAACAGTGATATGTGTACCTGGGACATTTTATATGACATCCGCTGCAGTGCCCCCTAGGGTGGCCCACTGCTCTGCAGGGATGTGTGTGTGGCCAGTCTACTAAGAATGCTGGCCCACCATACATCCCAATGTCTTGTTTTTGTGCATTTTTCCCTTGGACTTTTTTTTTTTTTATGGTCCTAAAAGATAGATTCACTGAGCACAAAAATGTCTAGCAAATGTCCATTTTCAAATCAAAAAGTTGGACTTTTTCTAGTTTGAAAACGGCCATGCTTGCTACTGGATTTTTGGACCCAAAATTAGATTTACACATCATATCGAAAATGCCCCTTAAAATGTTTACTACATGAACATGAATTGGCAGTGATCTTTGTAACATAAAGCTCCCTGATGCAGCAAAAGTGAAACGCTGTCAGAGTAAAGTAGGAAAGATTTTTCTAGCTTTATGGTAATCAGGATCAGCACTGTGAAAATTTACTAGATAAGTAAAAATTAAACAATATATTAAGAAGGATAAAATATATTTTAAACAGATGTATAATTATTATTAGTGGCTGCAATTGAGGAACTGTTTACAGTGTTCGAAGTAGATGTTTGGTCACTGATCCCAGCCTCTCAGTTAAGTGATTTCTGTGTTGCTTTTGTAGATTTGCATAGGAAGACATCTGGCAAGTCCCTTAACCCTCCATTGCCCCATGTAAGCCGCATTGAGCCTGCCATGAGTGGGAAAGCGCGGGGTACAAATGTAACAAAAAATAAATAAATAAATACTGTATGCAAAACAGCAATGCTCGGTTGCGGATACACATGTGATGCTCTTAAGAGAGTTTGGGAGCACAATTTGGAGGGAGGTCTTTCTGAGAAACAATAGAAAGCTTTTTGGACTAGTCTGTAGACCATCATAGTCATTCTTTGTATTATGCAACCCATTGAACTTTGTGGACCCCTTCAAAGGCTGCAAAATTAACTTTTAGTGGCTCTAATAGATGTTGGTCTTGTGGTCTGCTGTAGGTACTTTGTCTCATATGTTGTATGCTTGTGTGAATTTGAAGCAATTTTGGGTTCCAGGGTGGGAGCGGATTACTAGTGTGTTAGAAATTTGGCCTGATTAGAGTTATAAATAGCTATTTGGAGGTCAGTTGCTTTATCTCATCTAATACGTAAAGAGAAGGCTGGATTCTTTGATGTACTTATGGCAATGTAATATGTTTATATATCCTCGTGTTGTTGGGGTTGTTATGTTTTCATTGTTAATAAAGAGGTTGAACTAAAAAAAATATTACCATGTAAAAGCAGTCCAAGAGAATCAGCTGCTTGATAGGCTGCACTAGAAAGTGAAAGACCTGCTGAAAAACTGGGTCTTTTTTTCTAAATACAATGTAAAAGTAAAAATCAGCCAATATCTTCAGTGCTTTATTGCACTAAATTTGAATTAAATTATAAGAGGAATTTAGATGGGTTTAACTTACTCACTCCCCGCCCCCTGCTGTGCAATGATGCCGACACAGCCCATTCAAAGTGAACAGGCTGTGTCGGCATTACCGCATGGCTTTATAAAAGGGGAGGTTACACATTTAAACAGCTCATTTTTGCAGTGCACATTTCTTACTGCTACACACAGAACATTATGAGAAAAGTGCACATAAGAACAAATTACTGAGGCTTTCAATAGCTTTTAAAATAATACTGCAATGAGCACAATGACATTTTATAGTCTAAATATGACAGCAGAATGAAATGACAGCAGGAAGTTTTACAGCACATGGAATGTTTTACTTGCAATAATGATCCATTTCCCCAGACCCCATTTAATTAATTATGACATTGTTAGTACGAAATCATTGACAAGAATGCCATACAAAAGCTGATCTTTTTGACTACTTCTTTAGATGGATTGCTTGCAGAAACAAATCAGCTTTGAATGTGAAATGCTTCAGTGATAAGAATAATGATTCATGTAAGGTACTAAAACAATAGTTTCTGAAAGAATTTAAGTAGAGAGGTGTGGTAGCCGTGTTAGTCCACTCTTAAAGGTTATCAATAGAAATCAAACAAAATAAAACATGGAAAAGAAAATAAGATGATACCTTTTTTATTGGACATAACTTAATACATTTCTTGATTAGCTTTCGAAGGTTGCCCTTCTTCGTCAGATCAGAAATAAGCAAATGTGGTAGCAAATAGTATATATAAGAGAAACATCAAAGCATTACTTTGACAGTCTGACAGAGTGGGAGGGTGGGGGTATGCATGGGGACATCAAAGCATTTCATTGATATTCTAACAGGATGAATACCCCTACTACAGCGCCAAAATAATCCAAAAACCAACTGTATGAGGAATCTATAAATGTTTAAATGATTGCATAGACTGGAAGACATTTTTGTAGGATCATACGACCATTTTTGATTAGCTCCTGTATTTTAAATAAGTGTGTTTACTGAATCGGTTAGATTTTTGAGGGGGTTGGAGTCCTGTGTATTGGTTTGAGAGTCCGATGATGCCCTTTAAACAATCGCTACACCACAATTGGCTGCAATCCTCCTGGCGTCTTTTCTAAGCCATGTTGAGTAAGGATTTTTACAGGGCAAAATGATCTGGTTGAACAAGTACAGTAAGTGGCTTTGTTTTTGGTGTATAGCTGTAAAACATTTGTGCAACATAAGGGGTCCTTTTACTAAGGTGCGCCGAAAAGTGGCCTGTGCTGGTGTAGACGCATGTATTGGATATGCACAGGTCCATTTTTCAGTGCATTTGCAAAAAAGGCCTTTTTTTGGCCGAATATGGATGTGCGGCAAAATGAAAATTGGCGCGTATCCATTTTGGGCCTGAGACATTACCACTACCCATTCACTTAGGGGTAAGGCCTCACATGTTAACCGGGCAATAATCATCAGCACGCGTACAATGCCGATTACCGCACAGTTAGCGCCGCACGCCAGAAAATAAGGGGCTCTTTTACTAAAGTTTAGCTTGAGTTATCTGCAGCAGGACCCATTTTATTCCTTGCCCTGCTGCAGATAACTCGAGCTAAGCTTTAGTAAAAGACCCCCTAAAATATATTTTCTGAGGTACGTAGTGGAAGCACGTAAAAATGAAATTACTGCCTGGGCCACGTCGTAGCCAGGCAGTAGTTCCAAACTGTCGCATGTTGGGCGCGTATAGGCACCTACGCAGCTTAGTAAAAGGGCCCCTAGGTCTTTACGGTTTTGATACTGCCACTCTTTCTGTCTTTTAGCGTGTTATGTGAGCAGCACAGTTTAGCACAGCTCTGACTGGGCTTGGGAACTTTCTCCTGATGAAGCTGAATATGTGAAATGAGCAGCTCTGTAGAGCCTTAAAAGATAAGCTCCCAGTTTTTGTTTCTGCCCCTTAAGAGTTTGTTTAATTTTAGAAAATTTGAAAAAGTACATAAAAAAATTGTGAGTGCATAAAATAAAAGGTGCTGTTTTGAATAAATCATTTATAGATAGGGAGGAGGTTTTTTAGATCAATGATGGGAATGATGTAAGGTAGATTAAGCCAGTGGTTGTGTAGGGCTTATACCATTACTGAGGTCTATTTCCTCCTTTGACCCCTATGCTTGAATGTTGGATGGGTTTAAATATATAACTACAGTATAATTTGTTAACTTGTTAAGTACAAATTCCTGATACAGTTGTTTTTTTTGTTTAATAATGCCTAAGCCACAAAAAAACTGTCCTAAATGACTAGATGACCATTGGAGGAATAAAGGAATGATCCCCCTTACTCCCCCAGTGGTCACTGACCCCCTCTTATTCCCCAAAGATATGAAATAAACAGTACATACCAGCTTCTATGATAGCCTCAGATGTTATGGCTAGTCCTATTAGAGTAGAAGGCAGGTCCCAGGAGTTGCCTAGTGGTAATGCAGCTGACAGCTACAGCACAAGTCAACTCATAGCATCTAATAAGTTGATTGCTGTACGTAAATAATGAGGGACATTGATATTGATCATGCTGACAAGTGTTGTTGAAAGAAGCCATTAAGCTATTTAAACATTTTTGATAAGAATATTTCTACAATAAAGGACAGATTTTTGTCTACTGAAGACTTTTTGGATTTGTTATAGTTACAAGAATTTTTTTTGACACCCCATTTTTCAGATTATTACTACTTATGCTATTACTAATTGTATTGTACTTTTTGCAAATGCTTATTGTTAGCCACGTTGAACCTGAACTTGTTTGGGATAATGCGGGATAGAAATGTCATAAATAAATAAATAAGGGCTATTGAAATGGTGTATAGTTGAGTACAGTAAATCTTTGGTGGGTTTTGGAGGGCTCACCATACAATATAAGGGGATAAAGGTGAGATGTGTATCTGAGACCTTTTATGTGAAGTCTACTGCATTTCCCCCTAGGGTGCTCCACTGTTCTGCTGGGATGACGGTGTGGCCAGTCGACTAAAATGCTGGCTCCACCTACATCCCAATGACTTGTTTTTGTGCATTTTTCACTTGGATTTTTATTTTTTTGAAAATGGTCCAAAGTATAGATGCACCGAGTACACCAACATCTAGGAAATGGCCATTTTTGAAACAAAAATATAAACATTTTGTTGTTTCAAAAATCGTTATATTCACCCCTTGAATTTTGAATGATTTGAGCAAAACATCCAAAGTTGGATTTAAATGCCATATCAAAAAGGCCCCTTAAACATAATTACATTAGTTTGCACATCCATGCTCCCCTAGAAATTTGAAATAACTAACAGCTTAACAAAATTAAAGATGCAGACAGTATTTGTGAGAAGAGGTTATCTAGTCTTTTTTGTACTAAGTGCCACACGTGTGATTCTATCTACTAGCTGGTGAGAGATTGTATATGAGCACATGGTGCAAAGAAATCCTAGCTCTCAGGGAATGAGTCCAATCTCTGAAGACTAGAGAGGCAGACCTGGAACAGCTGAGGCAAACATAGAGGTATATATAGAAAACATAAGAGACGTGGAGGGGTATTTTCAATATGACATCTAAGTCTGACTTAAGGTCAATTTCAAAAAAGAAAAGCGTCTATCTTTTTTTTTTTTTTTTTTATTCTCTTTTGAACAAGGTTTTGTGATTTGGACATTTTGTTTTTTTGGTCCATTTTCAAAAAATAAATTTTCAAGTGCAAAATGCACATTGGGATGTAGGAGGAGCCAACATTTTAGTAGACTGGTCTCCCAGACATCCCAGGAGATAAATGGAGCGCCCTAGGGGGCACTGCAGTGGCCTTCAAAAACATGTTCCCAGATACACATCTCACCGTTGCTCCCTTCTTTTGTCTTCTGAGCCCCTCAAAATCCACCCAAAACCCACTGCCCACAGCTGTATACAATATCCTTTATGGATGAAGGGGGCACCTATATGTGGATGCAGTGGGTTTCACGTGAGTTTTGAAGAGTTCACAGTTTCCACCACAAATGTGACAGGTAGAAGGAGATAGGGACCTGAGTCCCCCATGCCATGGTGCACTGCACTGACCACTACACTATTCCAGGGACCTGCATGGTGCTCCAATAGACATGGCTCTAACATCTGAGGTTGTTGTACAGGCTGGAAAGTCATATTTTTATTCAAATTATTTTGTAGGTGGGAGGGGGGTCAGTGACCACTGGGGGGATATTGCGGGGGTGATCCCTGATTCCCTCCAGTGGTCATCTGGTCATTTAGGGCACCCTTTTGTGTCTTATTTGTTAAAAAAAACAGGTCTAGCTCAAAACGGTTTTGAAAATATTGATCTGGACATTTTTGTGCAAAAAACTTCCAAATGCTGCTTTATGCCACTTTTTAGATGTTTTTCTTGTTCGAAAATGAGCTCCATAGGATTTGTCTCCAAGAGTACATGTTCAAGGGGGTACAGTTAGGACTGCTGCTGTAGTTGATGATTTGATCATTAGGAATGTAGACAGCTGGGTGGCTTGTGGTTATGAGAATCACTTGGTAACTTGTTTGCCTTGTGTGAAGGTGGTGGACTTCACCCATTACCTAGATAGAATTTTAGCAGTGCTGGGGAGAAGTTGGCTATTGTACCTGTGGATACCAATAACATAGGAAGATACAGGAGGAAGGCTCTGGAAGACAAATTTAGATTTTCTGTAGAAAATCGAAATCCAGAACATCCAGGGTGGCCTTTTCAGAAATTCTCCTTGTTCTATGTACAGGACCCTAGAAGCAGGCAGAGCTTTGGAGTCTCAATACGTGGTAGCGGATGGTGCAGGGAAGAGGATTTTGGTTTGTTAGGAATTGGGCAAAATTTGGGGAAGACATACTTTTCTGAAAGGATAGGCTTCACATATCCAAGGTGGAACCTTTAAAAAGGATACAGAGCAGCTTTTAAATAGATAATAAGGGGGAAACTGACTGTCGCTCAGGAATATATGGTTCAGAATTCTGTATCTGTGAAAGATGCTAACAAAGCAGGGAAGTTATAGCATCCTGTAAAGGATAAGGTAGTCCAAATACTTTAAGTAAAGAGCAGACAGCATTGAAAGATTCCAAATCATCCCTGTCAACTGCTAGCCATTTGTAAATACAAACAAAATGCAAATTTTAAAATGTGTGTATACAAATGCTACAAGTCTAAAAAAGTAAGATGAGAGTTAGACTATGTAGCACTGAACGAAGAGGTAGATATAATAGGCATCTAACAGAATGTTAGGAATTATTAACTTTGGAACACCCCTGACCCGCCCATGCCCCTCCCTAGCCATGCCCTCTTTTGGGTTGCACACGAGAGGATTTGGGCACAGATCTTCGTAGAATCATGTGCCACCAGAATTGCACACAAATCCAAATTAGAGCCAATTAAAGTCAATAATGATTCTTTTTCTTTTCAGGCTAGTAAGTTGCGGAATTCCATACCTGTATAAGTTCGTGTGATTTCTAGTTATTAACAATTTCGCAAGGGACTGAAAACATATCTTTTCAATAAATACTTGAATGGCTAATTTTTGTAAGCTTTCCTAACTTTCCAATTTGTTTTATATTTATGTAACCAGGTTAAACTCTTTATTGATTTTAGTGGGATATAAATACCCTGAATAGAATAGAATAATTGATTGATAACAGGCAATTAGTGATTGTTAATGGCTCATTAATTTACTTGTGCATGAATCTCGGGATCACATGCAATTTTGCGCACCCAAATTTTGGCATTATTTATACAATCTGGGGTATGCGATAGGCCATTCTTATAGAACAGTGTCTAGAAGTTATGTGTGTAAATGCCAATTTGTGACATCATTATTGCCTGCCAGTTTACCTATTCTAGGGACCCTTTTACTAAGGTGCGTAGGTGCCTGTGATCATCCAACATGTGTCAAATTGGAACTACTGCCTGGCTACCGCATGTCCCAAGCGATATTTCCATTTTTGAAATGCGTCCAAAACACATGGTAGAAAATATTTTCTGTTTTCTACCGTGTAGCGCTTACGCGGTGGTAATTGGCAGTTTACACGTGCTGACGATTACCACCCGGTTAGCACGAGACTTTACCACAAACTCAATGGGTGGTGGTAAGGTCTCAGGCCAAAAATGGACGCACGCTGGTTTTAATTTTGCCGCACGTCCATTTTTGGCCATTAAAAAAAGAAAGGCCTTTTTTCCAGGTGTGCTAAAAAATCGACCTGTGCGTGTCCAAAAAATGCACCTACACCAGCGCAGGCCATTTTTCAGCACACCTTAGTAAAAGGGCCCCCCCCCCCCCCGGTGCACACAATTGATGCCTAAAATATAGGCACCCTTCATAGAATTGTGCTGTAAGTTTTAAGTGTTTTAACTCTCTCACTTTTCCTAAGTACTAACTCACTTGGAAATATAAAATGGAAAAGTATTTTATGTAACTTTAGTAGACTTTTTCAAAGAGATAAAACAAAGGATAGCATAGAGCCTATATTCTTTGTAAGTTGCTCAAACTGCTGAGAATAGAAATTAAACAAAGAAATGATTAAATATGTTTGTTTAAGGAAATATATTCTCAACATTTACAAGCTCCTGCTTTAGCTTCAAGGTATTCCGTACTATATCATATTAAACTTTCCCTGGAAATCATTGCTCATCTGCAGTCAGTGCCAATTACTTTTGATCGCATTATAGCATTTTGTGCTAGAGTTACCATGCCAATGAATATCTTAACAAGCTTGAAATTATAAAATCAGGCATTTAAAATGTTTAAAATAGAATTTGTGTTAAGCAAATAGAGTTTACTTTTTGATTCTTACAGTGGTGGAAATAAGTATTTGATCCCTTGCTGATTTTGTAAGTTTGCCCACTGACAAAGACATGAGCAGCCCATAATTGAAGGGTAGGTTATTGGTAACAGTGAGAGATAGCACATCACAAATTAAATCCGGAAAATCACATTGTGGAAAGTATATGAATTTATTTGCATTCTGCAGAGGGAAATAAGTATTTGATCCCCCACCAACCAGTAAGAGATCTGGCCCCTACAGACCAGGTAGATGCTCCAAATCAACTCGTTACCTGCATGACAGACAGCTGTCGGCAATGGTCACCTGTATGAAAGACACCTGTCCACAGACTCAGTGAATCAGTCAGACTCTAACCTCTACAAAATGGCCAAGAGCAAGGAGCTGTCTAAGGATGTCAGGGACAAGATCATACACCTGCACAAGGCTGGAATGGGCTACAAAACCATCAGTAAGACGCTGGGCGAGAAGGAGACAACTGTTGGTGCCATAGTAAGAAAATGGAAGAAGTACAAAATGACTGTCAATCGACAAAGATCTGGGGCTCCACGCAAAATCTCACCTCGTGGGGTATCCTTGGTCATGAGGAAGGTTAGAAATCAGCCTACAACTACAAGGGGGGAACTTGTCAATGATCTCAAGGCAGCTGGGACCACTGTCATCACGAAAACCATTGGTAACACATTACGACATAACGGATTGCAATCCTGCAGTGCCCGCAAGGTCCCCCTGCTCCGGAAGGCACATGTGACGGCCCGTCTGAAGTTTGCCAGTGAACACCTGGATGATGCCGAGAGTGATTGGGAGAAGGTGCTGTGGTCAGATGAGACAAAAATTGAGCTCTTTGGCATGAACTCAACTCGCCGTGTTTGGAGGAAGAGAAATGCTGCCTATGACCCAAAGAACACCGTCCCCACTGTCAAGCATGGAGGTGGAAATGTTATGTTTTGGGGGTGTTTCTCTGCTAAGGGCACAGGACTACTTCACCGCATCAATGGGAGAATGGATGGGGCCATGTACCGTACAATTCTGAGTGACAACCTCCTTCCCTCCGCCAGGGCCTTAAAAATGGGTCGTGGCTGGGTCTTCCAGCACGACAATGACCCAAAACATACAGCCAAGGCAACAAAGGAGTGGCTCAGGAAGAAGCACATTAGGGTCATGGAGTGGCCTAGCCAGTCACCAGACCTTAATCCCATTGAAAACTTATGGAGGGAGCTGAAGCTGTGAGTTGCCAAGCGACAGCCCAGAACTCTTAATGATTTAGAGATGATCTGCAAAGAGGAGTGGACCAAAATTCCTCCTGACATGTGTGCAAACCTCATCATCAACTACAGAAGACGTCTGACCGCTGTGCTTGCCAACAAGGGTTTTGCCACCAAGTATTAGGTCTTGTTTGCCAGAGGGATTAAATACTTATTTCCCTCTGCAGAATGCAAATAAATTCATATACTTTCCACAATGTGATTTTCCGGATTTAATTTGTGATGTGCTATCTCTCACTGTTACCAATAACCTACCCTTCAATTATGGGCTGCTCATGTCTTTGTCAGTGGGCAAACTTACAAAATCAGCAAGGGATCAAATACTTATTTCCACCACTGTACAAACCTTTGACCAATGACAGGATTTAGTTAGAAAACAAATTAACCCTTAACCTCTCAGTGGGAAGTTTCATACAGCAGCTGAGAAAATATTAGAAGAATATTTAGGCAGTGTAAAAACTTATGAATAATTTTGTATTAGACTAGGTCATAAAATTGATATTTAAGTCTATGTATGCAAAACCATGATAGAATTTTATAAAAAGGCATATAATAGGTGCATTTTTTCACTTTTCCCAAAAGTATATTTTATGTGCACTTATTATATGCCTTTTATAAAATTCTAACATGGTTTTGCATACAAAGTATTTTGCCCCTAAACTCCCCTCCCTCAAGTTTTTGCAACCCAAATGCATGATCCTGCATTTTTTAGCATTAAAGGAGGTTTCATCAAGTGGCATTAGGGCCTTAACGCGCATTATTTGGCCTTTAACATGACCTAAAGGGCCCTAACACCAACTGACTAAAAATACAATGGCAATATTTAAGTTGCCGCGGGTTAGGTAATAATGAGATGCAATGCATGCTTTCCATCTCATTACTATGCAAATACCCTAATGGACTTCCTGGGGCTAATTTACCATCCAGGAATATTGGGCCACAAAGTATCAGCCCAATGCTCCAGGGCAGTCTAGTGGTGGACCCAGGAGTTACTCAGAGACTGGTATTATTCAACACCAGAATCCAGATAATTAACAGGATAGCATAGGACAGAGAGTAAGAAAGCTATCCTAAGTTATCTGTAAGGTTATCCGGATAACAATGCTAAATATCACCATTACCTGAATAACTCCTGGAGTGGAGGAGCACCAGTCTTGACATCCAGAGGTGGCAGGTTCAAATCCCACTGTTGCTCCTTGTGATCATGGGCAAGTCACTTAACCCTCCATTACCTCAGGAACAAAATTAGATTGTGAGCCCTCCAGGGACAGGGAAATACCCAGTCTACCTGAATGTAACTCACCTTGAGCTACTACTGAAAAAGGTGTAAGCAAACTCCAAATAAATAAATCATACTTGCATATTTATTACCAGATAGTGATGCTGAATATCCATATATAACTTGACTGGGCAGCTAGCATTTAAAATAACCACTGACTGCAGCTGAATATCAAGCCATTTGTTTTGAATATCTACATTTACAGAACATTTCTAACCCCTTATGGCATGAAACAATAATAAAGATTCTCTTGGTAAAATATTTCTTTACACAGTATTGTTTGTGGCTTTTTTTTTTTTATTTGCTTTTGACATTTCAAGAATACTCTGTTTTTTGCAATGAATTGTGAAATTGCTTCTTCTGACCTTTGACCATTTCCACCTTTCTAGGTATGATATCTGAACACCCATGACTTACCACTCTGAGAAATAAATTCAAGCCCCTTCCTAATAAAAAGAGTTTATTTCTCTGTGCAGGGAATATTCTGTTAGTAGTAAACAAAGAAAGTGCAAGTGGAAAGTGATGCTTAGGTGGTTTTTGATCATTTCTGACATTCAGACACATCTACGTAGAAATTTTATTCTTAGGTGTTCATAAAATGTCAAAATATGTATGTGTTTATTCTCTAGCCAATTTAAAAGTATTTTGAGGGTTTAAAAAAATCAGTGTTTATTGGTGCTTTTGTGATGCAGACACAATATTAGGTACCTTAATTGCTGGAAACAAATGCATATATTGGTGTAGCTGAAGTGTCAAGTGCAAAAATAGCACAAACACTGAGTGGAAGACACGAGGACAAACAGAGTACAAGGGAAGTATGAGATCCGCTGATTTTATTTATTTACATTGGGGTGTTTATAATCTGTATTTATTGGTTGAATTCAAAAATCAGAAGCCCTAATTACATATTAACAGAGAAAGTTATCAAGCTGTGTTAGGGCTGTAAGTCACATTACTTACCCCTTAGCAGGTTAAAGAGCTACTGATGTGATTTAATTTACGGTAAAGCAGAAAGTCACCGAGATACATAGCAAAACATGCAAATGCATGTAAAGCTGTTTTTCACTATGTAAAATCTATTGGGTTGATATTCGAAGCAATTTAACTGGCCAGAAATGGTTTCTAGCCGGATAAATCACTTGTTTGGGGATGGAGAAGAGGTGGAGCCTAATGGTTTATGAAGTGGACTGAGAACTTGGGGAACTGGGTTCAATTCACACTGCAGCTCCTCAGGACCCTTGGTAAGTCACCCAACCCTCCACTGCCCTGGGAACAAAAAAAAACTTAGATTGTGAGCCCACTAGGGACAGTGAAAGTACCCACATATAATATGTAAGCCACTTTGGCTGTATCACAGAAAGGCGGTATGTCAAATCCATGACCCTTTAACCAGTCATTTTCATGGGCACTTAACCAGATAATGCTGAAAATCTTCAGTTAGCACCCATATCAAAAGCAGCAATTTTGGGGGCATTCCAGGGGCAAACTCAGCACTTAACCAGACAGGATAACTGCATAAAAAGGAAGGCATATAAGTCAGTCCTATCTTTGTGGTGCCCCTTAACTGGTTAAGTGCTGAATATCGCATTTATGCACTGGCAGCTACAGAGCTGTGGGCACCTAAATACATAGGGACACTTGTAACTTACAGTATTCTTACATGTGTAAATGGAAGCCCTATCCATTGCCTGTCCAAAACACATCCAAATCAACACAAACGTACCTAAATCTGCACTACCCAAGCTGCAAAGGACTCAAATACAAATCAACTTACGCGTCCAGTTTTTCCTACATAAGCACACAACTGTGGAACGCATTACCAAAAGCCTTGAAAACTATGAACGACCACCTAAACTTCCGGAAAACACTAAAAACTAACCTGTTTAAAAAAGCATACCCTACCGATCCAACATAAATGCCTGATCTCTGCAACACAACAAAACTAAAGAACGTAATGGACATAACACAATTCTTCCATTGTACGATTCCCTAGCGTGGCTGTGCCACATGAACTTTATCCTACCACAACATCACTTTGTATTTGTGTACACCAGAGTCTGTAACGCCTCTCCGGTACTATGTAAGCCACATTGAGCCTACAAATATCTTCCAGAATCTCACATAAAGGGGCATAATCGAAAGGGGCACCCAAGTTTTCCTGAGGACGTCCTCGCAGGACGTCCCGGCGAAGGGGCGGGGAAACCCATATTATCGAAACAAGATGGGCGTCCATCTTTCATTTTGATAATACAGTTGGAGACACCCAAATCACGAAATTTAGGTGGACCTGCCCCCCTCCATCCATCCATCCATCCATGTCCAGCAATTCTCCTCTCTCCCCTGCCCTCCCCTCCAGCGATCTCTTCTCTCTCCCTGCCCTTCTCTCCATGTCCAGCGATCTCTTCTCTCCTCCTGCCCTCCCCTCCCATCCTTGTCCAGTAATTCTCCCTGCCCCCCCCATGCGTTTAACCCTTTTACTTTCAGTTGCAGCGACGTCAGTGAAGAAAACACAGCGGGCTCACTGCCAGCTTCTCCGTTCCCTCACACAGTGTTCCACCTTCTGCAGTGATGTATTTCCTGAATTGAAAAACCCGGATATCATCACCTGGAGCCAATTTTCCCCAGGACAGCCAATTCACCGGTCGAGGTTCTCCATACCCCCGCGCTCCTCCAGCCTGCATCCTATCCTGTAATAGGTCTAGCAGAGGTTGCTGTTGGGCTCGTGATGCCGCCAGGGACTCCTCCAGGAACTTCTGGGCCATCTTTTGTTGTTTCTGGAACTGGTGTGCCATAAACGCTATCAGCTCCTTCGGATCCATGACTCTGTGCGTATGCCTTTACCTGCAAAACACAATACACAGGACCCAAGTGCTGCTCCTCAGAGTATATCCTGCCTAGAGCCCGTGACTCCTCCACACTTCTCACAATCCTCCCCCAATTCCGTGCCTGCTTACCAGACACTGGTGAGGTACTTGCATCTATCGGCGGGACTTCAATGGATCCCACCACTGCCACCACTTTGTGAGCTGGTCACCCTTCCAGGACCCGGCCAGCGCTGACCCTGCTTAGCTTCCATTACGCACCATCACTGCTAGGCTCTACACTTCTCGGTAATTCACCATGACACTGCCTCAAACACAGGGGAGGTCTCTGCCTCCTCTTGTCCTTTCACAAAGGTTCATCAACACCAGGTTTCTTATAACCAAAGGCTTTATTAGTTGCCATTTAACATAACCTTCATGGCTTATTTCTTCTTTAACTCAAACATTTCTTCTTCAACTCAAACATAAGAGGCATTTACTCAGAGTCTTCTAATTAAACCCTTTTCAGACTTAAAGCAGTTCCTCAAACTTTCACAGTTTCAACAGCCAAACAAAAGCATTTACTTTTCCTTCTCAGAGGGTAGTGCAGCTGTCACCTTTTCAGCAGAGAGCTTCCCCAGTGCTTCCATCTCCTCCTTCCAGCTTTCCACCATTGTCTTAATAAGGCTGCCTGAAAACATCTCACACCTGGTTCAATTTCCCAATCAACTCCTGGCTTTTCACTCTCCTGCCTAGAGTCCTTCCCCTGACTCTGATTCCCTTCCTTCTGCAGTGCATTCTGGACCTTGTAATTTCCTGCCTCCTCACAATGTGCATCTTCTTCCTCACTTCCCTCCCCTCCATCCATCCATCCATGTCCAGCAACACTCCATTCTCCCCTGCCCCCTCCATTCATCCATCCATGTTCAGCAATTCTCCTCTCTCCCCTGCCCTTCCCTCCATCCATCCCTGTCCAGCAACTCTCCATTATCCCCTGCCCTCTCCTCCATCCATCCATCCATCCATATCCAGCAAATTTGCTCTCTCCCCACCCCCCTCCATCCATTTCCAGCAATTCTCCTCTCTCCCCTGCCCTCCCCTCCAGCGATCTCTTCTCTCCCCCTGCCCTTCTCTCCATGTCCAGTGATCTCTTCTCTCCTCCTGCCCTCCCCTCCCATCCATGTCCAGTAATTCTCCCTGCCCCCCCCCCACGCGTTTAACCCTTTTACTTTCAGTTGCAGCGACGGCAGTGAAGAAAACACAGCGGGCTCACTGCCAGCTTCTCCGTTCCCTCACACAGTGTTCCACCTTCTGCAGTGATGTATTTCCTGAATTGAAAAACCCGGATATCAAATGCTGGGCACCAGAAATGGACCAGCATTGATTATCTGGGTTGAACGCTGGCAGCAGGAACTCAAAGCGCTGCCGGCTGAATATCAGGGAGCTCATGATTACGTAAATCAAATAACAAAACTTGCAGTGAACTTTACAATCTGCATTTTTATCTCTATTATTTATCATTTATTAAAATTTTGATATACCGCGTAATTTGCGGGACAAGTAAAAGCAGTTTACATATAATAAAAAAGAAATAAAATAGAAAAGAACTCCATAAAATAATAGAAAACCCACAATCATTCCAAAGAAACAAACAGACAAAAATGACTCATACTTATTGTTACTGCTCTACTTCTCAATGCTGCACTTCAGCCAGTTAGAGGAGAAAAATTGTACACATTTAGGAGTTATTAATGCTATTTGAAAGAGGTGAGTCTTCAAGGATGAGAGAAAATGGATGAAGGATCTCTCTAGTTGAAGATGTTTAGGTAGAGAATTCCAGGTGCAAAAAAATAGAACATTGTTCCTAGCTGACTCCCACTTTGCTCATGAGAGCCTAGGGAGTACTAGTCTATTATCATTAAGTGAGCGGAGACAACATGCCAGAGTATAGGGAATTACAAAGGATGTTAAATATGCTGGTATACCCTCGTGCAGAACTTTATGGTTATAATCAATATTTCAAACTTGATTCTGAATTCTATTGGAAGCCAATGAAGTAGCTTGAGTAACGGTGTTATATGATGAGTGCATTTAGCTCAGCAGAGAATCTGAGCTACAGTGCTTTATAGAGTTTGATGGTGTTTCAAATTTATTCCAGGAGAAATAATGCCAGTTCAAGGCTGGTATTATTTTTCCTGCTTGATGCTCCCAGGGAACCTTTCATAAGTCATGGTTTCAAAATGATACAGACTGAATCCTAATGCTCAGCCTGACCCCTAGTGGTAGTATTCCATTTTGAACCCTAGGATTTTATGAAGCAAGAACTTGGGCTCCCTCCTGCTCCCCAATAGGCATCAGGGACCCCCAATAAGAGTTGGGGGTGGGATTGGGGGCATGGGAGGTCCTTGTTTAGGGGGATCAGAGGGATTGTCATGTGGGGGAGGTCAGAGGGGTGTGGATGCCAGGTGAGAAATCAGGGGGGTATGGATGCTGTGGTGGTGGTTGGAGCACCATGGATGCCAGGGGAATCAAAGATTAGAGGGGTATGGATGCAGGGTGGAAGAGCTTGGAATGGGATTTGCCCTTAATCCTTGCTCCTGCCCCTCCAGCAGGCACTTATTTGTGCCTCTGGACAGGTGTAAATACCAATTTCAATATTATTTCATACTTAGTTATTGATTTATTTATTTATAAAACTTTGTATTCCTTCTCCTTGGTCAAAAAACAATATGGTGTACAATAAGACAACTAGCATACAATAAAATGGCACAAATTATACATATGTATACTAAGGAATTACATATCTAGAACATGGAAAAGTCCATCTTTCAAAACTTTCCTAAAAAGCAGGAGAGAGGACTCTTTCTTTTAGTCTATCTGGCATACTATTCCATCCCTCATCCCTTATAAAATGGGGAATTCACTTTGCTATGCTTTGTATTGTTATTTGACAGCCAAGGCCTGAGACTTCGGTTCAGGCTCCAAAATGGTTTAAAAACTTACAGGCCTTTAGCCATAATTTGAACTCTGAAGTTCCAGCAAGCTCCTGAGCTATTGGGACACACCATGCAGCAAAATGAGGAAGGAGCTAGGGTGCAAAAACCTTAACAGGATACAGATGGCTCCTCAAGCCAAGTGTAGGGTCTTGCTTAAGTTTGTGGTTAAGCAAGCTAAGGATGAGAACATGTTCTCAGGATAGAGCTACTCATTAGCATAAGCCAATCAGTGCTAACCATGACATAATCTAGATCCAATCAGGTGAGCTTACTGTAATATAACTGATATCCTGAGTAAACCTATAAAAGTTAGCGTACTTTATACTTCAAGTTAGAGAGGAGTCATAGCTCATTCTCTCCTCAGGGGAAACCGGTAAAGCTCAATATAATTGGCAAATTACCCAATTGCTTTCCCCTGAATGCCTTTGAGTGATAAAATATATCACATAAGACTAAAACTCAGATCTCGCCTGTTTGCAACCGGGGTATTATATTCCTACAACCAATTGATTGTACATACCACTTGTATATTGTTTGGTGTCTTTGGTAAGTAAATACATTTATAATCCTTAGAACTATATTGTCTCTCCTTCTCTTTGCTTATATCTATTAATAATCCCTTGGTTTGGTTAAAGAGTAAGTGAACTATTCTATTTAGAGATGGAGTCAGTTTTGAGGTGTGTTTAGCCTTCTCGAAGTTCTCTCTGGTACTAGACAGCTGAACTGTAGTACCAGGCAGAACATAGGGGGCATACAACCCC
Organism: Microcaecilia unicolor; assembly: GCF_901765095.1. NCBI lineage: Eukaryota > Metazoa > Chordata > Amphibia > Gymnophiona > Siphonopidae > Microcaecilia > Microcaecilia unicolor. The sequence goes on from NC_044035.1 coordinate 83,165,579, forward strand.
AATATAATTCAGCTTAGAGCACCCTAACCACTCCCCTCCACCTCCACACCCTAACCATGCCTCTTGTTATTTAGTCGTGATAAGCTCCCCCCTATCCCTCAAGTATAAATACCCCCTTTCTAAAATGGCTTTTATATATGTAAGTCAATATACACATGTAAAAGCTGCTAATCATATGCGAGGGTGCTTCTAAAATAAGGACCTTAATTTAAATTCATTTAAAATGGAACTTAAGAGTATAGCATCTCTCTGTCAATAAAATTTGAAGTGGATTACTGATTCCTGTTATGTATGAAGCCTGCCTGGTTCTTTAAAAAAATAAAAAGCAGCATTGTTTATCAGGGCTTTTCCATTTTTGAAGGCATGCCAAGGATTTGTTAACATCTACATTCTAATTCAATTCCATTTTAATCATATTACTAATAAAGGTACAATCACTTTATTTAGGACCAGACCTTTACAGTATCAAATATGTCTTCTGGAATACATTGATAACTATTTCTTGTGCTTTCAATTAGGAAGCTGCAAGGGATGATAACATATGTCCATCGGCATTATTCAAGTTAACAGGTCAAAATGTTTTCTGGTGCGCAAGCTGATAGCATCACATTCAAATGAGCTCTAATTGGTTCTGAAAGAACAGAAGTATTGTAACTTCAACTGCTAATTTCATTATTTGGTCTGATCCCCCATATGTGTTATTAACTTAAGATATACAGTATTATACAATGAACTTCTACAGCACATCATCATTACAGACCAGCTGCTGTGGTTCAGTTTATATTCTCTGATTCCAGATGCTATCCAATCTGTGGGGTCGATTTACTCATAATTTTTTGGCCTGTGAAATTTCCTTGCTCCAGTGTCAGTTTTAAATTGTTTGCACATCTTTACCCTTCAATCCACCCACAAACCTGCCTGCAAATACCTATTTATCTAAATGAATGTCTGTTTTTATTCATCCCCATGAGGCACTACAATTCAAAACATATTGAAATAACAGAGCACTAATAAGGGCTACACTTAGAAAACACTATTACCCAAAAATATATATATTGCCCCCAAAGTACCTTTTACTAGGATTATGTTAAGTGGTACATGGAGTGGTCCTTTGGCTCCTGCCATCCTTGTGTCTGATAATTGCCTTTTTTTCATGGTAAACCTTCTTTAAATACACACTGCCTGATATGCGAAGCAATTTCAATGGCTCTGAGAGGCTCCTGGCCATTTAAATCACTTATCCATGGCTAACTGCGAATATTCATATACAAGGTTCATATACAAAATCTCTCATTTTGAAAGGGACTCCCCTTTATTAATCAAATTACACTGGTTTCCCATCAAAGCGAGAATCACCTTCCAATTATGTACCTTCATCTTTCAAATCCTAAATGGCACAGCTCTAGACTATATGGTCCATCATTAATAAACTTACCCCAAAGAAACACTAAATATTAGGCAAGAAACTATCTCAGACTACACCTCCCAAATTGAAAAAAAGTGATCTACAAAACTGTCCGATCTGCAGACTTCACTTACCTAGGAACCAATTGTAGAACTCCTTACCACCCAAAATTAGAAATATACAGAAATATACTAAAGATTCCACAAAATCCTCAAATCGTTCCTATTCAAACAAACCCTCACAAAAAACAACCATATTTCAAACACCTAAATTGGTTATTACGCTATTTACCATTAACTTTCTCTTTGCTTCATGTACAATTTCTCATTCATAATAGATTTTCTAAATGTTAAACATCCATAGCTATCCCAGGATGTTTATGATACTGTATTGTAAAATTGGATTCTTACAACAAATTACTTTCTTATGCATTATTCTTTGTTATGTATCCTATACTGTTTCTTTTAAGCCACATTGAACTCGAACTTGTCACAAATAAATAAATAAATATTCAGCGGCAGTTAACCAGTTAGTGCCACTGCATATTCACAGATATCACCTGAGCCGAAACTTGCTAATTTATGGGCGTTCCAGTGGTGCGGTTGACACCTATGTGATTAAGTACTGATATTCAGCCCTTAATCCCCGGATTCTATATAGCACAAATTAAGTTGCGTGTGCAAATCTGGTCATATTCTAGTTTTCCACATGTAGCTTAATTAGTTAACAAGCCAATCAGTGCAGATTACTAATTAGCTTTAATTAGAATTTATGCACATGTCTTAAGTGTATTCTGTAATGTGATGTGCATAAATTCTAAGTTGCATTGTATGAAAAGGGGTGTGGCCATGGCATTGAATGGGCGGGTCATGGGCATTTCTAAAATCTATGCACGTTATAGAATACAACCAGTCCACGTCTAATTTAATTGCTGGCATTTACACCAAGTTTTACACCAGCTCTGTGATGGGCATAAGACCTCACACCTATGTGCATATGTATGTATATTCCCAGTTATGCTAATATTCTGTAAAGGAAGTTGGCATCTACTTTGGAGCTTAATTATAAGTGCAGAGTTATAGAATTACCCCAGTGGAGGGCAGTTCTCTAAAAGACAATTTATACGGGTGAAACACCTACATGTAGGAATGGTTTATAGAATTATCTCTTTCACATTACAACTTGCCATGGTTTGGAAATTAATTTTACATCTCAAGTATTTTTCACATTACAATATGCAACATCAAGCACCACTCAGTACATCTTTCTCAGTAAAGAAATATCTCTCTCGTTACTGTGGATTATGTTGGTCATCTCTAAGTCCATGTCAGAAGTCACATCTGTGGAAAAGTTTTCTTAACTAATTTTCCACTGCAAGATTGTCATTAATTCTTATCGTAGCGCCCTCTGGGTTTCTGCACTGTCCCAATCCAACTGTAGCAAAGCTACTAGTGTCACAATGGAAGGTGGTAAGAAAACCTCCCCTGGATTAAGATACACATTCACCTGTAACCGCTTCAGAAGTAAAAAAAAACAAAAAAAAAAAACCCAGCATTAGCACTGAAAACATGTGATAACCCTTAAGAAAAAGAAACACATTTTTTTTTAAACAATTCTTTATTGCACCATGGCATAAAAAAACTTGTGAAGTTGCTTTTCTTTAAAAACAGAGTCAAGCTCTCAAAATTACTTATAATACTCTAACATTCTATCATGAAATCATTTAGGAGGCATGACTGTCAATACTCCCAATAACTATCAGAATACCCTTCTTTCAAGACAAATATTCTCTAAATGCAGTATTTTCCAACAGTTGTGACATTAACCTTAAAATACACAATTTTTATATCACTCATTTGTTAAAGACTATATTAATTTGTGTTGCAGTTTGCTTCTCCCTCTCTCTCTGTTTTTTTTTTTTTTTTAACTTACAGGATCCTCCTCCTACATAAGGAACCTAATAGAAAAAAAAAAACTTCTTGAGAAGTTTGTTTCACAGTCTTCTTACAGAAGAAAAACAATTCTTAGTTAACTATTTAAGTATCTCAAAGGCAATGTCTTTCAAAGGAGAAGAGAAGGGAAAATGTGTTAACCAAATATAGATATACTAGTAAAAAAAAGGCCCGTTTCTGACACAAATGAAACGGGTGCTAGCAAGGTTTTCCTCGGAGTGTGTATGTTTGGGAGAGTGTATCTGAGAGTGACTGTGTGTGAGAGAGAGAGTGTAAGTGCGAGTGTGTGTATGCGAGAGAAAGAGTGAGTCTGGGTGTGTGTCTGTGAGAGAGTGTGTTCGTGAGAATGAGAGTGTGTGCAAGTGCGTATGTGAGACAGTGTGAGAGAGAGTGTGTTTCACACAGATACAGTGTGTGCGAGAGAGAGAGAGATTGTGTGTGAGACACAGATTCTCTGTGAGAATGAGTGTATGAGACCAAGAGAGTATGTGAGTGACTGTGTGACACATAGAGAGTGAATGTGATACACTGTGAGACAGAGTGAGTGAGAGACAGAAAGACATTGTCTGTGAGAGAGAGAGTGTGAGAGAGTATGTGTGTGACAGAGATACCTCCCTCCCTCTTTCTCTCTGGTGTCAGCCCCCCCCCCCCCCCCCCCCGGTGTCAGATTGCCACCACTACACCCAAGCAATTGGTGTGCTGGAGGAGGGGGAGAGAGAGAGAGAGAGTGTGTGTGTGTGTGTGTGTGGAGGGGTGTGGGGGGGGGGTGTGTTGGGGGCTTGAGCTTGGAAGAAGAGGGGTGTGGGGGGTTCAGGAAGCGCTGCTAGATGAGTGAGTGAGTGTGTGTGGGGGGCGGTTTATCAAGCATTGCCAGATGAGAGTAAGTGTGTGTGTTTGAGGCGTGGGTTCAGGAAGCGCTGCCAGATGAGAGAGTGAGTGTGTGTGTGTGGGGGGGGGGGGGGTTGAGGAAGCGGGGCCAAATGAGAGTGAGTAAGTGTGCGTGTGGAGGGGGGGCAGGGGTTTCAGGAAGCGTTGCCAGATGAGAGAGAGAGAGAGAGAGAGTGTGTGTGTGTGTGTGTGTGTACGGGGTTTCAGGAAGCACTGGCAGATGAGAGAGAGTGAGTGTGTGTGTGTGTGGGGGGAGGGGGGTTCAGGAAGCGCTGCCAGATGAGAGTGAGAGAGAGAGTGTGTATGTGTGTGTGTTGGGGTGGGGTGGGGGTGAGGGTGTTGGCGGTTCAGCTTGGAAGAAGAGGGGTGTGGGGGTTCTGGAAGCGCTGCCAGATGAGTGAGTGTGTGTGTGGGGGGGGCGGTTTATCAAGCGTTTCCAGATGAGAGTGAGTGTGTGTGTGGGGGGGGGGTTGAGGAAGTGGGGCCAAATGAGAGTGAGTAAGTGTGTGTGTGGGGGGGGTTCAGGAAGCGCTGCCAGATGAGTGAGCGAGTGTATGTGGGGGGGCAGGGGCTTCAGGAAGCGCTGCCAGATGAGAGAGAGAATGTGTGTGTGTAGTCAGGAAGCGCTGCCAGATATGAGAGAGAGAGAGAGAGAGTGGGGGGGGGGGATGTGTTGGGGGGTTCAGCTTTGAAGAAGAGGGGTGTAGAGGGTTCAGGAAGCGCTGCCAGATGAGCGAGTGAGTGTGTGTGTGTGGAAGGGTGGTTCAGCAAGCACTGCCAGATGTCAGTGAGTGAGTGAGTGTGTGTGGTGTATAGATCAGTTGGGGGGGGGGGGACTCTGCTTGGAAGAAGAGGGAAGGAAGCACTGCCAGATGACAGGGGTGTGATTGAACAGTGCCGTCACCACCCCCCCCCCCCCCCCCGCCGCCAACCCACCCACCGTCGCGTAGGTTTGCTGGCGGGGGACCCAAATTCCCGCCAGCAGAAGTCCTGTGTTGTCTGCTGACTCCGGCGTGATCTTCGGGGGATGTGTTGGGGGGTTCAGCTTTGAAGAAGAAGGGTGTGGGGGGTTCAGGAAGAGCTGCCAGATGAGAGAGTGAGTGTGTGTGTGTGGAGGGGTGGTTCAGCAAGCACTGCCAGATGTCAGTGAGTGTGTGTGGTGTATAGTTCAGACGCACAGAAGCCCTGCCTGCAGAGGCTAGCAATGCCGAAGATCACACCGGAGTCAAAAGACAGGACTTGTGCTGGTGGGGTTCCGGGTCCCCCGCCAGCAAAGCTACGCGACGGCGGGTGGCTTGGGGGAGCCGGCGCGGGGGGGGGGTGGTTCGGGAGGTTGGTAGCCAGCGTTTCCTAGGCAGGGGGTGTGATCCCCCTGACTGGGTGCGATCCCTTCGTTCAGTTTTCTATATGTTTTCCACCCTCGACGTCATGACGTTTGATGCGAGGGCGGGGCAGAGAGTCATGGTCAGTAGGGTGGCTTCATCACTATGAATTTACAAACCCTTGGGAGTGACTGAGTGACTTCAGAACGTTGAGGGTGAGTTTTATTATGATAGATAGATAGATAGATAGATAGATAGATAGATAGATAGATAGATAGATAGATAGATAGATAGATAGATAGATAGATAGATAGATAGATAGATAGATAGATAGATAGATAGATAGATAGATATGTGGGTGTGCACACACAAAAAAAAATCATACTTGCAAGACTTTTTCCCTCTCAAAGGCTGTTCGCTCAGCCTCTCTGTTGAAGCTCTGATTCAGCAGCTTTGGTCCTGCAGCTTTGACTTTTTTTTCCTCTGGAGCTCTAGTCCTGCAGCTTTCTTTGGCATTACTACTTGCCCTTTTCCCTAAACTTTTCAGGCATTGATACTTAGTCTCTCTCTGTAAAGTACATAACAGCAACAACCTTTTTTTCTTACTAAAAAAAAAAAAACACTTCCTACTCTTCTTCCAGCTGTAACCATAACAACCAGAACTCTCTCACATCAGCTTCCCCTTATTATCCAATCAAAAAGCCTTACAGAGAAGTCACAGTTTGTACTGATGAAGATGGAACTCTGAATCTTTAAATATCAGCTCCATTTTTAAAACTGAATTCTCATAGACTTTAATGGGATAAAACATTTTCTCCAATATTTTAACACCCGAATATGATACACCTTCCCCGCTCGCTGCACTCCTGTAGCGCGCCTCTTAAGACACTTTCACAAGTTTAGATTTTAAAAATCCGTCACACCCTGAAAATGCCACATTTTCCCCACTAAAAACAACCAATTACTAAAATTCCCCATTAATCACTTAATAAATTCCCATAAATTCCCTCTATCAAGTATAACCCTTAGAATATTACAACAGGTGCTCAAAGATGCACAGCCCCCTTGAAACTGCACCTTTCTATAATCCAGCCTCAAACCAACTCCCCTTTCAACCAGACCCCAAAGTTCACCTGCATTTATCCCCTTCATTCCCCAATTGCTACAAAAAAAAACCAAAATATATTCTCCCTCATTCACAGCCAGCCAGCCCAGCTGTTCACAGCTTATGCCAGCTCCTGTTCTGAACCTTCAGGTATTTATTTCTTTTACTGAGCTTACATTATATTATAATTTGTCATAGTTTTGAAACATGATGTACGTTGTCAACTTGTTAGTTTTGATTGAGCATCTGTCATCTCTCAACACATCTCTGTAAGAAGAAAAAGATCTTTTGCAGTCTACTTATTACAGCCAAATTTGGGAAGTGATTTTCAGGTTGCACTAACATTCCACAATAGTAAGGCCCTTCATTTCAGTAATTGCACTGCTGTTGCTGGAAAACTCTGCATTGTCTTCAAGGACGGCAATAGACTCAGACAGTTTTAGCAATTTGAAGTAAAGCTGCTCAACTTGATTGGGATCAAATGCCCTGCAGGATTTCAAAAACACTTGCAGTGGGCTGCTAGAACCAATGGGAATCAATCATGGCCATTTCAGTTTTATAACTCTTTTCTTTGAGCATTGCTGTAGCTAGGAGGATGCTTTAGCCATGTCACTGGAAGACTTTTCCCTACTGTCAAGTTCAGTCAAATCACTGACCTTCTTGTGCAATCGGACTTCTAGTCTCTTATTGTTTCATTTTTATCGGCTCTGACAAATGGACACAGACTTTTCAGTTCTTTAGCAATACCATCCTTGTGGTTACTTTTGGATTTTTACGTGGAGTGGATATAGGGATAGGCAAAATAGGCACATACCCAGGGTGCCAAATTCTTAATGGTCCCAAAATGTGGGACTTAAAACTGTCCACCTTTTAATCTCTGGGGAATTCCCCTCTCTATCAGTCCTTATTATCCAGCTCTGCTTATGCAGCTGCAGTCCCCTTTGTATAAATTCCTTATTTGCCTGACTGATCTTTATTATGGCAGCTGTGAGACCTGCCTATTTAATTATCCTGGGGGGTCAGTGCTGTCCCCTACTTTGACTTAGTCATACAGGGCCAGTAGAAGACAATGAAGAGGTCCCGAGTCACCTATATAAATATTAATTTTTGTTTTGTTGTCTTTGAACTGATTTTACAACAGGTATTATCAGCTGCAAAATCTGATACTAAGCTTCCATAGGCAATTTTATAACCTAGACACATAGCAGCCTGGTGGTAGTTCCCACCCCCCAGCATGGCTATTTTAGTAGTGCTGGTGTGTACCCCGAGATAATCAGGCAGTGCTGTGTGCTGCCTGGTTACCACCGGGTTAGCACGGGAGCCACTATCACCACCCCAATGGGTGGCAAAGTGCTCGCTCGCCCCCCCCCCCAAAATGGCCACTTCCTGAAAAAATAAAGACCTACCTTTTACCCGCTGTGGTAAAAGGGGACCTCGACATGCGTCAAAAACACACACTGATGCCAGCGCAGGCCCCCTTTTTCCGTAGCTTCATAAAAGAGGCCTTACAGTAAACTACCCACACATTTTCTGACTCTACCCAACCTATGTCTCCAAATCTACCCAAACACAGGTCATTTAAATGAATGTGCCTTCTCCTCCCTACATGTAATTTCACATGCCTAACCCATGGGATAATTTTTTAAGAGATCTGTTACACACTAGGTGGCCAAGGAGGAGAAGGTGAAAGGCAAGAAGAGCCCAAGTAAGGCCATGAAGAAGAAAGCGGTGGCGGCGGGCAAGAAGGAGAGGAAGGGCGCCAAGGAAAGAAGACAAAGTAGTATGCAAGCACTGGCCAGAGACAATGCGATGTGTATTTGTTTCAAACAATGTGGGAAATGTCAACAAAGAACAGGACCCAGAGGCGTAGCCAGGTTTTGAACTCAGGGGGAGCAGACTTTTATAAAATAGGCGCCGGTTGGTGTCAGTTACACAGCAGTGTCTGTGTTGTTGCTCAGGGGCTGTAGCGGGCACTGATTAATACAGGCTGTCTCTGTTGCGTCCTGCCTACAAGGAAACAGCAAGTTACATCAAGAGGCAGGACGCAGAAGAGTTCCCTGGACTGGCCAGAGCAGGTAACTTGTCTTCTTAACTACAAAGTAAAAATATTCAAATCATGACCATCACCTTAGGAATAGTACACACATTCCTTCCACTGCTAGACACCTTGTTTAAATCAGACAGGAGTTTGTGTGTTGATTCTACAGGATGTGAAGAACACTAGTCCTGAACATTTTTATTTTAGGTGACAAGGGCCCTTGCCCCAGAGCCTGCTTTCAAATAGGGCTAGACATTTTGTGAAATAACACAAACCCCTGCAAAAAGACACCCAAAACCTATACTGAAAACTTACAACACCATAACAGCTCTAATCCACCTACAAAAGGACAGTGCTATAAATATTACAGTGGGACCTAGAGAAATGTTTCCCTATTGGTCCTGGAGTACCCCCTTGCCATTCAGGTTATCCACAATGAATCTGCATGAAAAAGATTTACATGTAATGGAGGCAATATATACAAATCAATGTCATGCATATTTACTGTGGACATCCTGAAATCCTGACTGGCAAGGGGGTACTCCAGGACCAACTTGGGAAACACTGCCCTAGAACACAAAACTTGTCACACCATAACAGCCCTAACCCACCTTTGAACAGTGCTATTATATTACACTGGGCTCTAGAGCACCAATTAACCTACTATTGGGAAACTGGAACAAGCTGCACTGTTACACATTCCTACACAGATGCTACGTGCTAGCAGAATCCTTCACCTCAGGCACACAAGCAGAACATGGACAGATCCTCATCTATATAACATAAGAGTAGTCATGCTGGGTCAAACCAAACCAATGGTCCATCTAGCCAAGTATCCTGTTTCTAACAGTAGCCAACCCAGGTCACAAGCACCTGGCAGAAACCCAAATTGTGACAATATTCCAATCTAATACAGAATAGGGAGCCACAAAAACAAACAAAAAAAAACCAAAACAAAAGAAACCACCACCAGCAACAAAAATTGAAATAGAGAACCCCCTCCTCTCTGCCCAAGGAAGCCAGACTCTATAAATAGTAGAATACTGACTTAAGAAAATGCACTCAGACCCCTGCAGGGTTGCTAATTTGAAGGTATCGGAGATGTGCATTTTCAAATACTGTCATATTCCTAATATCAAATTGAAAATAAAATACCTTTTTCTACTGTTTTCTACTCTGTGATCCTGCCTCCTCCCCCTTTCCAGTAGTGCCTTCTCTGTGTCCCTATTATCTCCCCTTTCCAGTAGTGCCCTGTGTCCCTATCTCCTTCCCCCTTTCCAGTAGTGCCCCTGTGTCCCTATCCCCCTCCTTTTCAGTAGAGCACCTATCTTCCCCCTTTTCAGAAGTGCCCCTGTGTCCCCATTTCTTCTTTCTCCAGCACTGCCTCTTTATGTTTCAATGCCCCCACCCTCTCCCTGTCCAGTATTGACTCTGTGTCCTTCTCCATCCCTGTCAAGCATTTACTATATCCTTCTCTCTCCCCATGATAACCTTTTTCCCTGTCTCTTTCAGCGCTCCCCAGTGTTTCATTTGGAGGGGCTGGTTATAGGGACACTCTAGCACGTGTTATATTTGTGCAGAGATTTTTTTTCTCCTGGTCAAGGCCACTAAAACAGACATCATGTTATGAGAATCAGGTGGTCAACATTCAGAGTTTCTCTCTATTTATTTATTACATTTATACTCTGCATTAAACATGAATTTGGTTGAAACAAAACAGAATAATCCATTTGTGTACCTAAAAGGTAAACTACAAAATAGATGAAAATGTGATTTCATGTGCCCCAATGAAAGGAGAGTTTAATTCTACCTCCATTTAATTTCAATATATTCTATCGTACCATGGCAGATTACAACAACAGTTAAGATAATGAACCCATCAGAAAACAGAATATCTTCACTGAAATCTGGATATCTGTATTGCATAGAAGCACAGTGAAGAAAAATCAAACTATACAGTTTATAATTGCAGTTTCTACCAGCTACTATAATTTTTGAAGCTGTTTTAGTGCTTTTAAGGCACTGCCTATCCAACTAAAACAACTTTAGACTTGTTACAGACATGGACCAACAATAAAGAACGACAACATGGATACACAGCTGCTCATCATGCCTTGCTTTGTTTCGTGTGAACGGCAGTGAAGGCTGAGCGGGGGTGGGGGGGGAGTGTAAACAAACCAAACTGGGTTCCATGCTTACAGTGGACTAGATGGCTCACTTCCACTGCTATTAAGCTTTTTCTAACTTCTCCACCCCCTATCTCCCTCTCTTCAGCCAGCTCTCTCCTGTCTGCATAGTTATTTTTACTTCCCTGAAGCCTTTTCCCTCCTGCTGCACCCGCGATTCTCAGGCAGCCGTTTGCCAGCCTCGGGGCCAGGGTTGCCAGATGGGCGGTTTTCCGCAACCCGCTGCGGGAAACTTTTGCCCGCGGCGGGTTGCGTTTTTTTGGGCTTGTTTTTTTTTTTTCGCGCGGTTTTTCGGCCGGTGGGGGGTGGGGCTAACAGCGACAGAGGCAGGGTTTGGTGACGTATTGGGCGGGGCGATGATGGCAGGGCGGGGCTGATGACGGCGGGGGCGGGGGTGATGACAGAAGGGGTGGGGCTGATGACAGCGGGGGCAGGGTTGATGACGGCGGGGGTGGGGGTGATGACGTCGGGGGTGGGGTGTGTGCGGTTTTTGGGCTGTTTTGGGTGGGAATTTTTTTTTTATATGGCAACACTGCTCGGGGCTTCTCCTCAGACGCGTCCCCGCCTACTCTAAGCAAGGTCCTGTTTTCTGCAGAGGTGGGACGCGCCTGAGAAGCCCCGACGCTGGCAAACAGTTGACTGAGAATCGCCGGTGCAGCAGGAAGGAAAAGGCTTCAGGGAAGTAAAAACGACTACGGACGGGAGAGAGCGGGCAGGAGAAGAGACAAGAGAACAGATGACTCGTGCGGGAGATTTTCCATGTGGTGTAGGCGCCATTTTTTCAAAATATCTGTTTAGGGGAGCGACCGCTCCCCCTGCGCCCCACCTAGCTACGCCACTGACAGGACCCCCTCCCCCCCCCCCAAAGTTTAGGTTTTGTTGCATATCATCAATAGTTCACCATACTATTTAGTAGACATGCTGAACAAGAAAGGTATATCAAGCAGGGGTATTGTAATTCTACTTTGTAGTTGATAGGAATTTAACACAATTTTTAGTTTTAGGAAACTTCTTCATTTAATGCAGCTCAAGGCAAAACATGGATTTATGTCAGATGTTTGTCTAATATATAAATACAGCCATTTAATCACAGCTGTTCATTTCCTGAATAATCACAGTTAAGTTCCAAGATTTTTAAACTGGCGTCTTGAAGTTTATATATATTTGGGTTATTGTTTGCAGGAATATTTTGAACTAAAAAATTGAAATCATTTTTCTGATTATTGGATTGATGATGATGATTGATGGCGAAGATTATCCATTATGAAAAAGTAATTTTGATGGTTAGCATCGCTGAAGGTCTAATAATAAAGGGCTTCTTTTATCAAGCCGTGCTAGCATCTCTTGGTGCAGTAATGCCAACAAAACGTATTCACTTTGAATGGGCTCCGTCGGCATTGCTGTGAGGGAACCGCTAGCGCAGCTTGATAAAAGAGGCCCAAAATTATTTGGCATATTGATTCTAAGATAATTTTGTTGTGATTACATGATATATTTTCTTTCCTGGCTGAGTATATTTGAACTAAATAGTACTGGTAGAGGAAGAGATACCCAAAATCATAAGAATATACAACAAATAGTGGAGGGTTCTCTTTCACAACTTGCACAGGCACAGTAGAACTGTTGGAGGAAAAGCCTCGAGAAGCTCCTAGTAATGATTGACAATTGTACAAGAGGAAGACTTCCTCATCATCAGCAAAAACCTCCTTAATTGAAAAGGACAGCCTAACAATATCAATGGCTCAATGTGACTTGGCTATTAGGCTTCTATTATTTTTCAAAGGTACACCAGCTCAAAGATCAAAAATCAGATAAAACTTAACCTTAAGTTAAGTTTTGTCTGCCGATGATGAGGAAGTCCTGCTCCCGTACAATTGTCAATCATTATTAGGAGCTTCTCAAGGCTTTTCCTCCTACAGTTCTATTGTGCCTGCGCAAGTTGTGAAAAAGAACCCCTCCACTATTTGTTGAGTATATTTGAAGTCAGTTAGTGGCTGTTGATGGCCTTTATAAACTAGGCTTAAAATATATGTCTGTTTGGATTTCTTATATAGGCATCCTGTTACAAAAACAGGTCCATAGAGCCTGTTTTTAGATATAGCAAGGCTCTACTATTTTCTTTCTGTACTTCCAAAGGAGGAAAATTCTGGAATCTGCTCTTAGCTTGTTAGGTATATTTAGAGTGATGTAATGAAGGATGGGCCGCAGTGTCTATCAATGCCAGTGAGTATTCCCATCTTGCTGTTTTGGAAAGAACTATAAAAGGCCAGGTAATTAGAGGGTTGGAGGCTTTTCAGTAGGCAAAGTTGTCTGCTACATAGGAGAACAGAGAGTTTTCAGGGGTTCCAAGCTGTCTGTTTCCATGGCTGATTTGGCCTATGAGAGAGAGAGAAAGAGACTAGTTTCCCAGGCTGCCTTATCCTAACCAATAGAATGGAGCTGAAAGGAGTACAGAGGGGTCTAGAAATGTTGTCCCAGCTACATATAGCTAGAAGAATCACTAGAAATCTGAAAGAACGCAACTAGAACCTCCAAAACAGCCACAAGCTGCAAGTATTGGATTTTGCATGCATTCAAAGGAGTAGCCAAGTGGTTAGTGCAGTGGACTTTGATCCTGGGAAACTGGGTTCAATTCCCACAGCAGCTCCTTGTAATGCTGGGCAAGTCACTTGACCCTCTCCATTGCCCCAGGTACAAAATAAATACCTGTATATAGTATGTAAACCGCTTTTGATTGTAACCACAGAAAGGCTGTATATCAAGTCCCATTCTCTTCCCTGAATCTAGAAAGTGCATGTATCCCACATTACAGTTTAAGAAGTCCAGCTTGTGGTGTGAAGGTACTTGTGACCTGGATTGACCACTGTTGGGAAACAGGATGCTGGGCTTGATGGACCTTCAGTCTGTTCCTGTATGGAAATAGTTATGTACTTAACAGCAGTGTATCCTAAACATACAGTAAGGAGAAACATGAGTATTGTGCTGTTTTTGACTTTGGGGATTTCCCCTGGCATCTTTCCTCAATGTTACCTTCTTTAGCATGTAAACTTTTAGGATTTTCTGGTAGCAGGTCCATGACAGACAAAGGTGCTTAAACAAATACCAGGAAAAACCTATGCTTTAAGGATTGTGGTTTGTGAGTGTTTTTGAGAGAATGAGCATGGAGGCTGAGATACCCAATCCTTGGAGAAAAGTAGTAGAAGGATCAGTCCTTGAGGAAGAGGCTCAGAATATTATAAGAAGGAGTCTACCCAACTACAGAATTTAACATGGAGTGATTTTTTTTGTTTTGGTAAAGAAACTTTGAGTGACTGAATTTGTGTATCTTGTTTTCAGGTGAACTTTTTAATTGGTGATTTAGTCAAAATAAAGGTGATCTTTATAGTCAAAAGCAACAGTTGACTGGAAATTTATTTGGAGCAGAATGGAATGTTCACTATTTTTGTATCTAATTCAAATAAAGCACCCACAGTCAAATGTAGTTTTCACAACAACTAATTAAATATTTTTTTGACCTCAGCAATGCAATTCAATGGTCTTATCCTTACTAATAAGCATTATGCATCATAATCATCACAGGTCAATTTTTTAACATTTTAATCTTCATGCTAAAAAGGCTCTTCAATTTGTAAAAATGTATACTCAGCTGTCTTTAAGCAAGAAGTCAGCTAGGAGATATTGCTCCAACATGGCACATGTTTCACAAGTGCTGCATCAAAGAACCCCCTTAAGCAGCCAGACCCAACGGTCTTCTGTTCAATCCACAGTCACAGGAAGCAGACTGAACACTACTAGAGTACTTAGCAAGGTGGAGGACTTCGCTCCTTAAGAAGCTTAAAGCGAAACAGAGGCTTGCTGTAGAGCGTTCCCAGCCAGGCAATTGCTACAAACTCAGATAAGTGCAGCCTTTTCTCTCTCTCTCTCTCTACGACCACAAAACAGTATTCCCATAGAGGTTTTTGACTGATGAGGAGCTCACCTGATATCCACTTTAAAAAAAAAATCTCTTCAATGGTGGATATTGTAGGCGCCAACCACGTACTGTGATTTCTATTGAAAACAGAGAAGGTTGAGCATCTGAAGTCTTTTCCTCCTTTATAATATCAGCAGTGCATTAATAAGAGTGTCATTTGCTATTGTAGAACCTTAAAATAATGCAATTTGCTCATTGGCTTATAGGCCTAATGTTCTATGTTTCATTACCTGTCCTAATAAGTGCCTCATTTCAGCAGCACTAGTAAGGACACTCATGAGAAACTAAATGATCCCGTAAAAAGATTTGGTCTCCTGTGTATTTATGCTGCATAGGTATCTAAATGTCTGATATCTCCCCTCTCCCATCTTTCTTCCAAAGTATGCATATTGACATCTTTAAGTCTCTCCCCATAAGCTTTATAACAAAGACCACTGACCACTTTAGTGACTGTCCTCTGGCCCAACTCCATCCTGTTTATATCCTTTTGAAGGTGCAGTCTCCAGAATCGTACTCAATATTCTAAATGAGGTCTCACCAGAGTTTTATTCAGGGGTATCATTACCTCCTTTCTCCCACTTGCCATTCCTCTCCCTATGCACCCAAGCATCATTCTAGCTTTTGCCATCACCTTTTCTACCTGTGTGGCCACCTTAAGATCATCAAATATGATCACACCCAAGT
The DNA here is from genome assembly GCF_901765095.1 of Microcaecilia unicolor. Taxonomy (NCBI): domain Eukaryota; kingdom Metazoa; phylum Chordata; class Amphibia; order Gymnophiona; family Siphonopidae; genus Microcaecilia; species Microcaecilia unicolor. Next base: position 83,181,132 of record NC_044035.1, read on the forward strand.
CCCATTCCTCTTTCATGTACAAAAGTTCTTCACCCCCTAAACTGTACTGTTCCCTCAGGTTTTTGCAGCTCAAATGCATGACCCTGCATTTTTTAGCATTACATCTAAGCTGCTAAGTTCCAGACCATTCCTCTGGCTTCACCAAGTCCTTCCTCATGTTATCTAAAACATCAGGGGTGTCTACCTTATTATAGATTTTGGTATCATCCGCAAACCTTACCAGATAGACCTTCAGTAAAATCGCTTACAAAAGAGTTAAAAAGAACCAATCCAACCACCGAAGTTTGTGGCATACCACTGGTAACATCCTTTTCCTCAGAATGAACTCCATTTACCACTACCCTCTGTCGCCTTCCACTCAACCAGTTTCTGACCCAGTAAGTCACTTTAGAGGGCATTCAGTTTATTTATTAGTCATCTATGCGGAACCATGTCAAAGGCTTTGCTAAAATCTAGATACACCAGCTCCTTTCAGTTTTGCCCACTGCTTTCCAACTTCTTCCAGATGTTCCCATTCAGACAGCAATTCTTTGAGGTAATCCCCCATCTGAATAAAGTTAGTATTTTGAAGTCTAGAACCTTAAATTTTGAATGAGCTCTCTCCACACCTATCTTAATATTAAATCACACCATCTGGTGATCACTGGATGCCAGATGATCACCTACTATAACATCAGAAACACTCTCCTCATTAGTAAGTACTAAGTCCAATATGGCCCCATCCCACATGGGTTCCATTACCAACTGCTGGAATAATTCCCTCTGTAGAGAATCCAGTTGGGAGACATCAGTTTCTTGTCGTTGAGATGTTCGTCATATGGTCTGTTATTTGTAAGAGCTGCTGTGTTACAGTGAATTGTTCTGAGAATAATACTTATAGTCAAACACTGAAAGACGTGTTCCGTATTGTTCAGCTGTTCATTGTAATATCAGCAGGCATGTTCTTCAGAACTGCACATACCCATTAAAAGTGTTTACTCAGGGCCTTCACAATAGTGCTTTGTAAATTATAGAAATAAAGCAGCAGGGTTGAATCTTTTATTGTTTTCTTATCTGCTCTGCCCCAAAAATGCAAGTCTGGTTGGTACACAAGGTAATCCAGACCAGAAATAAAAGTATAATTAGGGCTTCCATTTTTGGTATTTATGAATTTTCAGGTCAATACTGAAGCACTGTTATCAGCACAAGGGCAGTCCTAAATTATCCAGATAAGAGCTCCAGATAGCAGATTGAGGCCCCCAATGCTCAGAAGTAAATGCGGGCGCTAGAGGTCATTCGCATGAAAACAAATGAGATTGCAGATGAGCAGTGCAAGTAGTATGCTAATGTAGTCAAGCTCAGTATTAATGAGGTCATTTTATATTCCTTTCCCAATGCTCAGAAAAAAGCGCCCGAAACAAAACTACCTTACTGCTGCAAAAAAATAATGCCAGGTCAAAGTAGGATTTAGGTTGTTGGAAAAGAGGATTTCTCATTATTCTTTCAGCAAAATCTACTGTTTTTCATTGCTTTTGGAAGCAGAAGGAAGTCAGTGCAAGCCCTTAAGCGCTGGTCATGAGAAACAGCAGAGTCAGCAGATCCAAGCAAAAGCACATATTGGCATCTGTTTCTTGCATCTAAATTTAAAGCGTTCATGCTAAAAAACAACAACTTTAAAACGTCCAAAGTAAAAACACACATTGACGTCTGTTTCTTGTGTCTAAATATGAACATTCAAACTAAAATAAATTTGAAACACTTATATTTAGGCCCCAGACAACAAACGTCAATGTGTGTTTAACATTTGGGTTTTATCAGGCGCATATGAACAGGAGCCAAGCTTAATGCGGAACTCTTTTACGAATGTGCTAGCACATTCCTGCCACTGAACTCCCTAATTTTCAACGCTATGAATGTGCCTATATTTGCATCTCATTAGCATTAGGGCATTGTTCTTCTGCGCTGTTCTGGCGGTATTTTTACAGTGCTATTAAGAACAGCGCCAGCATTTTGAGCATCAAGGGCTGAGTATGGCCACTATCCAGATAAGTTCCAGGACTGCCAGTGCTCCACCCATGCTCCGCCCAGCACTATCCAATTAATGTGCATTAAAAGTTATGCTCACTGCTTAGTACATTTTGGCAAAAGGGCCCCTTTATAATTACATTTATTTATATTCCACTAATCTAAGTCAATTCTCAATGGCTCACAAAACAAAAATAAACATGCAGACCAAACCTTAAAAATAAATAGCTAGCAAAGGTTGAAATACCTGTTTTTTTGTGCATTACATTTGATCTGTGACCTCATAGGTGGTTTACACAGGACCAGCTTAAGGGTTTGTAGCACCCTGAGCTGACTTTTGTTTTTGTGGTCCTATCTTTCATTCAGTCTTGCAGTAAGAACCATCCAGATTGGGGTAAACTTTCAGTCAACATGGTCAACAGCTTGTTTTAAATGCTGGCACTGGCATTTGACTTAATCTGCACATTTACCCCCTAATTCTATAAAAGCCACTGAAAATCGCAAATTTGGGTATGTGTCTAATTTGCACATGCAATTGAATAACGATCTAACTAGTGCCAATAACTAACTTTTTAACATGTAATTTTGGGCACTAATTAGATTTAATTGGGATGTATGTGAGTAAATTTAGGTGCAGGAGACACACCTGAATTTTATGTGTGATCTGAAAAGAGGGTACAGAAATGGGCAGGTCATGAGCATAACAGGGACATTTCTAAAATTTTGCTCTTGTTACAGAATAACAGGGATCTGCGTCTAATTCAGTTGATGCAATTGGCCATGTCTAAATCGATTCAAGGGCGTAAGCACTGCTCTATAAACCATGCCTAACTTTAAGCATAGCTTAAAGAATAGTGCTTTTTACGGCATTGATATGTTTGGTGCCATATATAGAATCTAGCTCTTAGTGCCACTATATGTATAGGTAGCATGCTGAATATATGGATAATGCAGTGACTGTGCAAGCACTATCTATTTAGTTTAGGCCTGCTATTTGTCAGACCTAAATTAAGTGGAAAACTTATCCAGATAGAGACTGAATATTACCACTATCCAGATAACTTTTTGGCCTGCCCTTGCCCTTCCCCTAACATGGCCTACAAATAGATGGATAATTTCTGGCCATTGAGCAACTGAAATGGCCCATTATCAGTATATTTTTGAAAATATATGGATAGGCTGTCACCAATAGGGGACCCCTAGTGGTGTCTGTTTATAAGGCTCCAGGCGATAACCTTCCAGAATCACAGCCACATATGGTAGCTCATTTTCATGAAAGGCTTGCTTCGTGCATAGCCTCCATGATGGAATCCCTGTGCCATGGGACCCAAGTGTAGTATTCACTTTGCTTATTCAGTCTCCTTCTGAACCTCTGAATACTGCATTTTTGATCTCCTAACTTGGAAAATACTCTTCCCTAGTAGCAACCAGTTTAGCTAGGAAATGTGGAGGGCATTTTCGATATGGCATCCAAATCCAATTTTGGATGTTTAAAAAAAAACATCCAGTGCCAAACATAGTCACTTTCAAAGCAGAAAAACATCTGTCTTTTTGGTTCAAAAATCAACCTATTTTATACTTTTTTGTGCTCAGTGCATCTTGCTTTTAGTGCCATTTTCAAACAAAAAACATCCACAGGAAAAATGCACAAAAGCAAGCCATTGGGATGTCTGGGGGCCAGCAGTCTTACTACATGGGCCACACAGACATCTCAGCAGAGCAGTGGGGCAGCCTAGGGGGCACTACAGTGAACTTCATATGAAAGGACCCAGGTACATATCACATCATAACCCCCTTATATTATATGGTGAGTCCTCCAGGATTAGCAAAGAATGTACTGTACCCAACTGTACACCATTACAATAGCCCTAATGAGTGCACCTATATGTAGGTTCAGTAGGTTTTGGGGTGCTCACACTTTGCACCACAAGTATGCCAGTTGGAGTGAGATATGGATCTGGTTTCCCTTCTCTACAGTCCGTGGCACCAACCACTAGGCTACTTCAGGGACCTGCTTGCTGCTCTAAAAGGAATGACCATTATATCTGCAACTGTCAAAGAGCCTAGCATGTACTGTCACTTTCACCTCTTGGGGGGGGGGGGGGGGGGGGGGGAGGGAGTCAGTGACCACTGAGAGATTAAGGGGGGGGGCATGCCTTTATCCCTCCAGTGGTCATCTCATCAGTTTGGGTACCTTATTGGCACTTAGTCTTTATCGAAACAGATCTAGCCAAAAATGTCCTATTTTTGCCATGAACGTTTTTAGAATGTTCTATTATCATAGAAAAATGTCCAAATTGTAAGCCTGCCCTAGTCCTGCCCAAAACATACTTCCAACATGACCCCTTGAGATTTAAATAAACTGCATAGAAAAAAAAAGTCTTTAAAATGAGTTTCAAAAATAGCGATTTGGAAATTTTTGCAAAAAAAAAAACAAAAAGTACTTTTTTTTTATTATTATTTTTCTGTTTCAAAAATGAGCCCCTAAGTGAATTTCAAGCATTGGTAACATATGAACCTTATATGCAATTCCATCATCATGAAGTTGTTTTTCAAACGTATCAAAGGTTTTTCTCTAAATTAAAGTGGTCAGGGTTGCCAGATGGGCGGTTTTCCTGCCCAATTGGGTGGTTTTCCGCAACCCGCCGCGGGAAACTTTTGCCCGTGGCGGGTTGCGGTTTTATGGGCTGGTTTTGGGTTTTTTGTGCGGGTTTTGGGGCGGTTTTTCGGCCGGCGGGGGTGGGGCTAATGGCGACAGAGGCGGGGTTTGTGACATTTTGGGCGGGGTTTGCCGATGTTTTGGGCGGGGTGATGACAGCAGGGGCGGGTTTAATGACGGAAGGGGTGGGGGTGATGACGTCGGGGGTGGGGTGTGTGCGGTTTTTGGGCTGTTTTGTGTGGGAATTTTTTTTTTTATATGGCAACCCTGAAAGTGGTGACATCTTTTCACCTGAGTGAGAAAATACTACTTCCTACCTTCTGTCTGAAGCACCATTCAAATCCTGATAAGAAAGTCTTCCATACTTTAGAATATAAATGGGCTCTTGCCTGCAATTTAAAATACATACAGACAAAAACACTGGATCATCATTTAGAAAAATCTCAACTTTTCATCTCATTCAATCCCATTAGAACTAATGTTCCATTTGCAATAAGACCTTTATAAAATGGGCTAGTTTCATGATTACAATTCTGCTTTAAATTAACAGATAGATATTCCTTCCAGCTCCAAGATCAAATCTCATCAGATTAGACCAACTGCAGCATCATAGAGGCCCTTTTGAAATTTGCCTTGCTGGATATGACCTACAAAGCAGCTTCAAGGTCCTCTCTTCATACTTTCTTCACAAATTATTCTTTGCACCAAGCCACAGCACAAGAGAATTGCTTTAAACTGTGAGGCATGGCCCGGACTGCTGTTTTGTGTGTATATGAGGCCTAATTAAATGACATGGATTCTCTGCAGCAATATGGATTGTACTACAGTTGCATCAAGTTGTTTGTGTGTGAGTGGAAGGTCAAGGACTGAATGTTTACTCTTCTACTTTGAAACCAACAGAATCCAGCTTGAAGTCTCTAACTTCAAAAAATCCTTGTTTGTTATTGTGGCCTGTTTGGAGACTTTCTTCACATACCACAATTACACCTGAAGCCCACATGGGAGGAAGTAGCTGACTGGACCGAGTACTATCAGTGTGCTCCTATCCAGCCATTCTCAGGGCTTGTCCAATGGATGCCAGTGCTCAGCACTGGAGGGATTACTAAACCATATGCAGAGAGACAGTCTGTGCATTTTACCTTTGTTTGATTTATGCTCTCTCTTGCAGGGTGGTGCAGCTTTGTTCTCTAACAACAAGTTTGCCCGTCACCATGGTAACTGACTCAGGATTAGCCAGGTTTCCAAGTCTACTGCACACCGGATTTTGTTTTATTTATTGCCCCACCAGCTGTGAAGACAACTTACCCCACCCACAGTGAAGGAAGGGCAGTTTAAGCTGATGTGGAAAGGAATTACATGTTGGCCTCAAGGCAGAATTGGTCTGGGAACAAAGCTAGCTGTCAATGGAATCATGTGCCACACAAAGGTTGTATGATTTATTAATCTTTCCAGTCAGAAATGGGTCTAAATAATTTACCATGTGCAAAGTGCAGCTCATTCCATATGATATTATGGAGTCACAAGTGTTAGAAGCACTTGAAGATATAAGAAACAAAACAACATAAAGAAAAACGTCTGATAAGGGAATGTTGTTAGAACTGTCTATTGGATTGTAGCAGAATCCAAAATAAAGTTATTTCAACCAGGATTTTGTTGTCATAAGTGCTTATTAGGTACAGAGTGGGAACTCAAATCCTGAGTAGTGCATATTATACCCTAGAAACTATATGTAGCTGTTCCCTTTCAGCCCAGCCACAGATTAAGCATGGCTGGCCAATCTGTCCCCATGAGTTAACAACTCTTGCACCTGACTTTGCAAAGTGCTCAGAAGTCTAAGACAATTTAAGACTAAGCAGCCCTAAGTTTAGTAATCAGCTGCTTTCGACAGGAAAAGCAATGTTTCTTACCTGTAACAGGTATTTTATGTAGACATCAGGATTGATATGGCAATCATTCCCTCTTAACTTCCTAAGAGTTGCCTGAATGTTTTGAGCTTTGGAATTAGCTGAAGAGCTAAAAGGATGGCTACTAGTTCAAGTTGTATGAATGTATTTTTTACTATTAGATCAGGATAAATATATATGTAGATATGTCGATGTTTCATCAGCCTGACCTATGCCTTTCATTTATCAGTCATTTGACAGTTATTACTTTTCATTGTTTGGTGTTTCTCTGTCCACAATATCTGCTCATATAATTATAATATATTAACATTTGTTTTACATAATTTATTATTATATATTTACAAATGTGCAATACTATTATGAATGTCCGTATATGTTTGGCTACATATTTTATTAAGGCCGGTATATTTTATTTGAAATCTCTTAATATTATGTTTTTAATTTGTCCTGTTTTTTTTGTAGAAAGTTGATTGTGACCCCTGAGGCAGGCGCTTTGGCGCCGAAACACGGACCGTGTCGGGTCCTTGATATGAATATTCTGAATAAACTGGGTTTTGATATTATCTCCCTATTGGTTTGCGCATTTGTCAACCTCTACTTTTGCTGTTTTGCTTTGACTTTCCGTGGAGGCTCCTCCTGTCTTCTTTGTTGTGCACAGATGGGACATGAATGCTCAGAACAAATCGGAGAAAATTTTTCTTCACCCAACGCATAATTAAACTCGAATTCGTTGCCGGAGAACGTGGTGAAGGCGGTTAGCTTGGCAGAGTTTAAATAGGGGTTAGACGGTTTCCTAAAGGACAAGTCCATAAACCACTACTAAATGGACTTGGGAAAAATCCACAATTCCAGGAATAACATGTATAGAATGTTTGTACGTTTGGGAAGCTTGCCAGGTGCCCTTGGCCTGGATTGGCCGCTGTCGTGGACAGGATGCTGGGCTCAATGGACCCTTGGTCTTTTCCCAGTGTAGCATTACTTATGTACTTATTACACTAAGATCTGAACTATGGGAGAGCTGTTCCTTCTACACTCTTTTGGATGGTGTCACCCACTTGTGTGCCTTATCAATCCTACTGCTTACAGAAAACAGGTTGCTTACTTGCAACAGTGTTGCTTGCTTGTAACATATATTTGTCCAAATCCATAAAAACTGATATCTCCATAAAGTAATAATAAGACTGACATTTAAGAGCAATTATGCATTTAATTTAGGCCATTTAGAGAGACAGGGAAATGGGACCTGATATATTGCCCTTTTGTGGTTTTTACAACTGCATTTAAGTATATACAGGTATTTATTTGTACCTGGGACAATGGAGGGTTAAGTGACTTGCCCAGAGTCACAGGGAGCTGCAGTGGGAATTGAACAGAGTTCTCCAGGATCAAAGTCCACTGCACTAACCACTAGACTACTCCTCCACTTTAAGTCATGTAAAGGTAATTTTATAATGGGTCATCTAGTTTTGGAGGTGGAGGATGAGCCTATTTATGGTCTATTGTATAGAGGACTCATAGAATCACTTATGTGAATACTAGGAGTAAACTGGCAGTAATCAAAGCTAGACTGAAGCGCCTTTATGCCTATTTATGCCTTGTTGTCGCCATGCATACTTTAGTGTGCAAAACCCCTAAGGCCTTTATGTATGAAAAATCCTTTATAAGAGTCCAGTTTTATAATAAGATGACTAAGTCAGAAAATGGCCTTTTACGTCCATGCATGTCAAGCTGTGATAGTATTTTATAAACGGCTGATTAAATGTTGGTGGTCATTTATAAGCACTATTTACACTTTAAACATCCCATTCCTGGCACATCATAAATTTTTGTAGCCAAAACGTATAAGCTGATTTTTTTACAAAAAGGCCCGGCAGAGCATATAACCTACTAAAATGTCTAGGGCTGGTGGAGGCAGATCAGGGACAGGAGTGTGTCATAGGTCAGTTCTGGATAGCATATTTACATACAGGCAATTCAAGATCTACATTGGGACTTAGATAACCTTTGAATCATGAATAAGTGCCACAGAAACATGTCTCTTCGACTTCGTTGGTACTGACTGCAAAAGAACTGAGAGTCAGTGAGCCTAAGTGTCATTTCTGTCCACCCATGCCTGTCATGTGAAACCCCTCTCTCCATACCTGCTACTTGCCCTCCCCCCCTCCCACCAGCTACACACTGCTGTGGTGCCTGCTCCCACAACACTCCCCATCCTTCCAGTACCATGTCCCTCACCTGCCCCTTGGGATGCAGTGGGTCCCTTCTGTGATCCTGTCTGGTTCTCAGCATGTTCATCACTCTGACCACAGTCCCTTGTACTATCAAAGGTACTGAAATAGCCCTCCATCACCATGGCAGATCCCATGCAGCACTAACTCTCCTCACATGCCCACTTCTTCTGAGGTGAGTTTTCCCTTGCAGGACAAGAACTGCTACTTTAGAGTAGTACAAACCCTCCTATGCAGCTTCTGCCTGAGATTGTAAAATGGCAAGTTTAAATATGTTATACAAATGTATCTAGGTAGAAGGGCTATAAATATGCATGAACTTGATTTGCATACACTGCCTCCATTATATGCAAATCTCTTTCCTGCTTATTCACTGGGAATATCCTGAAAACCTGACTGGCAGGGGTACTCCAGGACCGGACTTGGGGAGAGCACTGCTTTAGGTGACCTGTAGAGAATTACCCACTGTCCCCTGGATGCTATATATTGTGCACAAATTTCCACATGCAAGTAACTTGACTAATGATCTCGGAAATATAAATAATTAGGTGCTAACAACCAATTATTGATGTAATTGGCAATCTTAAATTTGCATGTGCATCTCGCTGCATGTTATTCTGTAAAGAACGGTACCTAACTTCAATCTTGTTTATCTAAAAAGGAGGCGTAGCCGGGGGTGTGTCAGGAGGTTCCAAAAAGTTGCATGCGGTTCTAAATAATTCATCCAAAGCACACTAAGGGGCCCTTTTACTAAGCCGTGTAAGCGCCTAATCACACCCAACGTGCGGCAATTCTGAGTTACCGCCTGGCTACGGTGTGGTAATTTCATTTTTTTATGCATGCTAGAAAATATTTGTATTTTCTGGCACGCGGGCGGTAATTGGCATTTTATGCGCATTATAGTGAATGGCTGACGGTAAGGTCTCAGACCCAAAATGGACGTATGGCAATTTTCATTTTGCCGCACGTCCAGTTTTCGGCAAAAAATTTTAAAAAAGCATTTTTACAGGTGTGCTGAACAATGATTCTGTGCATACCCAAAACACGTGTCTACATTACCGCAGGCCATTTTTCAGTGTACCTTAGTAAAAGGGCCCCTAAGTTGGGTGCCGGCATTTACATCTGCTTTTGCAAGGCATCCGCACCAAACGCTATTTTATAAAGGTCGCGCTCCCTTTATAGAACAGCGCTTAGCATGCAAGTTTTTCGGTGCAGAATTTTCGGCATCATTGTTGAATTCCTCTTGTATGTGTTCAAAAGTTCTGCATTTGATAGTACAGTGCAATCCTTAAGTGCAAGGGTCTGGGACCAAAGAAATACATGCAGTTAACCGGAGCATGCGTTGTGACCCAAAGAAGCTTGACATCTAATAAACATATGTATAGTACTGTTTATTATACGTACAGTATACAGTCTCCGTTAACTGACGTTATACAGTCTCCGTTAAGGTTTGCTTGAAGTAATCAGTCATAGTCCTCTGTACACTCTTGTGTCTGTGAGTTCCATAGACTATGTCTGCCAGACGGTAAAAACTGTCAAAGCACTGACATCCAGTGGCGTCCAGATAGACCCGCACAGTGTTGAGACTCTCCAGTGCTCTTGCAAAAGTGACAGGTTATTGAATTTCTTCAGCATGTGCCTCGCTGCTCATTTCATCATCTGTTTCATCATCAGCCGTTGCCTGTGTGTAGGTGCATATCTGGATATCAATGCTATCGTCAGCTGTTTGTAGATTGTAATCAACAGCTGCATAGTGATGAAACTCCTCTTCAATAACACAGGCTGGGATGTCAATAGCCTGTTCATCTGACGCGTTTGCAACAGCTGCACCTGTTTCGTCCCTCTCCACATCCCTAACAAAGCTTGCCCGCATGTAGCAGTTCACAATGGTTGCCTGTGTAACATGATTCCAGGCTTCTTTCTGCATGTAGGGAATCCAACAGTGATAGATTACGAGCCAGTTCAACAGCACATTTATCCTTGCCAGTCTTGTCATCTATAATGCTCATCAGATGACATAGCACAAGAGCCCAATAATGCTGTTTGAAATTGGCTATTATGCCCTGATCCATAGGTTGGATCAGAGAGGTAGTGTTTGGTGGCAGGAAGACCACCTTGACGTTAGACAGCCTGACATCATCACTGTGTGCAGCACAATTATCACAAAGCAACCAAATCTGACGCTTTTGTGCCCACATTCTAGTGTCTAACTTCTTTTTATTTATTTATTTTATTTTTGTTACATTTGTACCCCGCGCTTTCCCACTCAGAGCAGGCTCAATGCGGCTTACATGGGGCAATGGAGGGTTAAGTGACTTGCCCAAAGTCACAAGGAGCTGCCTGTGCCTGAAGTGGGAATTGAACTCAGGTCCTCAGTTCCCCAGGACCAAAGTCCACCACCCTAACCACTAGGCCACTCCTCCGCTCACTGCTTCCAAATTTCCCCAGTCATCCATGAATTTGCATTAGCCTCGTATGACACAGGAAGTCCCTTAACATTCTTGAAGCAACGGGGCTGTTTGCTCTTTCCAATGACGAGTGGTTCCAACTTCTCACTCCCATTCATATTGCAGCAAAGGAGGATTGTCAGTCGGTCCTTCGACATTTCACCTCCTGTAGTTTCGGCTTCTTTTGAATGCAAGTGTTACATCAGGAATCGCTCACCAGTAGAGACCGTTTTCATCAGCATTGAAAATGTCACGAGGTGCAAACTCGTTCAAGATGGTAGGAAGAACTGAAACAACCCAATTTTCAGCACCAAAGTCATCAGCATCTTGTTTTTCACCATGCTGTTTCTTGAATTTTATGTTGTTTGTCTCCTTCCATCTTTCCAACCATCCAACAGTGGCTTTGAATTCAGTTAGTCCAAGACTTTCAGCTAGCTGATTAGCTTTCTCCATAAGCAGTTGACCACTGACAGGAAAATGTCTGCTCCTGACTTGAGAAAACCACCGAAGAAGAGCATCTTCTTCCTCCTCAGCTTTTCCCGCCCGTTTTCGTTTCCGGTGTGGGTTTGTATTGTTTTGCCAGTCTTCCAGAAACTGGTCTTTCTGCTTCAAGATATGTGAAATTTGACTGGGATTGACACCATATTCTTTAGCAATAGATGCTTGACTTTGTTTGTTTTCTAATATTTTAAGAACTTCTATTCATTTAGCCAGTGTTAAAGTCTTACAGTTGCGCGACGACGACAACTCCAGTGTACACTCTAACAACATTCTTTTGCTTATTTTGCCTGTGGCAGTTAAAGGGGCGGTAAATTTGAAATCTCGTTGGTTGTCACATGCCAATCGGCTTCCATATTCAGTGCACGCGCTTATGCGGAGTCTTTCCTGCAGAGGAGCAGTCTTAAATCATGCATATAAGCGAATCTTGCACTTATCAGTGGTGCGCTAAACCGAAGTTTGTCCCCATAGAAATTGATGGCGCCAAAAAAGGGACCGAAGTACGGCATGCAGTTAAACAGAGCATGCGCTTATCCGACATGCACTTAAATGGAGTGCACTGTATATATTCGAGATTTCCATTTATAGAATATTTTTTCATCAGAAAGGGCATATGTTAGTAATCTAGTACACAAAGCAGTGTTTCATTTTATAACAGTTCTCTGCAATGGAACATCCTTTTCCTCTGGTGCCTGTTTGAAACATTAATAATACTGAATTGCTTCAGCAGAGCAAGGGGATATCTTTTTTGAATGTGAACCAACTGTCGTTCTGTGCAAATATCAAGTGTCATTTGAAAACAGGATACAGGAACTTTACCTAAGCATATTTCATGCATTTCTGTGCCTACCCGATGATAGCAGACTGAGTTCATTTTCTTACTTTCAATATATATGCAAATCAGACAACTTTATTAGCATTTTGATATTGTCCATGTATTAATTGCAGCAGCGCTTATGCATTTACTGGTGACAAAGAATTTCTTAGTGTCTTAATTAAACAAGTGGTCATGCCGCCAATAAAACGTCTTCATGTTTTGTCATAACCTGAAATCCTGCCAGGAAAGTTTTGAGGCTGTTTGAATTTGTCATTTTGATTTGCATGAAGCCAATAGTAGCATCTGCATGGTGGTTAAAGTAGGTGGAATTCAATTTATTGAATAGTTCTGAAAAGGGCCTCATATTTAGATGACATCTTAAGGTTAAGTTTTAATAATTTTTGGATGTTTGGATTTGTAGCCCTCTCTTCTCCCTTTCCAAATAATGCTCAGGGCAGTTTATAGCATTATTTATATCTAGGTACAATAATAATGGGCTTCTTAGTCCCAATCCCAGATAACAGGTCATTGAGATAAACCTGAACTACAAATCCGCTTTCACAATTGAGTGCATATAGTAGGCAATGCCTATCCCTACAATATAAACCTGCAAAAAGGGTGTACACTGTAGCTAACATTGAACAAGCCAGGCAAAAAACACATCCTGCATCTATCTCTAGCTATGCTGCCTTGCCACCTCCCTATCAGTCCTTAAACCTTTCCCCCCATGCTACCCAGTGGCAAATAAAGTGTTAAACCCCTTCATTTCCTGCTGCCCCAGGACTGAAGTCTCACCTAAGAGTCATATCAGACACTTTGATAGAGTAGCAGCCTGAGGTAAAGTGTTTAAGTTCTTTATTGGCTGCAGGTCTGCATAGAAGAGAGTTTGAAGATTATTCAGCAGGCAGTGTGTCAGCACAGCTAGAGGTAAGTGCAGTGTGTGACATGCTCACCTCTTTCTAAAAATGTTTTTTATATCCCCATGGAAAGGAGGAAGAAACAAGTCTTCCCCGAAGGGGTGTAGCCACAGGTGGGCCCATCCACTTTCCCTCTAGGCCCACCCAATATCCATCGCATGTGTTGCGCGCTGCAAAGAAAATGCTTGTCCTCCCCGCTGGCGCTGCCTCGGTCCCTGCACGCTACCCTGCCTCTGTCCCTGCCTGCATTCTTTTCTTCGATCGTCACGTCGCCAGCAGCGCTGCCATTCACTCAGGCAGCTCCGCTCCTCTCTGCCGCATCCATACGGCTCTTTCTGACGCACTTCCTGTTTACGTAGGGCCAGATGGACGCGGCAGAGAGGAGCGGAGCTGCCTGAGTGAATGGCAGCGCTGCCGGCGACGCGACGATCGAAGAAAAGAATGCAGGCAGGGACAGAGGCAGGGTAGCGTGCAGGGACCGAGGCAGCGCCAGTGGGGAGGACAAGCATTTCCGTTGCGGGCGCGGTGGGACGCAGGGGTGGAGAGAGAGGCAAAGAAGGGCACGAAAGCTGCCTTGCAGCAATTCCTCAAGGCTGCCACACTACAGCAGTGGCCAGGAGGAGAAACTAGTAGTTGGGCATCAGTGTCCTTGCCCTGGGCCTGCCCCGTGAGAGGGGGTGGGGTGGAGAGAGTGAGTGAGTGAGACGGTGGGGTGGAGAGATAATTGTTTGACATGGGGGAAGGGAGAGATGCAGGAGGAAAAGAGAGGGAGAATTGTTTGATATGGCTATGGTGGGGAGAGGAAGGGAAAGGCTGCAGAGGAGTGGCAAATGACCATAGAGGAAAAAAGTGTTGGACATGACAGTGGCTGGAAGGGAGAGAGAGATGAGAGAGGGAAATATTGAACATGGCTGGAGGGGAGAGAAAAAGATGTTAGACCAGGGGCGCAAGGCAGGGAGAGAGAGAGAGAGAGAGAGAGAAAGAAAGAAAGAGATAGTGGACAATATGGGAGAGATGTTGGACATAGAGGTGGAGCAAAGGGAAGGAGAGATGCTGCACAAGAGAGGGGAAAGAGGGAGATATTGGATCCAGGGGCAGAAGGGAGATATGCTGGACAATGGGTAAGAGAGAGAAATGCAGGACAATGGAGGGAGGGGGAGGGGGTAAAAGGGAGATGTCAGGCTATGAGAGTGAAGAGAGGATAAAGAGAGAGGGGAGATGGTAATAAAATGAATGAGAGGATAGTGATTACAGGTGGTAGAAATATGGTAATGGTGCATAGATTGAGGATGGAAGGGAATGGAAGGCTGGGAAGGAATGAGTTTGGATATGGGTGAGCTAGTGGGTGAAAGGAGATGAAAATTTGATAGATATCTGAAAAGTAAAAAGGAGGAAAAAGTTTAGAAAGAGGGTTAAATTTGAGTAGACAGAGGCAGAAAAGAACAAAATACATAAAGGAAAGAGCTAAAATGGAAAGATCAATATTTGAGAAGCAGTTGTAGTGAGGAAATGGAACGAGAGGAGAGAAAAGACAAATGAACAACAGTTGCTTGAAGAATTAGCAGAAGACGACGGGAAAGTGGGAAGGAGAAACTGAAATCAACATGATAGAAAAATAAAATGTCCAGACAACAAAAGGTAGAAAAATAATTTTATTTTTAATGTTTTAAATGGAATATGTTCAGTTTTATTGTGTTCAGTAGAAAAGGAAATGCATTTTTGTTTTTATTTCTCCAGTGTTGCACTAAATGTTGAGGTTCTCAGTTCAATTTTTGTCTACATATTTTTATTTCTAATTTGTAATCCTTTGTTCTGTATTTGGTGATGGTCTGTCAGTGTGAGACTGTAAGGGCAGATGGGGAGATTAAAGAGGAGAGGGCTTCTTTATTTTCTGCCCTGGGCACCAGCGTGGCTAACAGCAGCCCTGACCCTTGCTGTAGCTGGTGGGGATCCCCAAGCCCTGCTAGCTGAGGACCTCCACTGAACGTGGCCAGAAATCCCTTCTGCTGAGCTTGGCAGATGGGGGCAGCATCCTTGAGCCACTGACAACTAAGCATGCATGGGGTGCCGCTATCGGTGGCTCAAGGAGTTGTTGCTTCTGACCAAGCTTGGTTAAAGTAAATTCTGGCCATCTTTGTTGGAAGTTTTCAGGTGACAGAGCTTGGGGATCTTCATCAGCTAAAGTATTTATCTTTTGAGTTGGGAAATGCTGGGGGAGGGGGTTAGAGAGAAAATTTTGTGCCCGCCCACTTTGGGTTCAGGCCCACCCAAAATTGGCTGTCTGGCTACGCCACGAACCCTCCATGGCACCTCTCGACTTCTCTATGCAGATGTAGGATATCTCCCCTCCACAGCAGACCCACCTCAGACATCTCCCTACTACTGTGCCTCCCCCCCCTCAAAACATCTTCCCTGCAGACCCATCTCAGATCTCCTCATCATATACTGCATCATAATCCCAGGCAGAAACCTTCTTACAATAGGCCCCATTCTATCACTGTGCACCTGACACCCATCTCATTGGTCCCTTACCCACATACCACCTCCCTCCACTACACCACAGCTCCAGATATTCTACTTGACATGTCATATATACAAACTCCCATACATCACACCCCCGCTACACCATCAACAGACACAAGTCCCTACTCTAACACCTTAGGCTGCTCACCCACAATAGACATACCCACCTATTCCTACTGTCTTAGGTACCTGCCTACACACTCCACATCTACCGTCCTGCCCCGATATTAAAAAAAAAAAACCACAAGACCCACTCTCAGGCCTACCCCTGATATCCATCCATACAATCTATCCAAAATACCCTTCAATTAATAACCCCAGCTCCCCCTCCCCCAATCCCTCACTCCACTACTTACTACTACTTAACATTTCTAGAGCGCTACTAGGGTTACGTAGCGCTGTACAATTTAACAAAGAGAGACAGTCCCTGCTCAAAGAGCTTACAATCTAATAGACAAGTGAACGGTCGGTCCGATCGGGGCAGTCAAATTGGGGCAGTCTGGATTCACTGAACGGTAAGGGTTAGGTGCCGAACGCAGCACTCCCTGATTGAAACTCTAAAGGGGACCTCCCCCTGGCTCCTACTACCTTGGAAAATATGATGTTTTAAGGGATCATCCTAATTTTTCTGCCTGAGGCCCTTTCAATCCTAGCTACACAGCTGCATGCCAGCTATTATTAGAAAGGATCTTGGTGTTCTTACCGTCAAATGAATACTATGAAACTATTTAATTTGCTTTGGAGATAATAGGTGTGACTCAAAGGCTTTTCTTTTATTCCATGGTTAGGGGAAAAACCTTTAATGAGTCTTATCAAATATCTTATCTGCCTTTCCTTATCCTGTTTACAAAACTCCATAAAGATATACAAACTGACTAATTAGTCTGATCCTTTCTTTAGTTCTTTCAGTGTGCAAGAACATAAGAGTCACTATACTGAGTCAACACCAAAGATTCATCTAGCCCAGTATTCTGCTTCTAACAGTGGTCAAGCAAAGTCACAAGTATCTGGCAGAATCCCAAAGGTTCCATGCTACCTACTCTCAGGGATAAGCAGTGGCTTTCCCCAGGAATACCTTAACAGGTTTTGGGCTTTACTTCCAGGAATTTATCCAAACCTTTAAGCCTGCTTATGCTAATAGCTTTTTGCCACATCTTCTGGCAGTGTATTTGAGAGTTTAACTATGTATTGAATGAAATAATATTTTCTTGTATTTTACAGCTTTTACTGTGTAACTTTCATGACATGCCTAGTCTTTGCACTTTTTGAAAGAGAGCACAATCAATTTGCTTTACCTGTTCATTCCATTCAAGATTTTATACGCCTCTATCATATTCACACACACCCCCTCCCAAGTTATCTCTCCTCCAAGCTGAAGAGCCCTACCCTCTTTAGCCTTTCTTATGAGGCTCATTCTATCCCTTAATCATTTTGGTTGTATTTTTTTGAGATGCAGTGAACAAAAATGCCCACAATACTCAAGGTGCAGTCTCACCATGGAGCAATACAGAACCATTTTTTGTTTTATTCTCTATTCCTTTCCCAATAATTCGTAACATTCTGTTTGCTGTATTGACCACTGCCATACACTGAGCAAAACATTTCAACATATTATCCATGATGATCTTTTTCCTGAGTGGTGAATCCTAATGTGGAACCTAGCATCATCTAGCTGTAATTTGGGTTATTCGTCCCAATGTGTATCACTTTGCACTTGTTCACATTAAATTTCATCTGCCACTTGGATGCCCAGTCTTCCAGTCTTATAAGGTCCTCCCCACAATTCTCATAGTCCACATGCAATTTAATAACTTTGAAAAGTTTGTCATCTGCAAATTCGATGACCTCGCTCATCGTTTCTATTCCAGATCATTTATAAATCTGTTGAAAATCACTGATCCCAGCACAGAACCCTGTGTCACTCCACTATTCACCCTCCTCAATTGAGAGACCAATTAACCTTACTCTCCGTTTTCCATCTTTTGGCCAGTTCCCAATCCACAACAGAATATTACCTCCTATCCCATGGATTTTTAATTTCCTCAAGAGTCTCTTATAATGGATTTTGTCAAAAGCTTTTTGAAAATCTGGGTACTCTACATCAACTGGCTCCCTTTTATCCATTTGTTTATTTATACATTCCAAAAAAATGTAGCAGATTGGTAAGGCAAGACTTCCCTTGGCTAAATCCAGGTTGACTTTGTCCCATTAAATCAAGTGCTCAGTAATTTTGTTCTTTATAATAGTTTCTATTATTTTGCACCAGTTACATCAGGTTCACCACTTAGTAGTTTCCTGGATCACCCCTGGAACTATTTTTTTAAAAAAAATGGTGTTACATTGGCCACTTTCCAATCTTCAGGTACTGTGGATGATTTTAGTGATAGGTAAAAAAAAATTACAAATAGTAAATCTGCAATTTCATTTTTGAATTCTATCAGCACTCTTGGGTATATACCATCTGATCCCAATGATTCACTGCTCTTTAGCATTTTAATTTGGCTTATTACACTGAAATTCTGTTTCAGTTCTTCTGTATTATCACCTTTAAATACCATTTCTGGCATGGGTAGCTCCCTTACATCTTCCTCAGTAAAGACTGAAACAAGGAATTCATATGGAGGGGTATTTTTGATACGATGTCCAAATCCGATTTTGGATGTTTAGCAAAAAAAAACATGTCCAAAAATCCAGTGCCAAACATGGTCATTTTAGAACCTGAAAAATATGTCTTTTTTTTTAGTTCAAAAATCACTTGCTTAATCACCTTTCACAACAAAATCAAAGCGGTTTTCAGTCTAAATAGAAACAGAAAGGAACTTCATGTGTAAGACAGAAAGGGATAGATAAAAAAAGGAAGAGAGGGAGAAAACCCCCCACATCTATCCCAATACTACGAGTTCTTGAGTAAACACCTAAGACAGACAAACCAAACTAGACTGTCAGACTACCAAGCCTCCAGCCCAGCAAGATCCAGGAAAGCTAAGGTAAATAGGTAAGTTTTTAGTGCAACATTCTGAATAAAGATAAGAAGGTAAGGAATTTCATAGGAAAGGGACAGTATAAAAAAAGGCAGAATGGCATGTAGTCTGGAGGCGAGAACAGTGAACCGGAGGAAATGTGAGATGATTTTCATAGGCCGAACGAGGGGCTCTTGAGGGTCGATAGAGGGAGATGAGTGAGGAACATATATGCTGTTTGCCGATCCTTTACAGTTTTTTGAAACATACAATAGAGATCTTCTATGTACTTGAAATAATCCATTATTACAGTGTTGCCAAATTTGTGTACTTTCCTAAATTCTGTTAACATTTCAGCATGTCTGTTTCTTCTGGCCAAGTAGATGGTAGTATAGCCCTATAAGTATTCTCTGTTCCTTCACATATGGAATTTCTATCTATAAAGATTCCACATTGCAATCTGTTTTCTGCTGAATATTTATTCTGTTTGACTCAATGCCCTCTTCAGCATACAGTGCCAAACCCCTCCAATTTGATCCACCTTATCACTGAGATATAATTAATACCTTGGTATCAAAGTATCCCATTGGCTATCTTCCTTCCACCAGGTCTCTGAAATGCCTATTATACCTACCACTTCATTTAGTGCTATATACTTTGACTGAAAGTAACTTTTCTTGTAAACAAGTTGGGATGCAGAAGATAAGACACAGCTCTAACTAATTTGGTATGCAAAGGGGAGGATGGCACTGGTTTCCCAGGCCCAGCTTGGCCACCTGGACTTGGGAAAGCATGTGATCACATTCCCACAGATGTACGCATAGAAGCATTCTGTAATTTTCCATAGATGCTGTCTGCAACTTTCCTTAGCTCTGGACATGAGCTCAGAGCCTATAAAAAGGGAGGACTTGTCACAGTAAGGTGGGGTTCATCTGTGCAGAAGGTTTATTCCTGGTCCAAAAAGCTCCTGGCTCTCGCTGTGTGAACCGCCCCCCCCCCCCCAGCTGATAAGAGCCTGGATGATAGAGACCAGTGATGATTATATGTATAGTGTAATTATTGTTTATATAGCTAATCGTTGTATTGCTTCTTTTCCTGGTCTAAGAGATGTAGAGGCCAGTGATGTAATGATTGTTTATACAGCTAATTATTGTATATGAGCTAACCATTATATATACACCATTGTAGAACTTAGCTTCCCTAATAAAGGGTTCATTTACTTATTACGAATCCAAAAGAATCCACGGTAATCATTGAGCAGTCTGTGTTAGTGAGACAGGCTGTAAATCCATAGCGTTACAACAGGTTAACTTCATCGAGTCATCCTAAACAAGAATGTATTTGGAGTTCAGTGAGGAGCAAACAAATTAAAACCATAAAACATGTCAGATTTTCATAAGACCCATTATATTAGTTTAGGTATCCCTACTCTCTTAGCAAGTGTAGGGTCTTTGAGAATTCAGCCGTAAGGGATGCTTGCTTGAATTCCTAGTACCACTTATTTAAGTCAGTAGAATAATACTTCTGCTTTGACCTCAGTAGTAGACAGGTAGGCTGGTATTAGACAGAAGCATCTTCTGGACTTTTCCAGAAAGGAACAGAAGTTGAGAGAAACTGAAAGAATAGGAGTGCCTGCTAGTAGCAGCAGGAAACCTCCTCTGACTATAAGATAGGAATTCAATAGTGAAACCCTATCTTTGGCTTTTCCTGATCTTCCTTAGCCATTGACCCTTTCTGTTTTATCCTTCTGGCCAATACCTTAGCAATATAAGTCCCAGCAATAAGAGCCTAACTTGCTATGTTACCCAGGCCAGCATAATCAGTGCATTAGGAGTGAAATTAAAGAATACAGGAACCAGAACTTATAAGGTTGCCGACCTGTTGGGTGTTAGAGTAGCAAGAATACAGATAAGAAGAATTGTGATTAGCTCCTGCCACTTCCACTGTTGGGACTCATGAGATCAGCAAAGTGAAGCTCACAGAAACACAGACTCACAGAAACAGAATCCTGGCTCTGCAGATCAGCAACGGGGCCACGTCGGAGACCGGCGCTGAAGAGGACTTCGGCTGGCGGGGTTTGGGGACCCCCCACCATCAAAGGTACCTGATGGCGGTGGGGGGGGGGGGGGTCAAAGGTGGTGGCAGTGGCGGTACTGGGGGCGGGTCAAAAGTAGTGGGGGGGGGGCTAAAATGTGCCCCCTCACCTCGGGCTCTGGACCCCCCTCCCGCCAAAGTCCGGCTACGCCCCTGCCTGATAAGCTATCTAATTCTTGACTGCTCTAGGGCTCTAGAAAATCAAACTAGGCAAAAGAAAAGATCTGATAAGCTATCTAATACCTTATTTTTGACTGCTCCAGAGTTCTGACAATTAAATCTAAACTAGGGCAAATGATTTTTGGACTATTTTAACAAGCTAATAATGTATGTTTGCTTTTTAAAATTAAATTAAAACAGAGTTTACAAATAAACCGACAAATTCTTTTCTATCCCAAGCTTAAATCACCAATCTCCCAGCAAGGTAATCTTCACTTACCCAAAGAGACTTCCTCTTCTCTCCATCAGGAATGAAAGCACTTGTGATCTTTCCTTGCATCTGATGACGTGGACTCTGGTCCTTGAAAGCTCATGCCTCAATAAACTGTAATAAGATGCTACCTGCCTCTGTCAATTTTCTTATCTATATATCTTTGCTTCTAGGAGAAATGTATTCAACACTCCCTTTGACAACACTTGTGACTTTTGCAATTATTCTACCTTCCTAACAATACTTTCATTAACTCTTAGTTTAGCTCAACAGCACATTTTCATACCTTTTGGCAAGAACAGAAAATTTCCTTTTCTGTTGAAGGCAGTTACACAGTATAAAAGATATATTAAGGGGAAGGATTTTTATATCTAATAAGGTACTAATACCTATTTTGTTTTACTGCTTTAGGGCCCTAACAATTAAATCTAAACTAGGGCAAAAGAATTTAGGACTGATAAGTTACCCGATACCTTATTTCTGATTGTTCTAGGGCTCTAACAGTTGTCACTAGATACATCCTTCTCTTTTGAACTCAAATTGATGGGTTTTTTTTTTTAAGTTACATCAGCTTTGTTATATTTGACCTATGAGGTGATTATTTGTGGTTGTTTGAAATTTGTGAAGATTTAACCATAACTCAAGATGGGAATAGTTAGGTTTTTAGAATGAAACATTTTTTTTATATTAGAATGTATCTTGAATGATATAAGTCACAGGATTTAAAATATAAAATTAAAATGGTCTATATAACATTTTGGGTATACAAATAAATGTAACACATTACCCCCTTCAAATATTAGAAATGATGACTGAGAAAACTATGTAATCCTTTGTCTCACATTTCTTGGTCTGATAAAACTGGAAAAATTTAAGGGGGTATAGGAATAAAATGGGCCCTGCGGCAGATAAGTTAATTTTTAGTAAAAGACCCCCAAAATGCATAGAGAACAGAGATATTATGGATGACTTGTGTAAGAGATAGAATCTTTCCAAATAACCATATGATCTCAATTGTTTAACCACAACACTTTAGTTTCAAGGACCAGCTTGTACTGTCCTCTTATTATCCTAACCCTCATAATAATGTACAAGAATTATATCAATAAATCAATATCCACCTAAACAACTGCTTTAAGAGAATTTGCTATTTTATGAGAGATATCTTACATTAGTGAGATAGGAGTAAGGCTGCTAACTGGATATATACATAGTAACATAGTAGATGACGGCAGAAAAAGACCTGCACGGTCCATCCAGTCTGCCCAACAAGACAACTCATGTGTGCTACTTTTGTGTATACCCTACTTTGATTTGTACGTGTGCTCTTCAGGGCACAGACCGTATAAGTCTGCCCAGCACTAGCCCCGTCTCCCAACCACCGGTTCTGGCATAGACCGTATAAGTCTGCCCAGCGCTATCCCTGCCTCCCAACCTCCAGTCCCGCCTCCCACCACTGGCTCTGGCACAGACCGTATAAGTCTGCCCCGCACTATCCCCGCCTCCCAACCCGCCTCCCACTACCGGCTCTGCTATCCAATCTCGGTTAAGCTCCTGAGGATCCTTTCCTTCTGAACAGGATTCCTTTATGTTTATCCCACGCATGTTTGAATTCCGTTACCGTTTTCCTCTCCACCACCTCCCACGGGAGGGCATTCCAAGCATCCACCACTCTCTCCGTGAAGAAATACTTCCTGACATTTTTCTTGAGTCTGCCCCCCTTCAATCTCATTTCATGTCCTCTCGTTCTACCTCCTTCGTATCTCCGGAAAAGGTTCGTTTGCGGATTAATACCTTTCAAATATTTGAACGTCTGTATCATATCACCCCTGTTTCTCCTTTCCTCCAGGGTATACATGTTCAGGTTAGCAAGTCTCTCCTCATACGTCTTGTTACGCAAATCCCATACCATTCTCGTAGCTTTTCTTTGCACCGCTTCGATTCTTTTTACATCCTTAGCAAGATACGGCCTCCAAAACTGAACACAATACTCTAGATGGGGCCTCACCAACGACTTATACAGAGGCATCAACACCCCCTTTCTTCTGCTGGTCACAACTCTCTATATACAGCCCAACAACCTTCTAGATACAGCCACCGCCTTGTCACACTGTTTCCTCACCTTCAAATCCTCAGATACTATCACCCCAAGGTCCCTCTCCCCGTCTGAACCTATCAGACTCTCGCCACCTAACACATACGTCTCCCGTGGATTTCTATTCCCTAAGTGCATCACTTTGCATTTCTTCGCATTGAATTTTAATTGCCAGATCTTAGACCATTGTTCTAGCTTCTTCAAATCCTTTTTCATGTTTTCCACTCCCTCCGGGGTGTCCACTCTGTTACAGATCTTAGTATCATCCGCAAATAGGCAAACTTTACCTTCTAACCCTTCGGCAAGGTCACTCACAAATATATTGAACAGAATCGGCCCCAGCACCGATCCTTGAGGCACTCCACTACTCACCTTTCCCTCCTCCGAGCTAACTCCATTCACCACCACCCTCTGGCGTCTGTCCGTCAACCAGTTCCTAATCCAGTTCACCACTTTAGGTCCTATCTTCAGCCCATCCAGTTTATTTAAAAGCCTCCTGTGGGGAACCGTGTCAAAAGCTTTGCTGAAATCTAAGTAGATTACGTCCATAGCTCGTCCCTGATTCAATTCTCCTGTCACCCAATCAAAAAACTCAATGAGATTCGTTTGGCACGATTTCCCTTTGGTAAAACCATGTTGTCTCGGATCTTGCAACTTATTGGCTTCCAGGAAATTCACTATCCTTTCCTTCAGCATTGCTTCCATTACTTTTCCAATAACCGAAGTGAGGCTTACCGGCCTGTAGTTTCCAGCTACTTCCCTATCACCACTTTTGTGAAGAGGGACCACCTCCGCCGTTCTCCAATCCCTCGGAACATCTCCTGTCTCCAAGGATTTATTAAACAAATCTTTAAGAGGACCCGCCAGGACCTCTCTGAGCTCCCTTAATATCCTGGGGTGGATCCCGTCCGGTCCCATGGCTTTGTCCACCTTTAGCTTTACAAGTTGTTCATACACACTCTCTTCTGTAAATGATGCTGTATCCACTCCACTATCATTTGTACTTTTTCCAGTCCATCGCGGTCCTGCTCCAGGAATTTCTTCTGTGAAAACAGAACAAAAGTATCTATTTAGCAAATTTGCTTTTCCTTCATCACTATCTACATAGCGGTTCGCAGTATCTTTTAGTCTCACAATTCCATTTTTAGTCATTCTCCTTTCACTAATATACCTGAAGAAACTTTTGTCACCCCTCCTTACATTTCTAGCCATTTGTTCTTCCGCTTGCGCTTTTGCCAGACGTATCTCTCTCTTGGCTTCTTTCAGTTTCCTCCGGTATTCCTTCCCGTGTTCCTGTTCTTGAGTTTTTGTGTATTTCTGGAACGCCAACTCTTTAGCCTTTATTTTCTCAGCCACTTGCTTGGAGAACCATATCGGTTTCCTTTTTCTCTTGCTTTTTACTTACTTTCCTTACATAAAGGTTTGTGGCCCTATTTATAGCTTCTTTCAGCCTGGACCACTGTCCTTCCACTTCTTGTACTTCCTCCCAGCCCATCAGCTCCTTCCTCAGGTATTCCCCCATTTTAGTAAAGTCAGCACGCTTGAAATCCAGGACTTTGAGTTTTGAGTGGCTGCCCTCCACTACAGCAGTCATATCAAACCAAACCGTTTGATGGTCACTGCCGCCCAGGTGGGCACCCACTCGGACATTTGACACGCTATCCCCATTTGTGAGCACCAGATCCAGCATCACTCCCTCCCTCGTGGGTTCCGTTACCATTTGTCTGAGCAAAACACTTTGGAAAGCATCCACGATCTGTCTACTTCTCTCCGATTTCGCCGACGGAACCTTTCAATCTACATCCGGCAGATTGAAATCTCCCAGCAACAGCACCTCCCTCTTCTTTCCTAACTTTTGAATATCCGCGATCAGATCCCTATCTAGTTCTTCCAGTTGTGTCGGGGGTCTGTAGACAACACCCACATGGACTGAGGTTCTATCATCTCAGGAAAGGGTTAATCCAGTCCTGGGCTTACTCCGTTGCATGCAGAGGCTCGTAGTTCTGATTTCCCCATTGCATTCCCTAAGAAAAGCAAGACTACAAGTCCCAGCATGCACTGGGGTAAACCCAGGCTTGGATCAACCCTGTCCTGTGACTCTGGATCCAGTTAGCAGCCTTAGACAGAAAGAGCCTCTAGCTATTGTATCAAAATTTCTGGTAAGTTTTTCTCCTGCTCTTTTTGCTTGTTTGGCATCTAATTTCATCTGGGGAGTTGCGTGATCTAATTCATATTTCATAAGATGTCAGATAGCAGTAATTGAAACTGAAGGTGTTATGCATGACCTTCAATCTCGATTAGTACAATATGACATCCTATGAAATATTAATGAAATCACACAAGCCCCAGATCAAATCAGATATCAAACAAGTAAAAAGTGCAGGAGAGAAACTCAGCAGAAAATTTTCATATAACAGAATTCAATTGTGTTCAATCTAAATACCACAAATCAGTGATACATATACAATAAATCACAGCAAACCAGGGGCGTAGCCACGGGTGGGCCTAGGCCCACCCATTTTGGGCTCAGGCCCACCCAGCAACGGTGCACGCTGCAGGCCTTCTTTCCCTCGGGCCCTCCCTCCCCTTTGGGCAGCACCGCAGCCTACAGCAAAGCTGCACGGCACCGGGTCCGTCCTGCCGCTACGCTGCTGCCCTCCGCTCCATTGTCATCATCTTTGTCTGAAAGAGTTATTACTAGTTCTTCTTCTGCAGCGGATCTGCGCGCTGCCAGGGCTGTCTGCTGCTGCGACTGCTTCCTCTGCGCTGGCCCCGCCTCTTCAGAAAGCGTACCGGAGGTGAGGCCGGCCGGAAGGAAGCAGTCGCAGCAGCAGACAGCCCTGGCAGCTCGCGGATCCGCTGCAGAAGAACTAACAACTCTGCCGGACAGATGATGACAACGGAGGGCAGCAGCGTAGCGGCAGGATGGACCCGGTGCCATACAGCTTTGCTCAGAAGTTTGGCTCAAGGTTTGCACACTGAAATTTAGGACAACATTTGGTCTCACCTCTGGCTATCTAAATAAATTCATTGCCTTTCCTTCTCAAGGTACAGTTCTAAGACAATAAAACTCTCAGCTGTTTCACTTTCCCTCTCCCTAAGAGGTGTGAACCGAAGCTAATGTATACTATTCACTTTCCTGCCAGATTGCAAAAAGTTGGAATCCTCTACCCAGCGAAATGAGATCAGTCACCAGCTATGTGGTTTTTTTTGTAGAAGTTTGAAAACGTTTTTTTTTTATTATTGTAAACATTCCTAAAGTAAGGCTTTATTTAAGTTTAGTTTTTGTACCTCATCAGTTGGAACCCTCAATCCTGGGAAGCTAAACAGGAAACTAGATAATCATCTTTTTGAAGGTATTTTAAAATCTTGGGGCCCCGTTTACAAAGGCACGCTAATGGTTTTAGCGAATGCTATATGCTAACCATGTAGACGCCCATAGGAATATTATGGGCATCTACACAGTTAACGCACAGTTAGGGTTTTGCTTTAGTTGGGGGAGGGGCAGTGATGAAATTTTTGGCCCACCCACTTTGATCTCAGGCCTGCCCTAAATTGCCTGTCTGGCTACGCCACTGGAGCAAACCCTATAACCATTTAAAAAAATGGTTACCTGCTGCTAGTGTCCACCTTAGAAGTCAGCACTCAAGAAAAAGATCTAGGTGTCACTGTAGACATGCACTGAAATCTTCTGTCCAGTGTGTAGCGGCAACAAAAAAGTAAACAGGATGCTAGAAATTATTAGGAAAGGGATGGTAAATAAGTCCAAGAATAATGTAATACCTGTATATCACTTCATGGTGCAACCTCACCTTGAGTATTGCACTCAGGTTCTGGTCGCTGTATCTCAAAATAAAATAGTGCAATTAGAAAAGGTTCAAAGAAGAGTGACCAAAATGATAAAGGGGATGGATCTCCTTTCATATGAGGAAAGACTAAAGAGGTTAGGGCTCTTCAGTTTGGAAAAGAGACAGATGAGGGGAGATATGATTGAGGTCTACAAAATCCTGAGCAGTGTCAATTTTTACTTGTTCCAAAAGTACAAAGACTAGGGGACAGTCGAGGAAGTTACACGGAAATACTTTTAAAACAAATAGGAGGAAATATTTTTACATTCAAAGAATAGTTAAGCTCTGGAACTCGCTGCCGGAGGATGTGGTAACAGCGGTTAGTGTATCTGGGTTAAAAAAAAGGTTTGGACAAGTTCCTGGAGGAAAAGTCCAAAGTTTGTTATTAAGATGGACATGGGGGATGCCACTGCTTGCCCTGGGATTGTTGGCATGGAATGTTGCTACGGATTGGGTTTCTGCCTGGTACTTGTGACCTGGGTTGGCTAGATGGACCATTGGTATGGCTATTCTTATGCTCTTGATGAATAATGCAGCTTGTTATTTTTTGTAACCCATTGGAAATTGTAAAAACATTTACAAAAGTGGTTGGGAAGATCTTCCTATCTGTCTGGGAGAAACATAACTGTGAAAATTAAACAGAATGGGATAAAACTTAACATGAGGGGAAAACCAGTAAAAAGGCACAAGAAGGCTATAATTGGCCAAATCAGACTAGGGTTTCCAGAGAAATAAGTCTCCCCAAAAAATGGCCCAATGAAATTCAATGGGAGAAGGAGTTCCAGCTTCAGTAGCATAATGAAAATGTAATATTGCATGTGGAGAAGTTTCTGAAAAATCTATAGCTATTAAAAATTGTAAAAAAAAAAAAAAAAAAAAAGGTGGGGGGGACAGGGAGCTTTTTCTGATTCAGGAGGAAGCTGCTCCACAAAAAGATTGATATCTAAAGATTTTGATAATCTGTCTGAGCCTCCCTTTCCTTAGTTAACAAAAGTATAGAGACTCTGTAATAAAGACTTGAATTAAAGCTTGCATAGTAAGAGGGTTGTGATACAACCTAATGCTGTCACCACCATGCTTCAGTATAGGGATGGTGTTAACAAGGTAATAGCCTCTTTTACAAGACAGCAACAGGCATTTAAAGAGGCCACTGCTCCCAGGAGATCTCAATTATGGATAGCACAGTGGCCACTGTAAACACCTAACCCTGAACTGGGGCTTAAGTACAAGGAATTCATTGGCCAATGGTCAGAACTCCCATGCTGAAGCCAACCATGCAGAACCCATACTGCTGGGACAGCACAATGCTCAAAGGACATGGGATTCAAATTATATGCACTCTGTAAATTCAAAAGCAAGAGGAGGAACATGCTTGGTGCATGCATAGAAGAGTTGGTCTTAGGTTTTCAGCGGTAAGGGCAGCTTTGTTTTGTGCGCTGTTCTCTTAGCATTGGGAGGGAATAGGAAATGACATCATTAACATCGGCTTGACTACATTTGCATGCTATTTGCGCTAATCTTTGGCGCACTTATTGTCTCCTGTGCTAGAACCCTCTGAGCATTCTGCACCCACTAACATGGGTGTTATGTTTTGAGAATCAGTCCCTACTCCTGAAACCTGTGTTCTATTACCCCAAAATCCCAAATGGTGTAGTTGCGGTATAATACAAATTTCTGCAGAAATAGGCCCATGAATCCTTTTGCAGTCACCACTTTCACAATGTTCCCCATTAATGAGCTACTTTGTTAATTAATTTGCCACCACTTATACAGTGTGTAAATAATGGGTAAGGAATGTTCAGTATTTATCCTTGGCATGACTTACATAATAGAAACACAATGGCAGATAAGGGCCGTATGGCCCATCACGTCTGCCCATCTTAGTAAACACTAACTCCTCCTTTTCCTAAGAGATCCCACATGTCTGTCCCATGCCTTCTTAAACTCTTACACAGTCTGTCTTCACGACCTCCACCGGGAGGCCATTCCACGCATCCATCACCCTTTCCGTGAAAAGAGTATTTCCTCAGATTCGTCCTACTACTACTACTTAACATTTCTAGAGCGCTACTAGGGTTACGCAGCGCTGTACAATTTAACAAAGAGAGAAAGTCCCTGCTCAAAGAGCTTACAATTGATAGGGGCAGTCAAATTGGGGCAGTCTGGATTCACTGAACGGTAAGGGTTAGGTGCCGAACGCAGCATTGAAGCCTATTTCCTCTTAACTTCATCTTATGCCCTCTCATTCCAGAGGTTTCCTTCATTTGAAAAAGGCTCACCTTCTGTACATTAACGCCACTGAGGTATTTAAACATCTCTATCATATTCCCTCTCTCCCGCCTCTCTTCCAGTGGATACATGTTGAGGTTCATGAGCCTGTCCCTATATGTTTTATGACTGAGACCGCTGACCAATTTTGTAGCTGCCCTCTGGACCAACTTCATCCAGTTTATATTCTGTAAGTGCAGTCTATAAATAGTAATTATTATTAATAATTTAACATTAGAATACACAATAGAAAAAGTTTACTACAATCAGGGATTTTTTTTAACCTTTTATTTTTCATTTCTAGTCACATAGGTCAGAACATCTTGAACAATGCTACTTAATAAAAAAAAAAAAAAGATATATTTTTTTTTAACACTTGATAATTATTAGCTTGGTTGACTGAGTTAACCTGCAAGGAGAACAGTGGCCCTGAGATCACATGAATAGTGTTTCACGGTGCTGCTGAAAGAGTATTGACATTTTGTGAATGTTGCAAATACTGTTTCAAATTTGATTTATGGAATGGAGTCTTGAGGTTCAAAATGTAATTTAAAAAAAGCAATTGAAATGAAAACTTTGATAATCTTGCAGCATCTATAGCGGCATTCTTGTAGACATTTGCTGCCAACATTTTTCACTCAAAGTACGAGGAATATATTGCTAGTCAGACCTCATGTTTCCAATGATAAGAGCTCTTTTTCAGTGTCCTGACACATATCAAAGTCATTTTAAGTTGAAAGGAGTCTTTCTATCTCATCTGATTTATTTTTTTCTGTGTAGGAATATGGGAGTGGGGGGTAATTTTATAATGGAGTACCTACAAAAATGTCAAAAAAATGCATCATTTTCATATGTATTTTATAAAGGCATCATTCTATAATCTCATGTGCAAGTTAAAAGTAGCAGTTACATGCATGAGTTAATTGCTTAACTAGGCACACATTGGCACTAGCAATGAATGATCAGAAATAATTAGAGTAAATTGGCACGAATTGACACTAACTGCACTTAGGTGCTACTCGATAATAGCACCCTACATTCTACAGTATGTAACTGCAAGAGGGGTGTGGATGTGGGAGGGGCAGGAGCACGTCAAGCACTTATGCACTATACTTTTGGAATCCTGTCATTTGTGCATGTCAGCCGCATTCAGGCACAAGCATTTACGCCTGCCATAGAGCCAGCATAAGTGCTTGCATCTAATGTTACATGCGCAATAGCTGTTATAGAATTTGAACTTAGTGCACACACTTTAGGGGCCCTGTTTACTATGGTGTACTAGCATTTTCAGTGCACGCTAAAAATTAGCATGCGCTAATGCTAGAGACACCCACGGTCTCTCTAGCGTTAGCACATGCTAATTTTTAGCACATGCTAGAAATGCTAGTATGCCTACAGCACAGTATAGTAAACAGGACTCCTAGGAGTCTAACTTATTGCGACCTGCAGAGAATTACCACCTATGTGCCTTTGCTCCTACACTAATCCTCAATAGTGCACAAATTTACACCTGCTCTGAGGCATACTCCGTATCGCTTTCATTTATTTAATGTAATTTGGATTATTGTTTTTATTTCTGTTTATTTTATGGCTGATTTAAAAAAAAAAAAAAAATCTGTAAACCATTCTGATAAACCTGGTTGGAAGAGAGGATAATAAATTTTATGAATAAAAATAGAATAATAAGTATGGTGTGTACCTTGTAACTCTTCTCCATCTCCTTCAAACACCATCCCAGGGATGCTTTACGTGAACTGCATGAAAGTATTCTCCATTACCAGCAGCCTGGCCCCCTAGCAGTGGTTCTGTTGGGGGCCACTGGTCCAGGAGCATCTGGAAATCACTCCTGTCCCCACCAAAAATTTCAAATAGGGAGACCCCTAATAGGAGGAAGAGTTCTTGTAAATTGATTGGAATAGTGGGAGGGTATGAAAAGAGGATCGGGTTGGGTCGTTGTAAAGGTAACTGGGGGTGGAAGTTATTTTCAAAGGGGATTAAGAGGGTGCAGGATGTTTTTGTCAAGCACCACCAGTCCCTGATTGTTAGTGGCCCGAAAAGACAGTGAGGTGGTATTGTAGGGGGTAGTTTTTGGGGATGGTGTGGTGTGGCAGTTACAGGGAATATTTTTTGGGTATGCAGCATTTATGCTGGGTAGTGTGGCGGCTGAAGCAAGTAGGTGGGGTATGGGGGCAGTTCAAATGGGGTTGGTTTTGAAGCTGGAGCAATTAGTGGAGTGGTGTAGGAGTTAGTTTTTGGGGTGGGGCAGTATGCAAGGTGGGTAAGTTGCAGGTGGGTAATTTTTGGAATATGCAGCAATTGCAAGGGGTAGATTTGATTTGGAGGTAGGGGCACTTTGGGGGTTAGAGTAGGGAATTCTACCTTTTAAATTGTCTTGCACTGTTCTTTGAATGCTACATTTCACTCTAAGTTTCTATGCTACAGATACTGGAACTTCTTTTGCCACAGGAATGCATTAGGTTACTTTTTGGGTGGCTTATTTCTCTAGAACCCCCAGTCTGATTTGGCACACTTTCAAACTCAGTGTGTCATTTTACCAATTTTCCCACATGCCAAGTTTCATCCAATTCCATTAATGCTTATATGCTCAAATTCTTATATTAATTTGGCATCTTAACTGGCAATTGGTTTGCTCAACATAACACTGCCATTTCACTATCGCTTCTTCAGGAGCTGCACCAATTCTTTCCCTTTTACGTGCCCTTAAAGCCTAGTTCAGGGGGTCTTTTACTAAATGCCAGTACACCCAACACAGGCTTACCGCTTGCTAATCTAGAACTACCATCAGGCTACCGCTACAGTCCAGTAGTAGTTCCTACCCCCAGCGCACGTCATTTCCAGGACTACAAAAATATGTTTTTATTTTTGTTGCGCCGGTGTTTACCCAGCGGTAATCAGCATAGCCCAGTTACCACCAAGTTAGCATGGGAGCCCTTACCACCACCTCAATGGGTGGCGGTAACGTAAGTACTTCCCCACCTTTTACCTGCTCCGGTAAAGGGGCCTCAGCATGCATAAAAAACACGCACTGTGTCCGGTGCAGGCCCCCTTTTACTGCAGCTTAGTAAAAAGGGGCCCTCAGATCACGGAGATTAGATAAAACAGGAGACCAAGTGGCATCAAAACGTTGAAGCCAATTATGTTAATCTCGCTTTCCCCTTCCCCACACTGCCATCATCACTATACACTCAAATCAAGCAAACCTATGAGCTGCAGCATCCATTCTGTCATTCTTTATTGTTGGCAGCATTTTTATTTAATCTAAATTATATTTTCAAGCATGCCAGCTTGTGCAATATACAGATGTACACAGAGGAAGTATAACAGAATAACTTTTCATAGGTAGAGTAGTAATTTGTTATAAATCGTAATCAGTGTGTCATTTGGAGAGGCTGGTTATAGGGACACCCTAGCACAGTTATAGTCATGCAAAGATTTTTTTTTCTCCTGGTAAAGAGCCACTAAAACAGACATCATGTTATGAGAATCAGGTGCTCAACATTCAGAGTTTCTATTTATTTATGAAATTTATACCCCACATTAAACATGAATTAGGTTGAAACCTAGGAGCATTTTAAAAATCTTTTTTTTGTTCCTGTGCCTAGATCAAAAGAAAAGATGGCATGTGGTAACTTGCTCCTATCGTGGATTTACAGAGGTATATTATAAATATGCAATTGATATTTTATTACTACGGTATTGTTTAAAAGACAGCTACTGAATAATGAGGGCATAGCTACCTTCATGCAGAAGTCCACAGTCAGACTAAATGTGTCAACATTGTCCAGTTCAGCACACTATTAGCTGCCAAGTTCATACAAAGTTAAATACGTTCAGTGGAAAATAAATCTATTGACCTTCTATGTGAATATTCCATCATTGTTTCATAATGGCTACCACGTATTACATATGGGTATTTGCTTTAAACTTTGTTTTAATTTGGTTATCCAGACCTTACTGTCACATCCCTCGCTAACTCCGTCTGTGCTTACCCCAAGGCCGGCCCGCGGCCATGGCCGGCCTTGATCCCGCCGCCGAGCGATGCGCCGGTTCCTCGCCCTGATGGCCGGCCATTCCGGTCTTGAGGCGATGCCGGCCAAGAGCGGGGGCCGGCCGCCGCCGAGGTTGCGGCCGAGGACCGGCCTCCTATGACTTCTGGTTCTCCATCGCCGGCTATGGAAGTTGTGCTCGCTCCGGCAGGGAAGATGGCGCCGGGAACTTGGGGCCAGCGTCTCTTCCGCCTAGTGAACGCGGGAATCAAGATCCCGCCCTGGAGGACCCTGATTGGGTGGTTGGGACCAAGGCTCCACCGGAAGACTGGCCTTGAACCACTCCGAAGGGTTCCTCGAGGGAGCTCCCCCGAAGTCTCCGCCCCTGCCAGCTGAGGCTCGCTTATTGATTGCTAGTAGTATTTAAAGCTTCATCTCCAGCAGGCATATTGCTTCGGCTTCTGTTCAGTGAGGCTCCAGCTTAGTGGTGATTTCTGGACTACTTGCGTGTCGCCTGTTTTGACCTTCTGTTTGTCCCTGGACTACTCTGCTCGCCGCCTGCCTTGACCTGTTGCCTGTCCCTGGACTACGCTGCTCGCCGCCTGCCTTGACCTGTTGCCTGTCCCTGGACTACTCTGCTCCTTGCCTGCTCCTCTCCCCTGCTGGGGTTGGGAGGCTTGTCCCCTTGTGCCCGGTCAGTCTGGCCACCCCCGCGGTTCCAGAAGTCCCGTTGGCCACCTGCAGCTGGGGGCTCAACCTCTGGTGAACGGTGGTCGCCGCGGGTGAAGTCGGGGTGCTCGGCTGTCCTTTGGGGGAACATTGAGGCATACCTTACGCTCTCCTGGGGGACCCAAGGGCTCACATCTCATCAGGCAGGACAGGAAGCCGAAGCCATGAGCTCGCCGACGCAACCTGATCTGCGGGACTTGGCAAAGATCCTCCAACAGCAGCAGGAACAGTTGAATGCCTTGTCAGGGGCGCTCCAGAGCGTTTGTTCTCAGTTGACTGCGGTTCAGGCTCAGAATCAGGCCGCTGTGGCGGCTCCCCATTCGGGAGGGTCCTTCGTGGGACCTCGATTCCCTGAGCCGGGCCGGTTCGATGGAACCCCGGGGAACTGCAGGGGGTTCCTGAATCAGTGCAGCCTGTGCTTCGCCATGCAGCCGGGGCCCTTCTCATCGGATCAGGTGAAGGTGTCCTACATTCTCTCTCTCCTAGACGGGCCGGCGCTGGCCTGGGCTTCTCCTTTGTGCGAACAACGGGATCCAATCCTGTCTAACTATGAGGAATTCCAGCGTCGGTTCCGCATGGTCTTTGATATCCCTGGGAGACCCTCCTCATCCGCCTCTGCCTTGCTGCGGATCCAACAGGGCGACGGGACAGTGGGCGATTATGCGGTCAGGTTCCGGACCCTGGCCACCGAACTACGGTGGAATCAGGAGGCCCTGTCGGCCATTTTCTGGCAGGGCCTCCAGGACCGCATCAAGGATGAGCTGGCCGGTCGGGATGTTCCAGAAGCATTGGACGCCCTAATAGCCCTCTGTATCCGCATTGACACCCGGTTTCGGGAAAGAGCCCGGGAACAGGCTGCCCGGCGCCGGGCCCCGGGGGCCAAGCCAGACAGACCGCTTCCCCGCGGCGGACGTCCGGAGGCTCGGGGGACACACCGGAGGAACCCATGGTGGTTGGCCATCAGCGGCTAACTGCAACCGAGAGGTCTCATCGGCTACGGAGTGGTCTCTGCCTGTATTGTGGCCAGGCGGGCCATTTCGTCAATGTCTGCCCTTCGCGGCCGGGAAACGCCGCCCCCAAGGCCCAGTAGGGGGAAGGGTCTTGGGTCACTCCAACCCCCTGCCTGACAATCTGATCACCCTCCCAGTGACCTTGCGATAGCAGGAAGCGGTAGTCCATACCCAAGCCTTGTTGGACTCTGGCGCAGGAGGGAGTTTTATCAGTTCCGAGCTGTTGAAGCAGATGGGGTGGCCCACCATACCCTATCGCCCTGCGTTGCAGGTGACGTCCATCCAGGGGACCGTGCTACCCCAACCGATTACCGAGGCTACTCCATTTTTAGGACTGCAGGCAGGGGAGCGCCATCGGGAGCAGGCCCAATTTTTGATCCTGCCCAGAACCATCCATCCCGTGGTCCTGGGGGCTCCCCTGGTTACGGCGTCATGCACCTGTAGTGGACTGGATCCGGGGAGAGATTCGAGCCTGGGGAGAGTCCTGCGCGGAATCCTGTCTGAAGGGCAAGGAGTCTAGTTGCGCGGCCTGTGCCGCTGTCCCGCGCGGGCCTCAGCCCTGTCAAGCCGCCCTGCCCAAGGAATACTGGGACTTCGCGGACGTATTCAACCCTGTTGAAGCAGAGGTGCTACCTCCACATCGATCCTTCGATTGTGCTATCAACTTAGAACCTGACCGGATGCCCCCTCGAGGGCGGTTGTACACCTTGTCGCGGGACGAATCTAAGGCCATGCAAACGTACATTCGAGAGAATCTCCAGAAGGGGTTCATTCGGCCTTCCACGTCTCCAGCCGGGGCAGGGTTCTTCTTCGTCACCAAGAAGGACGGCTCCCTGAGACCATGTATTGATTATCGAGGCCTCAATGCCATCACAGTGAAGAATCGGTACCCCCTGCCGTTGATTCCAGCATTATTTGATCGCCTTCGGGATGCCCAGATCTTCACCAAGTTGGATTTACGGGGGGCCTACAACTTGGTGCGCATCAGGCAGGGGAACGAATGGAAAACAGCCTTTAATACCCATGAGGGGCATTTCGAATACTTGGTCATGCCCTTCGGGTTATGTAACGCGCCGGCCGTGTTCTAGAGCTTCATGAACTTTGTGTTGGAAGACCTTCTCCGCTCTACCGTGGTAGTATACTTGGATGACATTTTGATCTTTTCTAAGGACCCCCAAGAACATGTGTCACACGTCCGTGCGGTGCTTCAACGCCTACGACAATTCCGACTATTTGCCAAACTCAGTAAGTGCTCCTTCCATCAGCATACTCTTCCATTCCTTGGACCCATCATCTTGCCTGGGGGATTATGCATGGATCCAGACAAACTCCGGGCTATCCAGGAGTAGCCCAGACCCCAGGGATTAAAAGCGCTGCAACGATTCCTGGGGTTCGCCAATTATTATCATCAGTTTATTCCCCACTACTCTCAACTGACTGCGCCTCTGACGGCGCTCACGAGGAAGCACGCGGACGTCAGGAATTGGTCAGCGGAGGCACTGACGGCTTTTGCCCGCGTGAAGGAAGCCTTTGAATCAGCTTCTATCCTTCATAGCCCAGATCCCAGCAAACCGTTTGTGGTAGAGGTGGACGCCTCTGCATTGGGCGCTGGAGCCGTCCTCTCTCAAATCAATGCCAAGGGAAGACGCCAGTCATGTTTCTTTTTCTCCCGGAAATTTTCCCCGGCTGAACGAAATTATACAGTGGGGGACAGAGAGCTGCTGGCCTTGAAGTTGGCCCTCCAGGAATGGAGACATCTACTCGAGGGTGCTGAGCACCGGTTTACCGTGATCACTGATCATAAAAATCTTCTGTACCTACAAGAGGCCCGGAGGCTAAACCCGAGACAAGCCCGCTGGTCGCTGTTCTTCACGAAATTCCAGTTCCAACTGGTGTTCCGCTCCGCCAAGAAGAACACCTAGGCCGATGCCCTTTCCCGGGCTTTTGAGGCCCCCAATGATCTCGAGGAACCCCACCCGATGTTGGACCCGGCCTGTTTACCCGCAGCACCGGGGATGGTGACACCAGTCCGGGAGTTTGTGCCCCCTCAGGACCGGGAGAAAGTGCTTCACTGGGGACACTCATCGGCCCTGGCCGGGCATTTCGGGTATCACAAGATGCTCCGCCTAATTACCCGACAATATCAGTGGCCCCGCATGAACCAGGATATCCGTCAATTCGTGACGGCATGCCCTGTCTGTGCCCGCACCAAGTCTGCGGTGGGACGACCTTGGGGGGGACTTACAACCCTTGCCAGTTCCAACACTCCCCTGGGAGGAACTTTCCATGGATTTCATCACAGATCTTCCTCGCTCCCAGGGGCATACTGTGATTTGGGTGGTGGTGGACAGATTTTCTAGAATGGCGCACTTTGTGCCCCTGCCCAGACTTCCATCGGCCGCAGCCTTGGCCCG
The DNA here is from genome assembly GCF_901765095.1 of Microcaecilia unicolor. Taxonomy (NCBI): domain Eukaryota; kingdom Metazoa; phylum Chordata; class Amphibia; order Gymnophiona; family Siphonopidae; genus Microcaecilia; species Microcaecilia unicolor. The sequence continues at coordinate 83,218,984 of NC_044035.1, forward strand.
CCAGTTTATCCAGCATATCTTCCGCCTCCATGGGCTGCCGGCTCGGATCATTAGTGACTGAGGAGCACAGTTTACATCACGTTTTTGGAGAACTTTATGTACCGCTCTGGGGGTAGCTACTCACTTCTCCTCGGCCTACCACCCCCAAACCAATGGGATGGTGGAAAGGGTCAACCAAACACTTAAGGGGTTCCTGCGGGCCTTTGTTAACAGTCAACAGGACGACTGGGCATCTCTCCTCCCGTGGGCGGAATTTGCATACAATAACAGCGAACATTCCGCCTCCAAGGAATCACCTTTCTTCCTCGTGTATGGACGCCACCCACGGCACGGCTCCTCTCCAGCATCTGCTATGGGGCGGGGGGGGGGGGGCAGTACCAAGCCTATTAATGCCCCATGCACTGAATGTGATTTGCTTCAGGAAAAATGTCTCTCTTTGGAAAGGGTCAAATCTCTATGTGAGGCACGCTTCCACTTCCTTCCGATTGCTATTACCCAGAATGACGCTTCTCTTGGTTCTATGACACAACAGCTAGCTGATGTTCAGGGAGCTCCGAGTGTTCAGACTCAGGAGACAGCTAAATTTCATTCTCTTTACCAGGAACTGAAACAAAAGTCAGAGCAATTCTCTTGCTTTTAGCCGTGAATTACTACAAGCACAGGGGGGGCGTCTCACTCTGCCCAGCAGGCTTTGCAGAGCTGTGGCCCTGGCTGATTTGCGGGAGAGAAAAAACTCACTCTCTCAGCGTTTACAACAGGCATTGCATGAAAGAGATTCTTGCTGCATGGCCTTGCGGGAGTGTAAGGAAGATCTTGATGCAGTGAGAAAGGAAGTATGTGGTGTACATCAGGACCTTGATTCTGTACCTATGGACATTCATGACAGTTCTGGTTCCAGGTCACCTAGCCCTGCTCCTGAACAGGTCCGAGTTTCTGATTGGTTCCAGAGACACGAGCAGGAGCCTGAGTATAACAGTTTTAAGTTACTGTCTAGGGATGGGACAGCATCAGCTCCTCCACACCCTTCTGTCCGGCCCAGCTCCATAGTCCCTGATGCCGTCAGCAGTAAACCTGACCCTCTGCTCCGCCCATACCGGTCGCAGCTCCCTGCACCACCTGATGACATCAGCAGCACACCAGCATCACTATTTTCTGCTCCTGCTGGTGAGCAATGATATTTCACTCAGACACCCAAAGGAACTACATTATCTATGGAGAAGCAATCACAAATAATGAAGTTAGTTCGCACTATGCTTGTGCCATTTAGAGAGTCTCCTAAGGTAACCATACATGCTCACCTGGATTCAGTGCATGATTTCTTTCAATCCTTACAAGTCCATTCTGATACAGATGGGCTTTACGTAAATGGACGTTTCATGAAGAGAGTCAAAATTATTTGAAGGCTACTATTTGAAAATATGCCTCTATGGCAGATAACCCTGACCTGTTTACGGTGGAACAAGCTTTAAAGAAGGGGTATGGTCTCTTTGCGGATTCCACAGAAGCTCAGCGTGCAGCATATATGTGCTGTGGTCCCAATGAGAGTCCTTATGAATGGGCCCATCGCCTGAAGCAAGCATTCTACTGGGGGGGGGGGGGGGGGGGGAGGGGGGAACTGATCACCCCAGATGCTAAAGCTCTAGAATTTGGTGACTTCTGAAATCTTTTTGTGAAAGGTCTGCCTACCTAACAGAAAATTCCTTTGGCAGGAAAAACAAAGAACCTTTTTCCAGCCTTCTGCAGCAGGCTGAAAATATTTTTGATATCTGTCGCGCGCAGCCCGCTGCGGCTGCTCCCAAATTAGCTTCTAAAATTCGCCCCAAGGTGGTTTCTCCCAGTGTTTGTGCTGTCACATCCACACTTTCTCTAGAAAACAAGGTGTCACGTCCTTCTACACCGTCACAGTTCACATGTGTTTTAACAAACTTAAATAGTTTTGCATCAAATGCAATCACGTCACTTGTCATTCCAATTTCCTGATCATTTATAAATATGTTAAATGGCACTAGTCCCAGTGGCACTCCACTATTCGCCCTCCTCCATTGAGAAAAATGACAATGTAACCCTGTTTCCTGTCCAATAACCAATGCCTAATCCACAACAGAGCATTGTCTCCTATTCCATGACTAATTTTCTCAGGAGTCTCATGAGGAATTTTGTCAAAAGCTTTCTGAAAATCTAGATACATATCAACTGGTTCACCTTTATTCACATTTTATTCATGCCTACAAAGAAATGAAGCAAATTGGTTTATTTATGTTTTCCGTAACTTTATTCTTTATAATAGTTTCCACTATCTTACCCGGCAGTGACATCGGGCTTACACTTTCCTGGATCACCCCTTGAATCCTTAAAAAAAAAAAAAAAAAAAAAAAAAAACAACCCAGCATTACATTGGGCACCCTCCAATCTTTGGGTACTACAGACGATTTTAGTGACAGGCAACAGATTACTAGCAGCAGATCAACAATTTCACTTTTTTATACTTTCTTGGATGCATGCCATCCAGTGCAGGTGATTTACTACTCTATTTTATCTATTTGGCTCAGTACATCTTTCATGTTCACCAAGATTGAGGACTGGGTTGAGAAAACTGAAGAATAGCAAATTGCCCTGACTGGTTGGTATTCATCCCAGAGTAATGATAGAATTGAAAAATGGACTTGCAGAACTGTTAGTGATATGTAATTTATCGTTAAAATCAAACATGGTACCGAACGATTGGAGGGTGGCCTATGTAATGCCAATTTTTAAAAAGGTTTGAGAGGTGATCCGGGAAATTATAGATCAGTAAGCCTGACGTCAGTGCTGGGCAAAATGGTAGAGTATTATAAAGAACAAAATTACAGAGCACATTCAAAAGCATGGATTAATGAGACAAAGCAACATGGATTTAGAAAAGAGAAATCTTGCCTCACCAATCTATTACAAACTTGGATATAGGTGAGCCAATTGATATTGTGCATCTGATTTTCAAAAGGCATTTGACAAAGTACCTCATGAAAGACTCCAGAGGAAATTGGAGAGTCATGGGATAGGAGGTAGTGTTCTATTGTGGATTAAAACTGGTGAAAGATAGAAAACAGAGTAGGGTTAAATGGTCACTATTCTCAATGAAGGGTAGATAGTGGAGTTCTGCAGGTGTCTGTGCTGGGATTGCTGCTCTTTAACATATTTATAAATGATGGGAGTAACTAGTGAGGTAATTAAATTTCTGATGACATGAAGTTATTTAAAGTGGTTAAATCGCAAGAGAATTGTGAAAAATTGCAAGAGGACTGGGAATCCAAATGGCAGATGACATTAATGTGAGCAAGTGCATTAGGAGTCACCGACCAGAAAAGGAATCTAGGTGTCATCGTTAATGACACGTTGAAACCCTTTGCTCAGTATGCGGTGGAGGCTAAGAAAGCAAATAGCATGTTAGGTATTATTAGGAAAGGAATGGAAAACAAAAATGAGGATGTTATAATGCCTTGTATCACTCCATGGTGCGACCGCACCTCAAATACTGTGGTGACCAGAATTGCACACATATCAAAAAAGATATAGTGGAATTAGAAAAGGTACAGAGAAGGATGACAAAAATGATGAAGGGGAAAGGACAACTTCCCTATAAGGAAAGGCTAAAGTGGCTAGATAGTGGCTCTTCAACTTGGAGAAAAGACGACTGAGGGGAGCTATGATAGAGGTCTATAAAATAATGAGTGAAGTGGAACGGGTAGACGTGAATCACTTGTTTACTCTTTCCAAAAATACTAGGACTAGCGTGCAGACAATGAAGCTACAAAGGAGTAAATTTAAAACAAATTGGAGAAAATTTCTTCATTCAACGTGTAATTAAACTCTGAAATTCATTGCCAGAGAATGTAGTAAAAGCAGTTTGTTTAGCGGGGTATAAAAATAAGTTTGGATAGCTTTCTTAAAAAAAATCTTTAAAAAAAAAAAAGCCCATAAGCCCTTATTAAAACGAGTTGGGGAAAATCCACTGCTTATTTCTAAAATAAGCAGCATAAAATGTACTGTTTTGGGATCTTGCCAGGTACTTGTAACCTGGATTGGCCACTGCTGGAAATAGGATGCTAGGCTTGATGGACCTTTGGTCTATCCCAGTATGGCAACACCTTATGTTCTTATGTCCTGGGGAACAGAATAACTTTGTACAGGTTGGAAAATGTTTAGGTCTGTAAATACAAAGAATTAACAGTATTTTAGAAGCATCTCAGTGAATACAGATCATTTTCAAAAATATGCATAGTACCACCAAAATAGCATGTATATTTGGCACCATACACAAAAGGTTTAACAAAAAGTAGCAGCAGTCACTAGGGTTTCCATGTCTAATATTGCTTTATTGGTTTAAATAAGGATAATTCATTACACATTGATACATCTTCCAAGGTATTAGGAGTCATACTAGATGCCTCTAACACTTGAATTGCAAATAATTAGTCAAAAATGCTTTAAGATGAAACAATATGTTAGACTGTTCTTCCATGAGAAACCTTTTGCCTTGCTGGTAATCATATTCGCACAATTTGATTATTGCAATTCACTGTATAGCAGAGTCACTGATCTCTTATTTAAGAAAATACAATTTTTATAAAACATGGCCACAAGGCTAATTTTCAAAAAGAAAACCTTGACCATGTATCACCTCTTTCGACTGCATTTCACTGGCTCCCCATTCAGAATTGATTTTAAAATTGGTTTTATTTTATTTTTTTTTATTAATGGTCCTGAAGATTTTATTCTTCTAGTATTTCCCACGGAGAGAAAACCACAAGGCTAAAAGATCACTACACTCTTTACTGTTCTCTGCCTTTAGATCTGTTCATTACAGAAGAATACTGGAAGAGTCCTTCTCCTATAGAGCGACACAGGCATGGAATGATCTTGCCATGGTTATGAATGGCAGATGTCAGCACAATTCCTCACCTCAACCTCTTCATCAAGATCCAATATTCAAATAAGTAGTTTTCTGAATTATGCACCTCTTTAATCTTACTTGGAGAAAGAGCAGTTTTAAAGATTATAATCCTGAAGTGGCAATATTTACACCTCTTTCTCTAGAAAATCTACTCTGGATTCCTGCAAAAACCTAACAAAAAACATCCATTGCAATATGGAGACCCTGTATTCTATAAGCATGGTTAATTTTAAGGTAAGCGTAAAACAATTTAGAAAGTCACGATAGAAAGCTGTCATTTTAGAACTAAAATTAATCATGCTCTTTTCATTCCAGCAATAATACATGGTAGGAGCATATTGTTATCCTTCAAATGTGGTATCATGGAAAGCACAAAGCCGAATGATTTCAACAACCTTAGAAATGCAATTACAGGACAATAATGGACACCCTGTTGTGCCTTTTTGCCGTTATAAGAGGAATGTAGTACTAAAACTTTTTAAACACCATTTAATGTTTGTATTCTGACAAGCTTTTAAAAGCATGCATTCCATGATGTAACTAAGTAATGTGAAGGTGATGAGGTTGGTGTTATACCTGAGTAATTAAATGCTGTGACTAATCAATAAAATGCTCTTAGAACTGTTTTAAGACTTGACAGCAGGTATATAGCTGCCAAATACAGCTCAGGAATTCACTTCACCAATCTCATCTTGAGTGTTATCTGTCAGACACAGACTCACTTAGTCCCCTACATCTCTCCAAATGCTTTCAAGTTTCTACTTTTTCTCTATTCTTGGTCACTACTGCCTACAGGTGTCTTGCTTATCCTTGTCACACATCTCACCAATTGTGTCTCATTGTATTATGGATCATACACATACTTTCCTACCTCAGTGTCGTTTTTTTCTTCTTCAAGGCTTATCTCCGAGATCAGCTCCCCTTCTTCCCACTCCAAAATTACATTCAAGTTTTAAAAGTATTTCATCCATTATCAAATTTCTTATGAAATGTTTTTTTTCCAGATGCAACAAGAATGGGGTTGGTAATAAAGTAGTATTAGGAAGAAGAGGCCAACATTCTACATGGTAATCATATATTCCCCAGAGGTGGGGAGAAATCAAACCTTTTGTGCCACACTGCAAGTTTACTCACCTAAAAAAATTCAATCTGCATACCAGATTGTCAGATTTTTCAAGAGTACAATAAAGCCCTATAAAGCCCTTTTCCCTATGGACACAAAGGGTGCAATTATATCAGTGGGTCCCTCCATTTAGGCCACGCTGAGATTCTGTTCTATAAAATCCGTGCACCCAGATTCTGTTATAGAATATCTAGCATAACCCAGTATCGGCACACCTTACATTTATGTGGCCACAGTTACACCAGCCATAGATCTAGTGCTTAACCTACAGTGTGTGTGTGTGTAAGTGGAAGGTCCAAACAGACTTTCTCCATGCTCTGCCCAGTTCTACGCTCCCTGCATTTACATGTTATGCCACTTATGCACGCTCTTACAGACTAGCATTTAGGTACCCTGCTGGCACTTTTGTGGGTAAGTGCATACTTACACAGGTATGTGTTAACATTCTGTACATTAATGTACACAAGCGGAAAACTTAGTAGTTTTGACACGAGTCTGGCAAAGCTCTGAAGAGCCCAAAAGCTAACTTGTTACAATAAATGCTGCTGTATTCAACATGAATAGGAACAGTTCTCATCTCTCCTCTCCGTGGCCCTCAAACAAGTTTTCATCACATAGAATTTCTCATCCTTTACAGTAGTTTCCTAAGCCATTTACACTGATAAATAGCAATGTACCTGCTTGAACTGGTTGTCTGCAAATTGCCCTCTTTCAATCTGGCTAGCAGGACGTGTGATATTCTATAGCACAATACTTTTGGAGGCATGACTGATGGCATTTTGAGCAGGATCAGAGCACAACTGCATTTTGAAACCTACATGTGTTAATTTACACAAAACCAGCTTTGAGATGGCATTTTTCCTGGAATAAAGCAGCTTGCAAAGGTACAAGCTACATTATTTGATTTACATAATAATGAGGTTTTGCATGCTTTGTTTCTCATTTTATATTTTATGTAGTCCATGGTACCTTAGACTAACCTGTGCTATGGTGAAATATATGATTTTGTCATTTAATGCACGCTAAGGGGCAAAAATTGTATCACCATTCCCTTAAGGAATGTTACTAACTACCCCTTTTAGTGTGTAGAACAAGCAACTTGATGTGTGTCAGCTAGGCAAACAAACCCTATTAATTTATTTATTATTACATTTGTATCCCGCGCTCTCTCACAAAGCAGGTTCAATGCGGCTTACATAGTAAAAGGAATACAGAATACTGTTAGAGAGGGTAAAAGTTAATTATACCAGAATTATACCAGAAGGGTAGGTAGTCGCAGATTGATCGGATTAATCTATTTGGTATACTGCTATTTGTCCAGCATAAAGAGAAATTTGGAATATTGCAGTAAAAAATCTATACTTTGCCTAGTTTTAAGTCATCAGCACACATTCACCACTGAAGGAAAAAAAAAAGAAAAAGCATAGCAGCCACTTGAATTTCAATAGTCAAGCTTCCTTGAGCACTAATGGAAGGAAACTCGGGCTGCCCATTGCTCTATCTCCCCCCCCCCCCCAAGGAATACAAACAATGCAGCTCAAGCCAACATACATTTCAACATGTCAGGTTGTAGGTGGCTCCCATGATTTTGAGGGCATAGGAATACAGATAGTAAATCAACATGCACTCTAAGCTGTGGAGTCCTCCAACCTCATTTCTGCCAGTGGGGAGTGGTGCTTCAATATTGTGTTTTCAATCGTTAAGGACAGAAGAGTCCTCTAAGTCCTGCAGAACTTGCCTGTCTCTTGCTGTTGAAAATGTGATATTGGAACAGCACCCCCACTGGCAGGAATGCAAATAGAAGACTCCCACACAGCTTAGAATAGGGATGGGCAACTACGGTCTTCAAGGGCCTGAACTCAGTTGGGTTTTTAAGATTTCCACAATGAATATGCATGAAATCTATCTGTATACAATGGAAGCAGCACACGAGAATAAATCTCATGCATATTCATTGTGGAATTCCAGAAAACCCAACTGGGTTGGGACCCTCGAGGACCATAGTTGCCCACCCCTGGTTCAGAAGGAACACTGGGTCAGATACAATCCATCAAGCTCAGCATCCTGTCTGAATGGCCAAACCAGGTCATTGGAGAGTATCTAGTAGATCCTAACTGCAATAAGGCTGAAATTGTTATGATTACCATGATATTCTCATGCACCTTGTTATTTATATTCTGATTTTCTTATCCCATCAATGTGATGTTGTTGTATTATATTGTAAGCCACATTGAGCCTGCAACTATGTGGGAAAATGTGGGATATAAATGCAGCAAATAAATATTTTTCATATTGTTCACTCTCAGTATTAAGTAGCAGCAATATTGATGCTTACCTGACTAATAATGCTCTATCTTCCAAAAATATGTCCAAACATTTTTTTAAAAATCTAGTTATACTACGTGCTCTGACCTTTTCCAGCAAACAGTTTAATTGTGCATTGCTTGAAAAAAAATGTTCATTACATTTATTTTAAATCTGCTACCAGTGAGTTTCATGGAGTGTCCTTCAGATGTCCTTAGATCAGCTATCCCATGGAAGTATCTTCGCAGGGGATGTTATAAAAAGCTGATATAAGAGCTGCAAGCATCTAAGCACACTGCTGATGTGAACTAGACACTTTTCATAACTCAGTAAATTTGTGAATACTGAATTTTATTGTTTTGTCTTCTGATTTGTGCTTTGATGAGCAATCAGATTTTTCATAACATGAGCAACTTGCATCAAACTAAAAGCTCTTTGTTCTCTGAAGCACTTTAGCTGCTTCATTCCATATCACTTTTGGCGACATATTAAAATTCTATGTCATGTGTATAATAGAATATCAGTGGGTCTCATTAAAAAGCTATCCCTCTGTTTTGCTGTGATTGAGAACGATTGCTTGATAAATTCCAGTGTAAACCTCAAACACTATTTTCTGGCCCCATTAATTGTTAAAGGTTCCTTAATGATGTCACATACATTTCAGAAAATTTTGGAAGCAACTTACAAAAAAATTTCATCCACATTAATAGGGAAAGTGTAAAGATACTTTAAAGGAATAAGCACATTTTGCAAACATTAATTGCCTTTAACACACAATTTTCTTTACATCACACTAACTAAAATGCATACAAATGGATGCAAAGCAGCTATTATATAAAAAAACAAACAGCCAACTTGCGCAAACCAAACTGCATTATTCAAGGAAAGCTAACACCATCTCAGAGGGGGCATTTATGTTCTATTCCCAGCAGCACTGGGCTACTAATGGATGGCCTGATGCTACCAGAGAACAACTTAAAGGGTCTGGCGCTTTAAGAATTACTCCTCAGTTATTGGATTCACTTTCTGAATTAACCCCCCCTCCTCCATGAACTTACCAATGGTCTCCTTGGTGGGTAACTGGGGGAAGAAAGCAGGAGCGATTCCTGGGCACCCCTGCACTAGAGGCACGTTGAATCAAAATAGCAGTCTCAGCCCCCCCAAGCAGAGGTTTTATGGTTATATGCGAGTTGCTGGGACAGGACTGCATATTTGATCACACTACTACTACTACTACTTAGCATTTCTATAGCGCTGCCAGGTCCCCCCAGCAGTTAAGGGGGTGTGTGGTGGGGGTAGGGGAGAGAGGGGAGTGGAAGATGGGATGAATTAATGTGGAAAAATGATTGGAGGAGCAATAGTAAAAAAGAGAGCAAGAGTATTTTTTTAATGCACTGGTCTGGCCTTTTTATAGATAGCTGGTCCAACTTGGTCCACAGGTAAGTGAATTCTGTGGTAAAATTGCGCATTTTACTACAATGTTTTAAAACCGAGCCTAAATTAGCTGTCTGTAGATTGCTCTTAGCCACAAATAAGCATGCTGTGAATTATATATATTTTTAGCTGCAATAAGAGGATGTTATCAAAACTTCAAGCATATATTTCATTAAATTCTATGGATAGAAGGAGCAGGTGCAAGTGATCACATTACTTTTTACTCCAGGGAAGTTTTGATTCTTTTTAAACTTTACACACGGGCTTTGACCCAATTTTCAATCTTTGTTCCAACCTGCAGAGCTTGAAAATCCTCTTTATATACAATTTTAGATCATATTGCCAAAACCGTCCTCTTTATATATAATTTTAAATCATATTGCTGCTTCATTTACTTCAACCCAGGATGCTTCAACAGAAGATGACAAAAGGAACATTGCACCTGATTACAGTAAATATGGCCCCTCTAGCTAGCTCTAGTTAATGTGTCTGAAGTAGTATGAGAAAACAAGGACTCTAATGATTCTGCAAAAACCCTTCCTTTTATTTTTTTTTTTTCTTACACTATTTTGGTCATTTTGCAGGTTTTTGTTTGTATTGGGGTTTTTTTTTTTTTTTTTTAATTAGTGGAACCATTAAGATACTAAATGTGAGATTCTACCTCAATATTAGATGTAAAAAAAACTACATAAAATTGGAGACTGATTATACATGTATAAAACTTCCCACATTCAAACCAGTGTGCAATGTAAGTTTTTCTCATGCGTTTTAAAACGTAAAATGTAAATGGTTGTTATAGTTTGGACAGTATATCATACACCTATACTATCCAGCACAAAAGGAAATACATCACATATGAGCTTAATTCTGACATTTAATGGAAACAAGGAAATAAACAAACATTAAGAAAATGCCCACTGCTCAGTGTTCTGTAACATGTCATCGACACATGAAGAAATGAAATACATACAGTTAATACAAAAAGACACATCCGAGTAGAAAGATATCTAGAAAACATTAAGGAACCATGGAAAAAATTTTCCTCAGTTTTTGCTGCTGTGGTTTTCTTTGTTATTTTCTGATTTTACTCTTACTTATTATTATTTTTTTTAAAGTTGCCCCCAATGACATGGCTCCCTGGATTTTCCCAGCCATGAAATACATATATTGCACTAAGATCTAGGAATAGTAAATCTAATTTTGACGTAGTATAGGCTTACTTCAATTTTTCTCCATTATCAATGATTACTCAAGTAAAGGAATAAGTAACTTCTGTATCTGTCAATTTGCTAATCTCTAATCAAAATTCAATGCTATCCCTTACAAACAATAAACTACATGCAAAGCTTCAATCGCTCAGTCCTAGATCAACAGAATCAATTAGGAGTAATGAACTTAAATATTACATTAACTTTTATAACCAGGTGTCTTTAGGTGGACTAATCTCTGCAGAGAGGTTAGTGTCCCCGTTTGTTCATCTTTGTTGGTTAATATAGGAAATATCAATGGAAAATGCACGGATACAGAAAAAAAACTGTTTTCCTGCACCATAGATGGTAAGTACTGAAAATGCAAATTAAGACACAAAAGTAATCAGAAGGGGACAACTAATTCTGCTCAGTGAGAGCCCTGGTATTTGCCATAATACCTGGTACACCAGTCTGACTAGTATGGTATGTACATGTGCTTTATGATTATGCTATGCCTTTAATAGGCAATTTTTCAATTATTTCCAAATACTGCACATTTTATACAGCCTTAAAACTACATAGTAAATTATATTTAATATTTACAATAAACAAAACACACGTTTAAATGACAGTCATCTGGCGGTTTTTGATCGTAGCCTTCTCTTGATTATAAGGTGATCACTTTCTTTTTCATTTCTAGTCATAATCTAGAAAAAAAAAGTAGTTATTTTTGCCTTTTGTTTTTAAAAGAAAACAAATTTGTATAGCCATCTTTTAGTAGGTTTCATATACATCTATATGAGAAATATAAACTATATCTTACCATTAATAGACAAGTATAAGTTTAATGTTTAGTTTTCAACCTTGCTCCCTTGCCACAGCAGAATCTGGGGCTGGATCACTAGGGATGATCATGTTGGAGGCTGGTATTGTGGCTGTAGGGTCAGGTAGGGTTGAAGTAAACACTGGGCCTATCTTCAGTGTGTCCTGGTTGTGAATCTGGTAGCAGGATTCAGGGACAGGGATAGGAAGCACCTGACAGACCAGGAGCAGGAAATGCCAGTGTTGCATCAGCACGGCTATCATTGCTATGACAATGACAACGCTTCCAGGTCACAGAGTCTCCAGAAGCTACATCTCCCCACTACTGCTTCACACTCCCATACAGCCACCACTACCAGGAATACATTCCAGTAGTACACACCCATTTCCTGCTCCAAGCTTTTAACAATAATATTAGTAGTTTAAATTCTTCAAAAACAGAACTTGTTTTTCTTTATACACACAGTGATGTGAAAAAGTTCCCTCTCCTCCTGATTTCCCTTATTATTGCACATATGTCTGTCTGAATGGATTTTCATTGCTAAACAAAATATAATGTAAGACAAAAGAAACCTGAATAAACAGAACATTCATTTAAACAGTTCATTTTTAAATTACAACATTTATTTAAGGAACAAAGTTATCAAACACCCATATCACTGACAATAGCATCACTCTGTATTTGTTTTCCACTGGAGGTGGCTATCACCTCACGGTACTATGTAAGCCACATTGAGCCTTCAAATAGGTGGGAAAATGTGGGGTACAAATGTAACAAATAAATAAATATCACTCGTGAAAAAGTAGTTACTCAAACAATTAACCAAATTTAATTGATAATTCAAATGATTGAACACAGCAAAGGCTCGATTGCATCCAGCCCTGTTGAATCTAAACCTCGCTATATACTGAACCTTACCATGACAAAGAAGTAATCATCACAATGTTTCTACAAGAATGCTATGCCACAATCAAAGGTAATTCCAGAAGAGATGAGAAAAAAAATTGTGTAATATCAGTCTGGAAAGAATTACAAGACTATTTCTAAACCTCTGGGACTCAACTAGACCACAGTAAGAGCCATTATCTCAAAATGAAGAAGGCTTGGAACAGTAGTGAATCTTCTAATAAGTGGCTGGGCTACTAAAATTACTCCAAGGCCACAGTGACAACTCATCCAGAAAGTCACTAACTTCAACATCCAAATAACTGCAGGTCTTTCTAACCTTAGCTAAGGTCAGTGTCATTTACTCCACATTAAGAAAGAGATTGGGCAAAAATAGGACTTATGGGAAAGTTATTAAAGTAGCAAGGTGGAAACCTCTGCTATCCAAGAGTTACATCTATGTTTGTGTCATTTGCACACCTGGATGATCCCCACGCCTTTTGGGAAAATACTCTGTAGACAGACAAGTCAAAAGTGGAATTCTTTGGACAACAAGTGGAGGAGTGGCCTAGTGGTTAGGGTGGTGGACTTTGGTCCTGGGGAACTGAGTTCGATTCCCACCTCAGGTACAGGCAGCTCCTTGTGACTCTGGGCAAGTCACTTAACCCTCCATTGCCCCATGTAAGCAGCATTGAGCCTGCCGTGTGTGGGAAAGCGCAGGGTACAAATGTAAAAAAACAAAAAAAACAAAAACATAGGTCCCATTATATCTGGTATAACGCAAATACAGCATTTTACAGTATGATCATACCAACAATTAAACACAGTGCTGGCATGATGGTGTGGGAATTCTTTGCTGCCTCAGGACCTGGAAAATGTTATTGAAGAAACCCTACAGAACAATCTTGAGAATGTCCAGTCATCTGTCTGTGAGCTGAAGCAAAATTGGGTTATGTAGTAAGGCAATGATCCAAAACACAAAAGTTCACATCTGAATGGATGACAGACAAATTAAAGCTTTGCATTAACCTAGTCAAAGTCCTGTCTTACACCCAATATAGATACTGTGGTAGGACCTGAAATGAGTTCATGTATGAAAACCTACAACAATGTGTCTTAAAGCAGTTCTGCAAAGAACAGTAGGCTAAGAGTGAGGTGATTAAATTTTCAGATGACACAAAACTACTAAAAGTTGTCAAAACTCATGCGGATTATGAAAAACTGCAGGAAGACCTTAGGAAATAGGAATACCAGGAATCCAAATGGCAGATGAAATTTATGTGTACAAATGCAAAGTGACGTACACATTGGGAAGAACAATCCAAATCATAGCTACTTGATGCTAGGTCCACCTTAGGAGTCAGCTCTTAAGAAAAAGATCTAGGTGTCATTGTAGACAAAACATTGAAATCTTCTGCCCAGTGTGTGGCAGCAGCCAAAAAAGCAAACAGATTGCCAGGAATTAGTAGGAAAGGGATAGTTAAAAGACCGAAAATACTATAATGCCTTTATATCGCTCCATGGTGCGTCTGCACCTTGAGTATTGCGTTCAGTTCTGGTCGCTTTATGTCAAAAAAGATATAGCGGAATAAGAAAAGATTCAAAGAAGAGCGACCAAAATGATAAAGGGTATGGAACTCCTCCATTATGAGGAACGGTTAAAGAGGTTAGGGTTCTTCAGCTTGGAAAAGAGATGGATGAGGGGAGATATGATTGACTTCTACAAAATCCTGAGTGGTGTAGAATGGGTAAAAGTGAATTGATTTTTCACTCTGTCAAAAAGTACAAAGACCAGGGAACACTCAATAAAATTACATAGAAATATTTTTAAAACAAATAGGAGGAAATATTTCTTCATTCAAAGAATAGTTAAGCTCTGATACTTGTTGTCAGAGGATGTGGTAACAGCAGTTAGCTTATCTGGCTTTTAAAAAGGTTTGGACAAGTTCCTGGAGGAAAAGTGTACAGTCTTATTGAAATGGACATGGGGGAAGCCATTGCTTGCCCCAGGATTGGTAGCATGGAATATTACTACTAAATGAGTTTTTTCCAGGCAGTGGCGTAGCCAGACAGCCAGTTTTGGGTGGGCCTGAGCCCAAAGTGGGTGGGCACAAAATTTTCTCTGCTCCGCCCTACCACCACCTCAAAATATAAATACTTTAGCTAATGAGGATCCTCAAGCTCAGTCAGTTGAACTTTCTATGAAGGTGGCCAGAACTCTCTTTTACCAAGCTTGGCAGGCTGCAACAATGACCCTAAGCCACTGATGCCAGCACCCCACACATGCTTAGCTGTCGATGACTCAAGGATACTGTTGCCAGAGCTTGGTAGAAGGGAGTTCTGGCCGCCTTTGGAGGAGGTCCTTAGCTGGGGATGGCTGGGAATCCTCACCAGCTATACAGCAAGGGTTAGGACTGGTGTTAGACCTGCTTGGGCCCAGGTCAGAAAATAAAGGAGGGCTCCCCTCCCTGATTCCCTCTCCTCTTTGCCTCCCCTCCAATTTCCCACCTGCCATTACTATCACACCAACAGACCCTCACCAAATACAGAACAAGGGATCACAAATTAGAAATAAAAATATTTAGACAAAATTGAAAGGGAACCCCAAGAAGTTAAACATAGCATTACTGCAACACTGGAGACATAAAACAGAGATGCATTTCCTTTTCTACAGAACACATTACAAGGTAAAATTATGTATCATACCTGATAATTTTCTTTCCCTTAATCATAGCCGATCAATTCATAGACTGGTGGGTTGTGTCCATCTACCAGCAGGTGGAGATAGAGAGCAATCTTTTGCCTCTCTATATATGGTCATGTGCTGCCGGAAATTCCCCAGTATGTCGATATCAAAGCTCCATCCGCAGGACTCAGCACTTAAGAATTACACCCACAAAGGGACACTCTGCCCAGCTCACCACCGCCGAAGCGGGGGAGGGGAAATATTCCAGCGCACCACCGCCGGGGCGGTGGGCGGGAAACCACACCCACCGACGCGGGGGGAACTGGCTTATCCTGCTACCGCAACCGCGGGAGGAGCTGGCTTACTCCAACCGCCAAAGCGGGAGGGATACAAAGCTACCCTACAGCCGCACGAAGCGGGAGGGAGCGCCGGCATAATTTAGTTATCAATCCAGCCACCGCCGAAACGGGGGGAGAGGAAGCAGCAGCTCACTAACACAAAATCGTCTCAACTCGAAGAAACTTCAATGGGAAGAACTTGAACACGAAGTCCTCATGAACAGGAACTGAAGACTGAACTTGAACCTGAAATATAACCAGAACACAAACAATACAGATATCTGGGAGGGGCTATGGATTGATCGGCTATGATTAAGGGAAAGAAAATTATCAGGTATGATACATAATTTTACCTTCCCTATCATCAAGCCGATCAATCCATAGACTGGTGGGATGTACTGAAGCAGAACCCACCCAGGGCGGGACATGGAAATCCCTGAACGCAACACTGAAGCCCCAAACTGGGCCTAGGCCCGAGCAGCCACATCCAAGCGGTAATGTCATGAGAAGGTAAGAGCCGACGACCAAGTAGCCGCTCTGCAAATCTCTTCCAAGGAGACATATCTGGACTCCGCCATTGAGGCTGCTTGTGCTCTAGTAGTGTGTGCCTTCAGCTGAATAGGCGGAATCTTCCCTGCCGCCACATAAGCTGCCGCGATCATCTCCTTGACCCAACGTGCCACCGTAGGCTTAGATGCCTGCAGACCCTTACGAGGGCCTGCGAACAGCATGAACAGGTGATCCGACTTCCGGAAATCATTGGTCACTTCCAAGTATCTGAGGATGACCCGTCTAACATCCAGGTATTTGACCGCAGGGTACTCCTCTGGGTAATCCTCCCTACGAAAGGAGGGCAGGCAAAGCTGTTGATTCACATGGAACCGAGAAACAATCTTGGGCAGGAAGGAAGGCACTGGGCGAATCGACACTCCTGCCTCAGTGAATTGCAGGAACGGCTCTCTACACGAGAGCACCTGGAGCTTGGAAACTCTTCTGGCTGAGGTAATAGCCACCAGGAAGACCGTTTTCAACGTCAGGTCCTTCAGCGTTGCCCTTGGCAAGGGCTCGAAGGGCAGCTTCTGCAAGGTCCGTAGCACCAGATTGAGATTCCACGTAGGCACTATCGAGTGCAGAGGAGGGCGCAGGTGATTAACTCCTTTGAGAAAGCGCACCACATCTGGCTGTGAAGCCAGGGAAGCCCCCTTCAGACGACTCCTGAAGCAAGCTAGAGCCGCCACCTGGACTTTCAGCGAACTGAGCGACAGGCCTTTCTCCAGTCCCTCTTGCAGGAACGCCACCACTGAAGATATTGGAGCAGTGAAGGTCGATACAGAGCCTGCCTCGCACCACGACGCAAAGGTACGCCAAACCCTGGTGTAAGTGGTAGAAGTAGAGCGCTTCCTCGCTCTCAGCATAGTGGCGATGACCTTGTCTGAGAAGCCCTTCTTCCTCAGCCGCTTCCGCTCAAGAGCCAGGCCGTAAGACCAAAGGGGGAGGGATCCTCCATCATCACGGGGCCCTGATGCAAGAGGCCCCGCTCCACTGGCAGCCGCAGAGGGCCATCTACTGGCACTGGGACCACCGCGCCCAGGCGGAGCAGGTTGTCCAAAGTCTGCTGTACTGCTGCCGCCTTGACTGGAGACTTGCAGGGAGAGTTTACGAACCCGTCTCTTAGGGGCCGGCAGAACTCTAGTTTGTAGCTGTCTCTGACGACTTCCAGAACCCAAGCGTCTGAAGTTACCCTGGTCCACTTGCCCAGAAACGAGGATAGCCGTCCTCCGATCTGCTCTGGGGCATGGACCAGGGCCCCGTCATTGGGTACAAGACCCTGGGGGAGGGCCGGAAGAACCTCCGGGACGGCGGTCCCTGCGAAAGGAATGCTGCTTGGGGGAGAAGTTCCGCTTGAAAGAAGAGGAGGAAGAGGAGGCCGACTTGCCTGGGTGATACCGACAGGCTTCCTGAAATTGGCCCTTGGAGGGATCAGGGCGAGCACTGCCGGCCTGAGTCCTGACCTCCGGCAACCTCTTGCCCTTAGATGTGCCGAGCTTGGTCACGATCTTCTCCAGCTCGTCCCCAAAGAGCAGCCTGCCTTTAAAAGGCAACTTGGCTAGGCGAGATTTTGAGGCACGGTCAGCCGACCAGTGCATAAGCCACAGCCGGGCAGAAACTGTCTGAGCCATACCTTTAGCCGAGGCTCTCAAGACATCATACAGCAAGGCCACCAAGTAGGCCAGGCCCGACTCCAGGGCCGGCCAGTCCGCCCTCAAGAAAGAATCCGAAGGGGAAGCCCGCTGCAAAACGGTCAGGCATGCCCTGGCCACACAGGAGCCGCAAACCGAGGCTTGCAAGCTCAGGGCGGCCGCCTCCAATCTCCTGTCCTGAGCGCCCTTCAGGGCAGTGCCACCTTCCACCGGCAGAGCCGTCTTCTTAGTCACCGCAGTGATTAAAGAGTCTACTGTAGGCCAGAGAAAGGCCTCCCGTTCACCCTCAGGCAGAGGGTACAGACGGGACTGGCTCTGGCTACCTTAAGGCTCGCTTCAGGGGCATCCCACTGAGACGAAATTAAAGTCTGCATGGCTTCATGAACGTGGAAGGTTCTGGGCGGGCGCTTAGTTCCCAGCATAATGGCAGAGCCAGCTGAGGCTGAGAGAGGGCCTTCCTCTGGAGAGGAAATTTTCAGAATGCGCATGGCCTGCACTAACAGGTTGGGCAAATCCTCTGAGCGAAAAAGCCGCGCTGCAGAGGGGTCATCCGCTCCATCCGAGTGGGGATCAGTCTCCTCCACAGAATCCCCTAAGGACCTTTGGGAGAACTCAGATACGCTGCCCTCATCCACATCAGAGGAGACCGAGTCCCCTAGGGCCTGGAGATCCACCCGAGGGCGCTTGACCATGGAAGCCTCATCACCCTTATCAGACAGAGGAGCAGGGGCAGCGTTTTGCATAAGGAAAGCCTGATGCAGCAGTAAAATAAAGTCAGGGGAGAAACCCTCCCAGTCTGTGCACTTCTGCAGCCTGGGCCACGGCCCTAGAGGCACTCTTAACCTGTGCTCCCAAGAGTGGAGGAGAGGCGCGCTGCGCATCTAAAATGGCGTCTGCTGCGACACTCCGCGGAGCGGGAAGAATGGCGCTTTAATTTCACCGACTTTATACTGTCACCCGAGTCAAGGGTGACCATAGCATTAACGTCTCCCACCTCAAGGGCGGCCCAGGAAGGAGCTGACCGAGCAGCGTGGCCGGCCCAACCGGGAGGGCGGCCAGCAGGGGATGGGCGCCTAAGGCGGGAAAAACCACCGCACTGGAGGAAAACCCGAGGAACTCTCCCGATTTCGAAAAGGCACCCAAGAAAGGCGTCTCTGCCTTTGAACCCCCCCCCCCCGCTTCCCCACTAGACGCGCGCACGCGGTCCGGGGAGCGTCTTTTCGCGCCCTTGCCATCCGATGCCATAGCCACGTGGAGACCGTTCGGGGAACCACCTGCCCGCTAGGAAAAGGTAAAATTACCTGCTTCTCGCTCCGAGCTGCAACGATTTGGAGTCCCAGTGAGTAGCTGCAACCAAGGACGTCCTTCTCTCAAGGACGTCTATTTTTCAGTTTTTTTTTTTTTTTTTTTTTTAAACGGAGCCAGCGGGAGGGGGGAGAAAAGGAGGGACCTGGCACCACCAGGTTTGCACTTGCTCACGAAGAGCCATCAACCCCAGGTACTCAACAAAACCTAAACAATTAGGCTTGGAGACCTAGCCAGAGCTGCTGCTGTGTGATCACACACCTGCTAGATAGAGAACATACTGGGGAATTTCCGGCAGCACATGACCACATATAGGGAGGCAAAAGATTGCTCTCTATCTCCACCTGCTGGTAGATGGACTCAACCCACCAGTCTATGGATTGATCGGCTTGATGATAGGGAAAGACATTTGCTATGCACATTTCCAAAAGCTAACATATTCCATTTAAAACATTCAAAATAAAGTTGGGAGTCACAATGTTCAAATGATATACATTGGTGTCAAATTCTCTTTGGGTTTGGAATGTGGAAGGTGTTCATATGCATACTGTTGTTGTTCTATGGGTTGGTTTAAGGAGATCTTTGTGGGACATAGGGAATAGGGGGCAGTTTAGGGAGGGAGGAGGAAGGAAGGGAGGGGAACGGGGGTTTGTATGGGTGCAACTGTTTGGGTATGGGACAGCCTTGGGTTGTTACTGTATAAGATGTTATGTTGATGTTATAGGTACATGAGGTTGTGTTGCTTTACCTTATGTGAACATTTAATAAAAATCGTTTAAACATAAAACATTCAAAATAAAATGCTTTGTTTCTACCTTTGTTGTCTGGACGTTTTATTTTTCCATCTTACTGGTTCCAATTTCTCGTCTGCTTTCCTCTGTCTGCTAATTCTTCTTCAAGCGGCTGCAGTCCATTTGTCTTTTCGCCTCTCTCCTGTTCCCTAGCTCTTTTCTGCCTCTCTCACCCTTCTTCATCTCCTTTTTACTTTTCAACTACCTATCAAATTTCCATCTTCTTCTTTCACCCACTAGCTCTCCCCATCCCTACTTTCTCTTTTATCTTTAATCTACTCCCCATTACCATATTTCTACCCTCTGTAATCACTCTCTCGCATTCATTTCCTTGCCACCCCCTCTCTTTGCCTCTCCCACTGGGTTCCACCATTCCCATCGTCTTCCTCCCTCCACCCTTCTTACCAGTGTCTGATCCGCTCCCCACTCTACCCTGGTAGCCTTATATTTTCCTGCCCCTTTTCTCTTCATTCCTGTCCTCACCCCCATGGCCCAGCATTTTCCCCCCTCACCACCTACTGTATACCTCTCCCTCCCTCTTATCCACCCCCATGTCTATCTCCCCCTCTCATTCCCACTGTCCACCATCTCTCTCTCCCTCTCCTTTGTGTTCTGGGTCCAACATCTCTCTCCCCTTCTCATACAGCATCTCTACCTTCCTCCCCTCTATCATCATGTCTAACATGTCTACCTTTCCTACACCCCTATACCCACCATTTCTCTCTCCTCTCCACCCCTATGTTCAACACTTCTCCCCCTCTCACCACCTATCCTGTCTCTATGCAGCATGTCTCCCTCCCCTCCACCTCATATGCAGCCAAGACGTCTCCCTTCCTCACCCCTCCACCCCTTTGCATCTCTCCCTTCTTCCCCCGTGCAACATCTCCCCCACCCACCATGCCTCATCTTTCCATCTTCCCTCCCCCCTGTTCAGCTGCTGTCCCCCGTCTTCCCTCCCCCGTGCAACATATTTTCCCCATCATCCCTTCCCCCGTGCAGCAACTTTCACCACATCTTCCCTCACCCTCCTTGCAGGCCCGCCCAGCAGCATTGTTCCTGTAGCTCGCAGCGATTCCGGTCGCAGGCATTTCCACACGCTGCCTGCCAGCTGCCGCTCAACAATCTCCTTGCTGCTTCTAAGCGCTAACCAGGAAGCCTCTCCTCTGCCGCATCTTGACTGGGCAGAAACCGGAAGTTGTGGCAGAGGAGAGGCTTCCGGGTTAGCGCTTAGAAGCTGCAAGGAGGAGCTACAGTGGAGGAGTGGCCTAGTGGTTAGGGTGGTGGACTTTGGTCCTGGGGAACTGAGGAACTGAGTTCGATTCCCACTTCAGGCACAGGCAGCTCCTTGTGACTCTGGGCAAGTCACTTAACCCTCCATTGCCCCATGTAAGCCGCATTGAGCCTGCCATGAGTGGGAAAGCGCGGGGTACAAATGTAACAAAAAACAAGGAGATTGTTGAGTGGCAGGCAGCAGCGTGCGGGAATCGCTGCGAGCCGAGCCTGCGACCGGAATCGCCGTGCAGGAACACTGCTGCTGGGCGGGCCTGACCCCAAATTGGATGGGCCAGGCCCACCCGTGGTTATGCCCCTGCTTCCAGATACTTGTGACCTGGATTGGCCACTGCTGGAAGCAGGATACTGGGCTAGATGGACCATTGGTCTGACCCAGTACAGCTATTCTTATGTTCTTAAGATTCCTCAACAGTAATGTGAAAGACTGATATCAAAATATAGGAAGTGTTTGGTCACAACTATTGATCTAACTAGTTAAGTTTTGGGGGCAGTTACTTTTTCACATGGTTGCTGAATAAACTTTGTTCCTTAACTAAATGCAGTAATAATTTAAGTACTATGTGTTTAATCAGGTTTCCTTTGTCTAATATTAAATTTTGCTTAATCAGAAAACATTCAATGTGAGAAATATGCAGTATGAGAAATTTGTGGGGGGGGGGGGGGGGGGGGGGAGGGAGGGAGACTTTTTCACATCACGGTACATGCATACACACACAACAGCAAACTAAAAGTACCAATACAAATCAAAGCAGTTCATGGATCATCTCGGGGAAAGTGATAAGGAGACATTTTGACTTCTGTTTAGTTTTCTTTTCTTGAATCCTGATAGACCAGTCCAAACATGTGGATTTATGCCACACTACCAGCAGATAGAGACAGAATCTTATGACATCACTGTACTAAAGGGATGGTGTAGGTCTAGCAATGTCAAAGCAAAGAAAGGACCTACAACCAAGAAAACTGTGAACTTCAAATTTAAGAAACCATATAACTTCCTCTCCATCACCACCCAGAGTTGAGAGAGGAAGAAACACAGGTACAGAATGAAGTGAATGAGACAAGCAGGTCCAGCAGTTGAGGACTGGGTCATGCCATGACGTGGCTCCTTTTGTCTACAGCCACCGAATCAGCAATCCTTTTTTTCACAGCCCAACAGAGGATACCAGGAATCAAAGCTATAGTAACTCAGGTGACCTGGAACTCAGAATCTGTCTATCCTCATGTAATGAGGTATTATGTCTCATCATTAGAAAGAAGACAGGAAAAAAATCCATATTCCAGACCATAGTTTCCAAGCTGTGGAGATCAACAGAGAGCTGGTCCCCCAAGCAACGAAAGTGGAGCTATCCACAATATAAAAAGCTGAAAGCAGGCAAGATAGCAGCCATATGAAGGGACTAAAGCTGTGAGACCCTGACAGATCGTTTTGCTTGAGTGAAGCCTTCTCAAAATGGTAAAATCCTGTGTTATTTTTGAAAGAAGTCTTTGCAAAAGCCTGTTTTCTTTAGGGAAGCAGTTTTTGGGTGAATGTTTTGGTTGTGAAAAGTTTTTTGTTTTTTATTTAAGGGGGGGTGAGGGGAAGGCAGGGGGGATTTCTTTGCTGATCATAGAAGCAGAAATAAAAACAAGCCTCAATCTGAAAGCCACAGGGCTGGTTAATCAGGAAGGTTTTATTGACTGGGAATATGATCTAAACTCTCAGTTAAAGGACAAGAACAACTATCCCCTATCCACTCATTGAGACTGGTGTCGATATAAACAACCTTTAGGATAGACAGGGAGTAGATAAGAAACAAACCATGATATAGCAGAGCAAGTGAGCAAGAGAAGACTGTGCTCAGATGTAATGCCCTAATTCCAGCATCATCGTAAAATTAGGGGTGCAAACTATTTCCTTTTGTGGCAATTGCCTGCTTAAGAGAGCCAGCAACCCAAGAATAGAGGAAGAAAAACAAGAAAAAGGGGAAGGGAGGGAAATGGGTACAGTAAGCCCTCCCAAAGCAATGAGGACTGGCAATTCCCCAGGAGAAGAGGTCCCACTGGAAAAAAACAAATACAAAAGTCAGCCTGGAGTTATTCCAGAACTTCCAGGAAATATGTACCTAGAAGAGCTACACTTCACTCTGGCTCTTAATGGAAAGAATGAATAGGCTGCGCTGCACTCATAGCCCTCAATTACAAATGATGAAGCAGCTGTCTACCACTGCAGCCAGAGACAGCTTGCAGTCTGAACCCTACAACACTGCCCGATAACTTCCATCTTAGCCTTAAAACAAATGATACTGTAGCTCAAAGCTATCCCTACCCATCATCATCACCAGCAAGCAGCATGCAACCCTTGAGCCCTTTGCTGATAAAATATGTTAGAATTTTTTTTGTTTGGTTACATTTGTACCCACGCTTTCCCACTGAATGGACAGCAGTGGAAGAAGGATTTTTGGATTTAGCTCATACCTTTTCAGTAGTAGCTAAAGAGATTGTTTACTTAGTGCCCTGCACTTGCAGGCCACCCCTCCCAGTGTGAATGCAAACGGTAGGAAGAGTAGAGCTCATAAACAATCACTTCATGGCAGAGATGACTATGAAGCTAGTCAATTTCTGAATGATTTGCTACCTCTTAACAAGCTGAATGAATGCTCATGAAAGGTGCCACATGAGATTAGATCAGTGCTATTAAATGGGTTCATAGGCCAGAAAATGGCAAGTGTTTGGGTTTGAGTTCAGTAGTAACGCTGAAGTAGCGATGCTGAAGGAAAGGATCGTAAATTTCCTGGAAGACAATAAGTTGCAAGATCCCAGACAACATGGTTTTACCAAAGGGAAATCGTGCCAAACGAATTTCATTGAATTCTTTGACTGGGTGACCAGAGAATTGAATCGTGGACATGCTATGGACGTAATCTATTTAGATTTCAGCAAAGCTTTTTTTTTTTTTGTTACATTTGTACCCCGCACTTTCCCACTCATAGCAGGCTCAATGCAGCTTACATGGGGCAATGGAGGGTTAAGTGACTGCCCAGAGTCACAAGGAGCTGCCTGTGCCGGGAATCGAACTCAGTTCCCCAGGACCAAAGTCCACCACCCTAACCACTAGGCCACTCCTCCACTCCCACAGGAGGCTCTTAAATAAACTTGAAGGGCTGAAATAGGACCCAATGTGGTAAACTGGATTAGGAACTGGTTGACAGACAGACGCCAGAGGGTTGTGGTAAATGGAATTCGCTCGGAGGAGGGAAAGGTGAGTAGTGGAGTGCCTCAGGGATCGGTGCTGGGGCTGATTCTGTTCAATATATTTGTGAGTGACATTGCTGAACGGTTAGAAGGTAAAGTTTGCCTTTTTGCGGATGGTACTAAAATTTGTAACAGAGTGGACACCTGGGAGGGAGTGGAAAACATGAAAAAGCTAGAAGAATGGTCTAAGGTTTGGCAATTAAAATTCAATGCAAAGAAATGCAAAGTGATGCACTTAGGGTGTAGAAATCCACGGGAGACGTATATGTTAAGCGGGGAGAGTCTGATATGTACGGACGGGGAGAGGGATCTTGGGGTGATAGTAGCTGAGGATCTGAAGGCGACGAAACAGTGTGACAAGGCGGTGGCCATAGCTAGAAGGTTGATAGGATGTATAGAGAGATGTGACCAGCAGAAAAGAGGTGTTGATGCCCCTGTACAAGTCGTTGGTGAGCCCACACCTGGAGTATTGTGTTCAGTTTTGGAGGCCGCATCTTGCTAAGGACGTAAAAAAAATTGAAGCGGTGCAAAGAAAAGCTACTAAAATGGTATGGGATTTGCGTTACAAGACGTATGAGGAGAGACTTGCGCACCTGAACATGTATACCCTGGAGGAGAGGAGAAACAGGGGTGATATGATACAGACGGTCAAATATTTGAAAGGTATAAATCCGCAAACGAACCTTTTCCGAAGATGGGAAGGCGGTAAAACGAGAGGACATTAAATGAGATTGAAGGGGGGCAGACTCAAGAAAAATGTCAGGAAGTATTTTTTCACAAAGAGAGTGGTGGATGCTTGGAATGCCCTCCCACGGGAGGTGGTGGAGATGAAAACGGTAACGGAATTAAAAAATGTGTGGGATAAACAAAGGAATCCTGTTCGGAAGGAAAGGATCCTCAGAAGCTTAGCTGAGATTGGGTGGCAGAGCCAGTGGGGGGAGACGGGGCTGGTGGTTGGGAGGTGGGCCTTGTTCTGGGCAGACTTCTACGGTTTGTGCCCTGAAAATGGCAGATACAAATCAAGGTCAGGTATACACAAAGTAGCACATTTGAGTTTATAATTGTTGAGCAGACTAGATGGACCGTGCAGGTCTTTTTCTGTCGTCATCTACTATGTTACTATGAAAGCAAGTCTCATACATTAAAGATTAGCAAAATAAAGTAAAAGTATTTCATTGAACTGAATTTATAATCTGCTTTTTTCAGATAGGTTCAAGATGGTGCACAAAACATTCTATAAATACCATAACAAATCCAAAATACAGAGAAACAAACAAAAATATCCACGTCAATTATCTCTACATATTTTATTTTTCAGTGTAACTTTCTAGCTGCACACAAGGATGAAGTTCAACCTTTATAACACATCAGTTATGAAAATAATCATGGTTTTCACTTTCCTTCCAAAACTCAGTGATCAACAAGTTTTAAATGATGAGGAAGAGAATTCTATAATGGAATGGCTTGATCATGAAGCATGCCTTTCTGGGCAGAGACCAGCTTCATCTCCTTGGCAGAACAAATTCATACAGCGCTTTTACTCAAGCGTAAAGTCTGTACATGCTGAATAAATCAGCTGTTTCCAACTCGAGTCGATGAAACAAATGTCACTGAACATGAAAGTGCAAGTGCAATGAGTAATGTTCATATATCATCAATCTTTACAAAAACTTCAAATAACTTTGCTCTACATAAATGAGATGCTACTGGCACTTTATAGATTAACCAATTTCTTTAAGGATAGAGTCCACTTTCCTAGAATCAAAAGCTGATATGTCAGGCTGGTTAATCTATAAAGAGCCATCAGCTTCCATCTGATACTGCTATCCCTCTGGAAGTTTTGCTCCACAAACCCATTTACATATGCAGGAAACCCAACAACAGTTCAAAATGTGTTAATTCACTAGAACTATTCTCAAAAGGAATAATTACCACAAACATTAAATCTTTATCAACATTCTTCAAATAATTCACAGTAAAATTATGGACTAGAAAAAAAGTTCATTCTTCACGCATTTCTCTCTCTAATACAATAAAAAATGATATAGAAGGTTGTGAATTCTTTTCTAACAAGTTTAAATTCAAATTACAGCACTGTTCTTTGCTCAGTATGTCGAAGGATTTATACATGTCAGATGCGATAGGCTTGCCCAGTGGAACACCAGGGCTCAGGTATATGACACTGATGTGCTCGAGTCTCAGCATTAGGAAAGACTGTTGGCTGCAGGAACTGAAGGGTTCCAGCAAAAGAACTTTGTTCTCCCTTACTTTTTCCTGGGTGAACTGAGATTTTAACCCATTAAACCAAAAATATTTCAAACAGTTAACTCAGAAAGCCCCGAAATGACTATTGTCCGATGAAGTGCCCCTGATTCTAAGCCTGCCCTATTGGGAAGGAAACCCCAAAATGTCTACAGCCCAGAAGCTTTCTTACTAGTCAAGCAGTACCAAGCCCAACACATGCTATCAACTGCTGCACCTACATTTATAGTAAGTTGGACATTAGTGAGAAGCCTGTTCTCTCTCATATCTGGCTGGCAGGAAGGCATAAAACTATGCATCTCAATTGGTCTGGTAGGATAACTATAAATTACACCTTTGGTAATGATCATGGTAAAAACTGAAGCAGGGTACCAAACCAAACACTAAATATCACTTACTGAATGGACAGGAATGTCGAGAGGAGATGAGATATCTGTAGTATACAGCTTGTTCCGGCCTCGTTTGGCTTGGGCACACATTCTCTATGGGACCCTGCTTCTACAGGCTTAGTGAGAGGTTATTGTTTCAATCAATTTCTTTGCTACAAAAAAAAAACAACAGACATCCACATATACAATTGTTTTCATGTTTGGGCATATTTTATAAATGGTTTAAGATACTACCCAAATATCATCTGTTGTCATTAAGAGACAGGGGACTCTTTGGCCCACTAGGAGGCCCATGTGATATAGACCAGGGCCTTTGGTGGTATATAGTACTTAAATGACTTTCCCAAAGGAGCTACAACTCACTGGCAACAGAGGGAGTCAGCACAGAAAGGAAAAACAAATTAAGTGCTTAAATTACCAATTTCAGGCACCTTCATTGCATTTTTTTCTTAAGGCAGCACAGAGCTATTATGGTTAATTTTCTGACCCATAATGTACTTTAAGTTCAAGAAAGAGGTTCAGTTCGCAGATATTGTGTTTTACTTACGTTTATTTATAAAAAGAATATTTTCTTTGGACCAACAGAGACAACACAAAAGCCAAATATACTGAAAATTTCCTCTATGGATGCCTAATATTGTACAGCACAAAGGTCTGGAAAATGTAAAGCTTTCAATGGGCAATTCTATATAAGGCGCACCTACATTTAAACATATCTGATGTACATAAATGCAGAATAGGTGCCATTTACATGCATTATTCTGTAAGCTTACATGTAAGTGGCTTAGCACACAACTGAAAAGGGGATGTACATGTGGGAGGAGCATGTGGGAATGTCTCCCATCAACTCACGCATTTTAAAGAATACTATCAAATGCGCCTGTTGGTGGACGGATCCAGGCATACCCTGCTACAAACTGCCACTCACTTGGCATAAGCCATCACACTTTTACCAATGAGGGTTTGCGCTAGTATTCTAAAATGGCATCAGGGTTCCCTGATACCGTTATAGAATTGGTGCTCCCTGTGCTGTTTTGGGGCACCACATAGGATGTGTCAATTTATAGAATTGCCACCATATTGCTTTATTTTCAAACTAGGGTTCCTCTTGCAAAATTACTCATCTCTTGGCATCTCTCCAAAATTCTTACGTTTTGTCCAGTCTATATGTTCTGCAAGTAGACAAAGTACAGCTAACTGTGCAATATCTGAAATTCCACTGCTAGTCAAAATTGTGGCTATGCCACAACTGTGCCAGTTGCTTATCTTATTTATGTGAAATAGAATTGATTACAGTTAGAATGGCTATGTGGATTGTTGTAATGTCAAAACATTTTTGTTAACAAGTGAGAAAATAGCCACATTTTGTGAAACATGGCAGAAATTTATCTGATAAGGTAATATATTGCCATTCATTATCAATCATTCTTAAGCCAGTTTAAACAAATGCTAATTTATCCAGAGACAGTTTCCAAGCCTTATTTCATTGTTTTGTGATTTTAAAGAATTTATAATATTTAAAAATAAACATTTTTAGCAATTTTTAATTAAATATTGTTAAATATTATATCTATAATGTAAGAACATGATTTTGTTCTTTACAGGATGAAGCTACAAAAAGGATTGACTGGTTGCCCAAGAAGAGAGCTACAGCAATTATTTTGAGAAAAACTATGATTTCCATGAGATTGCTATTTTGAGAAATAAAAGCTATGATTTCCATGAGATTGCTCGGAAAATGGGCCATGGACACAGCTTCAGGAGTTCAGAAGCTATACATATGTTTTCAGGTGACTGTAAGCACTGCAACTCAGGAAGGCAGAGGAAGAAAAAAGGCTACAACTCCCAAGGCAGACAGAAGAATTGTGAGACAACTTGTACAGCAGAAAATCATCTATCTGGGAAATTAACCAGGTGTCAGAAACGTGCATATCTGTATCAGTTTACCTCGAAGCAAATCACTTAAGAGCTCCACAAAGGAAGGTTTTTTTTTTTTAATGTGCAGCAAAGAAAGAAAAAAGTTGAGTAGGCTAAAGACAATGAGGGGGACAGTTGAAGATTGGAAGAGTAATTTGGTGCGACGTAATAAGAATCTCCATTTTTGGGAATGATGATGTTCAGTATGTCCAAAGATGATAAAGGGATGTCTAATCCAGAATGCATGGCACCCACTCAATCATCTCGAGACTGTCATGATATGGGGGAGGCATGTCTGGGCATGGGATTGGCAGAATCCAGATGATTGAACTGTTAATTCATCCAGGTACGTTAGGGATGTTCTCAAGCTGAAGTTTCGTCCATCAATTCATGATCTTTCAGCAAAACACCAGATTTATTTTTCAACAAGATGGTGCATCAAATAATTTGCTCATAAAAAGATTATATTCTTGCTCTGGCCAGGAAATAGGCCCTAACCTCAATTCAATAGAGCATCTGTGTGGTCAAACTGGAGAGCCTGGTTGCAAGCAAGCATCCAAGAAACAACAACGCCTTATCAAGGCAATTATCAAGCTCATGGGTATTATATAATACCAGAAAATTTGAGAAACCCGTAGAATCAATGCCCAGAAGATGCCTGCTATGACTGATTCAAAGGTTATTCAATGTGTTACTAGAATTAAAACCAGCACTTCTAAGTTGTTCTCGTGGGCTAATTCACGTAAACACCATAAAGTAATGATGCAAAACATTTCATCTTTTTATTTTTTTTTAGTTATCTAGTTATTCCATATCATAAATGCATACTCCAGTCTGTGAAATTTTGTTGTTCTTTTGTAAAATGTATTCAAAAAACTTACAATTTTACAAAGTAGCTGATGCATCCACAGTTTGGCCATGAGTGTCCATTCAATAGTGGTAAACTGCATTGGTATTTGTCTTTATCTTAAGCAGAATACATATTAACTTAATACAGTTAGGTAGTGTGCACAAACCTTGGACTGCAGAATAGTAGGGGAGCTATGTAAAGGTCCCCAAGCTTCTGTAACGTCCCGTCTTTTTTGCGAATTGACCGTGTACTGGAGCTGGACGTTTGCTTTCTCAAGAGGAGCTCTTTTGAAACAGCAGTCTAGCCAGCACTCTGGAAGACACAAAATGATTGAAACGCTCATTACTCCAGACAGCACATTTAGCCTCCCTGTTTGCTAAGTGCCTTAAGGGTGGCATTTGTTTTCTAAACATCCATGCTTCCCTCTCCTCCCCAACATCAAGAGTTTGAATAAATTAATTGACTTTTAAAAGACACTATGGTATTATGTAAAAGTTCCTTTCACAACTCAATATTTTACTATCCAAAGCTAACTAGTTCTGATGTCTTTCATCCCCAGATTGCACACAGTAATGATAATAATATCAGCCTTGTTTTTCTGTTTGATGTTGGAAGGGAAAATAAAATTAATTTCAGTGTAATCAAGTGGGTCTTCATTATTTGAGAGCAGTAACTGGTTGCTGACTAGTAAACTGAGAAAACAACATGAGAACCTTGGAGGTCTGATTTCTATAAGTGACTTGTCCGAGTTGCTTCAGGACTTCTAGATGATCTGCCAAACAGAATCGAGATCATATACTTCTGCCTCTGAACTAGTAAGCATTCTGACAAATGGGAAACCAAGGATTGTACATACTAGAAGAGAAGAAAAAAGGTTCTGCAGAGCTCATTACCCTAATATGACTTATTATTCATAGGGCATCTACAGATAAGGTACCACAGAAATGACCCACATAATATATGGGCAAATTTACAAATATGTAAATGTAAGTTTACCTGCTGTATGAGGAGATGCTGCAAACAGTAGACTTGGGAAAGAGTTTGTACTTAAGTACATATACTTTCACTTTAAAAATCTGGCATATTCAAAGAGGAATGTATGCACACTTTTACCCAGTTGTAAATAACCCCTAAATTACGTTCAAATATCATTTAGATAGATGAATGTCTGACCAGATAAAATGACAAGCCTCTGAAATACAGCACCTCCATATGCTATTCATACCAAGAAATAAGCCTGCAGAAGAGATTAGGCAAACCTTTTCTTCCTTGTTAGTGGCAGTGTTGTACTGTAAAGGCGGTGTACTAATTGTAGAGCTCAACGTGGCATTTTTCCTGTTTTCACTCTTCACCATATCCTAGATACACACAAAGCACAAACTGAGTTACAGTACAATATATGTGATATCAAATTCTTACCAGAACATGCACAGTTTTCTCAATATCAAGCCACAGACATCAACATTTAGACACAGAAACTACCACTTTGCAGAAGTCTTCTCTGGCCATTCAAACAAGAGGTGGACACCTAAAGTCTGTTGAAAAACTGCACTCAGGCCATCCTTTAACTCCAGAAACTGGTTGCATCTGGGCTTACAAAAAATGTATAATCTCAGAGTGTTAGGCAGCTCCTAAGTTTACATGTCTCCTTCAACAGAAACAGCATGATTCATCAACAAATATTTTATCAACTCAACCTCTGAATACACACAAATGGTCCCTAACTTATTATAGACCTGGTTAAGACAACTTTTTGAAACAAAGCAAATTTGGTTTGGTAGGACAAAGAATATGAAGCCATGCAATTAAGACTTCAGTTCTTATTCTTAATTATTTGTTGAATATTTCTATAATTACTCCTCCACAAAAAGTGTAGAATGTATTGGGTAAATCAGTGAATCAAAGTAATATTTTAATGCATTTTGGTTTGTATATTGTTTTTAGGCAGCAGAAATATGAAATGTACAAGTCTGTGAAGATACTTGCAAAGCACTGTAACTTAAGCCAAAAGCTGCACGTATAGGTCTATTTCTTCTATTGGCAATGACATGGGACATCTAGATCAGTGATTTCCAAATCTGTCCTGGGGGAACCCCAGTCAGTCAAGTTTTCAGAATATACAAATGAATATGCATGCTATAGATCTGAATATCAAGGAGGCAATTTATGGAGCTGGATCTCATGAATACTCATTGTGAATATCCTGGGGTTCTCCCCGGACAGGTTTGGAAATCGCTGATCTAAATTAAAATTTAAAAAGTGGTAAATAGAACTTCACTACCTATGTTGTCATTTCTAATTGTCCAATTAATATCTGTTTTTTTTTTAACTGTTTGTTCCCACACCTAAATATAAACCAAGTATTCAAATTTGACTGGAAACATAATCCAGGAAGACATAAGACAAATTAGTCATCAAGTAACAGAACAAAAAATGAAGTTACTATACAATTCATCCTAGGATTCAGCAGTCCACAAAATGAAAAAAAGAAGGGAGGGAGAAACACAAAGAAAATAAAGGCTTTTAGCATTATCAATCATGAACATTCAGCTGCAAAAACCAGAGACCCAGGGGAGGAGGGGTGGGGAGGGGGAAGGACCCGACTTCTCTATATCGAAGGAACATAACTGCTCTGAGAGAAAACCCAGATTCCACCCCCAAATATTTAACAATACATTTAATAGATAATGAAGAAAAAAGTAGGCACCAATGCTAGGGTCTCTTGGCGCATTGCCAAAAAGACCTTATTTTCTGACCTGGAAACAAAGCTTACCAGTTCCTGAAGTACAAACACATAGCCATATTCAATTCCTTTTCAAACTCAAAGCTACTTTGAGCTTCTGTGGCAGACGATTCCAAAATAGCAGAAACATCCAGACTACCAACTTCGAGTCCCCTCTCCTCGCTTAGACAAACAATAAATTTTATTAACTTGCAGAGCTGGTTCTGCTGAGTTCTGTTAAGGTATTTCTTAAAAGCATCCAATGGCTGTATACCAGACAATGTGGGGAAGTTTGCAAAAAGAGGTTGAAGCGCCTACCCAATTTCCCCAATTGTTCAAGCTTATGATTTGCCAAATTCATATCCTTTACTACAGCTCTCAACATCCCATTTCAATCATTTTAAGCCTTCCAAGGCCTCATGTTTTTGAGCCAACACTCCTGTCCCTAATAGATGAATCCAGGAGTTAGTAGAAGTCCGTCCATCTGCCTGCTGGAGACAGAAGTATACTGACTATAGGAGGAGCTACCATCACTGTATTCAAGTCAGTGATCTCTATCTCCACTTACTGTTGATGGACATAATCCACATGTCTTTGGATTCATCTGCTGCAGATGCTTGAAGCTGCAGCTTGGATTATTGGTGCTTTAGGAGGAACAGATCATGGAACGCCTGTTTTACAGGATCTACTTTGGCTGTTAAATTTCAATTGCATAAATGTATGATGTTTAAATATTTAAACATATAGGGAACAGTACAGAGTTACTTTATTCTATTTGACTATTTTCCTAGCTGAGAGCTACATTTTAGTGGACAGAACTTAACTGTTCCTCTATTATGCTGTACTAGAAAGCAGTTTACCTGCATTTGTGCTATCTCTTGTTTTGCCTCAAGACGTGCAATTTACTTCCTTTATCTTTGCAATAGGAAATGGATTACCTTATTTCAAAGGATGTTAAAAATGATTTGGGAATGTTTATAAAATTAGTTTCTTATTGAAGTGTATAGTGTTTTATCATAACTGGCTTTAGTTTGAATTCTGTATTTTGTTTTATTATGACTTATTTCTCATATGTATTGGTGATGTGTGTTTCATTATGAATGGCTAGAATTACCCCGATAGGCAATCTACAAATTAATACATGAAATGAAACTATAGAATACAACCTATAGCATTGAGCTACTGCTGAAAAAAAGTGTGAGCTGAACCCAAATGATTAGAATCAGGATGCATTTGCTGAGTGTGTTAGAAATCAAAAGACCAATATTATACTTCATGTGCCTGGTAAAATTTCTCTATGTAATACTGTCCTTGTGGCAGTTCAGGGTTGGATGCTACAGAAGAGCCTGGCGTGCTGCAGCTTTTCTAGTCTTCGTGCTGTCTGATCAGTGTGAGGGAAAAACACTGGTTGGGGGGGAGGGGAGGAGTATGGGAGTTAGAACCACACCACACAACAGCTTCCATCTCCCTATCTTGGTCTGAAGTATCCTGCTATGTTTTCACAGGAACCAGAAGATTCCAGTAAAATTACCTATGACAGACAAATTACCAAACCTGCATTCAATTCAAAGCTCACAATGTGTTATGAAAGAATGTTTTGAAAAATACTTTAAGTATAGGAAATTTTAAATTGATAATTGACAACAGAAGCAGCAAGCAACAAAAGCTCTAGTTTAAAAAAAAAAAAAGCAAGCAAAAGCCCACTCTTACCTCATCCATCTCTGAACTCTTCCTTTTTCTGGCTGTCCTGGATATTTTGACCATTACAGGTAAGGCACTGCCCTGATGCTTCACTGCCATTTTGTTAGGTTGAAGGGGTGTGAAATGAATCTCTAGCTCTGGTTTGGGAAACCTGCTGACTCTTCCACTTTCATTGGATACTTCTGAAGAATCCAGTACTGTCTCAGAATGACCCTGAAAAGTTACAAAAGGGCCAGGTTAGAGAAAAGGCCATTTAGAACTACTGTTTACGCATTTTCACTCTTGTATGAAACCTAAAATATTGTCGTTGTTCATGGAAAACTTATGCTCTTACCTGACAATTTTGTTTCCTTGAATCACAGAAGATGAATCCAGAGACAAGTAGGTTATGACCATCTACCAACAGGTAGAGATACAAAATATGAGCTCTGATATAGGACAGTAGGCAGTCTTGTCAGTTAGTATTTTCAATAACAAAGCAGGAGGTTAAAATGAACCATGATTTCCTCCTTCCTCACAACCACCACCAGCCAACTAAAAAACAACCCTGCAGGAACAAATGGCAATTAAACAGAGAAAACAGCTAAAAACAGTAGGAAGGCAATCACTGAGGGTGGGCCTCTGGATTCATCTGCTATGATTCAAGGAAAGAAAGTTATTAGGTAAGAACATAATTTTTCCTTCCTTGTCATCAAACAGATGTACCAGAGACAAATCTCTGCATGCTAGACAGAGTTCAGCTGTTTCCTGCTTCAGGGCATGGGAGCAAGTTCTGCCCACTCATTCTGACATCAAGACACTGTTGAGATTTAAAGTCCTTTCAGTCTAAGCTCTTCACTATCTCTGCACACTAGACAGAGTTTGGAGGTTTCCTGCTTCAGGGCATGGAAGAAAGCTCTGCCCACTCATTCTGACATCAGTTACTGCCAAGATTTAATCTCAGCACCCTGTGTCGCATCACCTAAGGCACTAGCCAAAGAAACACTTCTTTACACAGCAACTTTATTTTTAGGTTAGTATTTTTTTTTGAAAGAATGGAGAGATGGGCAGCTTGGTAACAGTATTCCTGTATATTTTACATATCATTCAGAAATGAGAGGGAACTTAGGGAGAGTAGCTGCCAGTTCAAATTTGATAGATTATTTCCTGTTGCATAAATCTGGAACAACCTCTAACATTAGGAGAAAGAAAAGGGGACTAAGAATTTTAATTGTAAAAGGAAAAGTTCTAATTTGTAGAGAGTTCCTTTACAAAGTTATGATTCTGATTCGTTCACTCCCATTCCATGCTTTTATATAAATATAAGCTCAGTACTTAACTAGATAGAAATAAAGATTTGCTAGATTAACATCAAATAGGATATTATTTATAACAGAATCCTGGCAGACTGTAAAGGATGATCCTAGGTTAAATGAATTATGTCCTTTGGGTTATAAAATAGCTAATGCACCAAGACCACAAAAACGCGGAGGGGGATTACTCATTATTTATAAGACGTTCTTTGACTTAATGATTAGAGAGAGAATCAAGTTCCCTGAACTGGAAATTTTGTGAAGTCAAGGATGAAGTTTTTAAAGATAAAATCTGCTATATATTAACCTATTGTTCACTAGGAAAATGGTCAGCAGCGAGAGATATTTTTATTGATTTTACTTTTAGGAATGTGCTTAATTATAGCTCAGTTTTAATATTATGAGATATTAATTTACATTTGCATCAGATAGATG
Organism: Microcaecilia unicolor; assembly: GCF_901765095.1. Lineage (NCBI taxonomy): Eukaryota > Metazoa > Chordata > Amphibia > Gymnophiona > Siphonopidae > Microcaecilia > Microcaecilia unicolor. The sequence goes on from NC_044035.1 coordinate 83,255,086, forward strand.
TTAAGACATTTTTTTTTTAATTTTGGATTGGTTGGGTTTAACATCTTTGAGGAAATCACATGAGAAAGGGCATTTACTTAATTTTTTTTAGTCTATCTTAATTCTCTAGATTGTAATTTTTCTGTTACATCCTATAAGCCACTACCTTGGTCAGATTATTATTTGGTAAAATTTGCAATCAAATGGAGGGAGATTGAGAAAAGGAGAGCAAATGAATCAAATATGCAGATGAAAATAACTAGGGGTAAGATTGATCAAATTAAATTTTGGAACAAATTGGATGATCTGATTTTTTTCAGGATATTTGAAGGAAGGTAACTTTTTTTTCTGAATGAATAGCGAGTTCGTGTTGAATGATATTGCCCCAAAAATAACTAGGAGAGTTAGGAGAAAAAAATCAGATAAGTAGTTTGAAGAGTTGAAGTTACTGAAACAGGATGTTAGAAAACGGGACAGAACTGGAGGAAAAACTACAGAACAGAACAAGGCAATTTGGAGGCAAGAGATTCATAATTATAAAAAGACTTTCATCTAAAAAAAAGAACTTTATTCAAAGATCACTGGGAGAAAAAAAAAACTAGACACCAAAAGAATTTTTGGTATAGCTAGTAAATTGTTTGATGTATATCAGCTATCTAGATATGACAATTTCTCTTATTCATCATCTAATAAATTGGCTGATTTCTTTAAAGGGAAAGTTTTATCTTTAAGAACACAAGTTAATGATCTAGATATTCCTGAACTAGCTATAAACAGTGAAGTTACAGTGGATAGAAGCTGGATTAGTTTTGAAAATATAGATTGTAGTATGATTAAACAGTTGATGGAACTATATGCAAAATCTTTTTGTTGTTTGGATACTTGCCCTCTCTGTTTAATGAACACTGCCACCTTGCTTTTTAAGTACTTTTTGTGGATTGGCTAAATTATCTCTGTAAGGGTTTGTTTCCAGAAACAGGTGGTAGTTTAGTACTTTCACCCATCCCTGAAAATTCTAAGAGAAACTTACACCCATCCCTAAAAATTCTAAGGGAGACTTACAGGATGTTGTGAACTATAGACCAGTGGCATCGATTCCATTGCTTATATAGATCATGGAGGGCTGGGCGGCAATGCAGTTAGATTTGTCTAAATTTGACCTGTTGCATTATTCACAATCATGGTTCCGAAAGGGACACAGTAGAGACCATGTTGGGTTCATAGGTCACTCAAGGGAGATACATGTTGACTAGAGGTCAAAATGCGGTAGGTACCCAGTTTGATCTATCTAGCATGTTTGGCGATCATTCTATTCTTTTAGCATTATTGGATAGTTTTGTTGTATCTGAGGTAGTAATGTATTGGTTCAAGGGATTTCTGATGGATAGGAATTACAGAGTTAAAAGGCAAGGTGTTTTTTCAGATAGTTGGATTCCTGTTTGTGGGGTACTACAGGGCTGGGCTGGGCTCGGCTCTCCCCCCCCCCCCCCCCATGTTGTTTAATGTCCTGTTACAGCTATTAGGGAGACACTTGGAGCAGCTGAATTTTTTTTTAAACATATATGCAGATATTACTATACTTTTACCAGCTCCTAAAGCATATATGAATATTTTGAGTGAAATTGAGAAATGAGTCAATATTATTGAAAATTGGGCAAAGGAATTTCAATTGAAACAATTGGGAGATGACAAAATTTCTTTGGCTGGGCTCTCAAAAAGAGACTGACGGTAAAGAAAAATTCTCTATCAATAAGATGCAATTTAAATTTTCTTCCAGGATTTTAGGAATTGGATAATAAATTGACGATGATCAAATTAATAAGATAGCAAAAACATTCTTATAAAGAAAATTAAGATTGATTCATAAAAACTTTGAACAATCTTTTAGACTAGATTATTGTAATGTGGTATACGTGGGAATCACCAATACTCTATCGAAGAGGTTGCAAACGATGCAGAATTTAACTATAGGAGTGATTTTTTCTTTAAGATCGGATGTATCTATTACTCATTATGAATTACATTGGCTCCCACTTATAGCAAGATGTCATTTTAAGTTGTGTACACTGGTTTATCAGACTACAAAGAAATAACACTGTTTATTGGGTAGGATTTTTCTCTATTGAAAATACAGCTTTGAGGGGGCAAATATCTTTGTTATTTCCTACAGTTAAGTCGGTTAAATATTTTAAACAACTTTCAGCTACAATTCTATATCAAGCAGCAATAAGGAATTCTCTTTCTTCTTCTGTTCACTCTATCGCTCATTTGTGGTCCTTCTGTAAACAACTGAAGACGATTTTATTTTAAAAAATATATGAAATTATAATATTTGTAAATCCACAGACTGTTCTGGTTCTCTTTTTAAGTATGCTATCTGCATGCAAATAATCAGGTTATTGCAGAATAGAAGTTCTTGATGTAATGTAATATAATGTAAAAGCAAAGCTAACTAAGTAGGACGGCTCCGGAGAGTCTAGCCAAAAGAACCACAGTTTCACAGGATGTCTCAGACCTTGATGCAACATCCAGCCTATCAAGCCTGCAGACACAACCATGTAGCCAAATGAAAATGTTGTCCAATGGGAAGTCTGAGATTCTGCCCAGGAGGCTGACACAGCCCTGGTTGAGTTAGCCTTTAAAGCAGACGGAAGCAGCTTACCCGAAAAAAATACAGGCAGCCAAAATGGATTCCTAAATCCATTGCGCAATGGTCAATTTAGAGGCTGCTTCACCCTTCCTGGGGCCTCTGAAAAGAACAAAGATAACGCGAGCAGCAGAACTCTGACACCTCCAGATACCATACGATCATTCGAACATCCAAGTGGTGCTCCCTTGGTAAAATCCACTGGGCAGTCTTCCTTCTTGAAGGAAGGGAGGAACAATGGCTGACTGAGATGGAAAGCAGAGACTACCTTTGGCAAAAATGAAGGAATGGTATGAATAGTAATTTCTGCTTCAGTGAACAAAAGGAACGGATCTCTGCGAGACAAGGCTTGCAGCTTGGAGATTCACCTGGCAGTGATCTTCAAAGTGAGATCCTTAACAGTAGATTTCAAGGTCTCAAAGGGAGGATTCTGTAAAGCCTGAAGTACTAGGTTGAGATACTGAGGACAGGAAGTGTGTACAGGGGGCTTAAGTTTGTTAACCCCTTTAAGAAAATGGACTACATCTGGATGTGCTGCCAAGGAGAAGTGAGCCAGCTGCCCACAATAACACGCCAAAGCAGCCCACTTGGACACGTAAGGAGTTGAGGAGTCCCTTTTTAAACCCCTCCTGAAGGAAGGTTAGAATGTGAGGCAACGACAACTAGAACCTCCGCACAACATGCTTCAAAAATTGTCCAGACCCAAGCACAAGCTGAGAAGGTGGAATGCTTCTGGGTCTAGAGCAATATGGAAATTACATCCGCCTGATAACCTTTCCTCATCAACTGTGACCGCTCAAGAGCTGAGCCTTAAAACAAAACTGGGAGGGATCCTCTATTATAGCTGATCCCTGCGAGACGAGGATCTGGAAGGAGGAGCAGCTGGAACGGCCCACCAGAAGCTGAACCAGATCCGCATTCCACAGCCTGCATGGCCAATCTGAGAGAATCAAAATTACCTGCCCTGGATGAAGGAAGATTTGCTGGAGATGGGCGTCGATTCCCATGGAATATAACTCCTTTCTTCTGCTGAACCACCGAGGAACCTTTGCATTACTGCACAAGGCCATGAAGTCTAGAACCTGGACCCCCCTCCCCCTGTAGCATGGTATGTGTTTAATTGTCAGAGTTATTGGTTTTGCTGGATCAGATACAAATGTATATATAAAATATATACAGATGCAAAGACTTTACTTTCACCTTCCCCCTGGAAACTACTGATAACAAAAACTAGCTGGGTGGATACCTAAGTCCATCAACATATCCCCAAAGAACAAAACTCTGAAGATGGACAGCAATCACAGAGACTGGAGTTAACCAAAGACAGTGAAACTCCACCTATTCTCAGACAATGACTCAGACTGAAAAGCCCATCTACCTATCTAATCTGACAAAAGAAGCCCACCTAATCTCAGACAAAGACTCTTGTAATCCTGTCAGATGCCTTATGGATGTGAATCTACCAGCAGATGTCTAGATAGAAAGTCTTACGATGTCATTAAACATGTGACCAGTTACCATGCTCCATCTCAAAACTAGATGAAACCAGTTTTCAGCTACCCCCGAGTTTTCATTGGATCGAGTACACCCCACCTGACTTCAGCCTATGGTCCAACAAGAGATTATAAATATCCTGGAAAATGCCCAGTTTGCTCTCTGGCTTCTTCTCTCTGCTGAACTTCACACACATTTGAAATAAGACTTTCTCCAGGCTCCAGCAACAACTCTGCAACAAAAGACTTCTTTAGCAGCAAGGATCTCCTTCATCACTCCAACCACCAGCCTCCATCAAAGTGAGTTACCTTTATCCAGCCTAATTTATAATTCAGATTTGCTGTCTTGAAAGCACATTTCCCCTTGTGAAAGATTCCTAAAAACTGCCTGTCTTGTAACATTATTACATTACCTGTATTGTAAATAAACATTTTAAAGTTAAATATATGGTCTTTATGTTCTGAGTACATGTCCTTAAACCTTATAGTGCAGGTTAATGTAATTCAACAAATATAGTATTTAATTCACCCTTTTCTTACATATTCTTATTACCTTATATCTAATTGGTGGAGAAGTAGAATAGAAGCGTGAACAAGGCTGGCTATTTAAAAAAAAAAATCCCTTAGGCTTGTCCTCGAGAAGTCACAGTGATGCAGCCAAAGCAAGCATCTGGCAGTGTTCATCAATGCATCAGCCAGATAGGCCAAGCCTGTTTCAATGGATGGAAAGGTGCCAGAAGGCGGAAAGTCCGAACTAGCCAGGGAATCCGCCACCCTCTGTATCATGGCAAAGAAGTCATGGAAGCATAAGAGCCACAGACAGATGTCTACAAAGCCAAAGCGGAACCCTCAAATGTCAACTTCAAGGTAGACCAACTTCCGAACCTGAACATCTTTCATGGCAATCCTCCCCTTTACTGGAGGGGTGGTCTTTAGTCGCTGCGGTGACCAGGGCATCGATTGTGGGCAGCTGCAACAGGATAGGACCATGCCATGGCTACTCTCAAATTGGTAGTACACTGCACCAAGATCAATTCTTGTATAGCCTTATAAACAGGAAAAGACTGAAGAGGCTTCTTGGTACTGGCCATCATAAAATTGGAGACTGCAGGCATCTGGGTCCCAGGGGAAGAGATGTTCAGCACTTCCAAAGCCTTGGTAATAAAGGAAGGCAATTCCTTTGTGAAACATCCTGAAAACTGTAGGGTCATCTGCCTCATCCACAGGCAGCTCTCACTCCTCCAACCCTTCAGACAACATGGAAAGGAGGGAGGTTGCAGAAAAGCCCCCTTCTGAGGGAATCTGAGCAGGAAGAGGGGGGGAGGCAAATCAGCAGGAGAATCCAAATGTCTCCTATTCACAGACTACAAGATGGGAGCAGTAGTAGCAGTCCCCTGAGCTATCCTCCCTGCATCCTGAGTGCTTTGCACCAAAACAAGCCTCAGGAAGAAGCAGCATAAATTCAGGGAACCCATAAGCAGACTCAGAAGCAGCAGGCAATTGGGAATCCGAAGAAGGAGCTGTTAAAACAGCAGAAGCTGGAACAAAGCCCGACGAAGCTTCAGCCCTGTGGGAGTATAAAATGGCTACTGGAGCACACCCCAATAAAGACTGAGGAGAAGCACCAAGGTCTGCGTGGGAAATATTTGCACCCACCATTATACTACTGAGGTAAACTGCCCCAAATACTGTCCCCCTCACTACTCACGTCCTGCTACCTTGCCCTGAAGTGGAGAAACCTCACTGGGAGGACAGCCACAAAATGAAAACAAAAACAAAACCGCATCTAAACCTGACAGTAAAACAAAATTTAAAGGCGTATTCATCCCAACCACGAAGTGCCTGCCATGTGTTATAGGACTTCTCCCTGTGAGGAAAACTGTTGGGTTTCGCCGCACTCAACATCCTCTGAGGGAAAGCTGCTCACCACATGACACTGTGGGCTGAAGGGCAAAAACCTCTATTCCCTCTGAATTTTTTTTTTTTTTTTAATGAGGAAGAAGGAATCCAGCACCACCAGATTTATCCCCAGATAGGCACCAGCTCAGCCTAATAGCCCCAGGCTCTACAGAACCAGAGAACTGAGACAGGTGCCAATCACGCAGAAGACCAGGAGCTGCTGGGAGACACACTGCCATCTGCTGAGAGGAAAATACTAACAAGCCTGCTTACTATTCTATATCAGAGCTCAGTATTATCCTCTATCTCCACCTTTTGGTAGACAGTCATAACCAACTTGTGTCCGGATGCATCTGCTTGATGACAAGGAATAAATACGTTTATTTCTCATTTCTAGCCCACCTACTAACTAGGTAGGTTACACTAAAAAATACATATTCAACAATGCAAAACATTACATCAAAAACGATCTGTACCACATCTTACAAGATCTACCAGCTCAACACAAGACAGGTAGGCCTAACGAAAACGCGTTATTTTTCTTATATTTTTGACAGGTCAGTCAAAAAGTTTCTAGTAATTTATTCCATAGCAAAAGTCCATTAATAGAAAATGCTGCTTTCTTAGTATCAAAAAAAAAGCAATTTAGCCAGGGAAGGATAACAAGTTGTTGTGTTCATTCCAATCTTAATGATCGATATGGTTGATAAATCTGCAACACAAGTGGAGACAGTGGGAAGGAGTAGTCAATGTGTAACTTACTAGTGGCCAGATTTAAGGTTCATGAGTGAAGGAGCTATGCTATTGATAGTCAATTCTTTTTTTTCTGTTGATGAGGCCTTTCTTAAAGGATGTGTAAAATTAAAGTTATTGTTAGAAGCATTAATGCATGGGTAAGTAAGAATAAACTTGCTTTAAATCTGACAAAAACAAACAATGATAATAGGACAACATGATCATTTGTAGTATGAGCCGTGAAGGGCTTATTTCCAAAACCTGTTAAGTCCAATTGAACTTAGGAGGGTTTTGGAAATAAGCCCTTCAATTGTACTTCAACGTGTCTTTCTGTAAAAAAGAAAATTATAATGACAGATTAAAGTTTGGGAAAGGGAGAGAGAAAATAGAGGAGAAAATCTCACAGTAGTTGTGAATAAAAGTTAATTAAGTCAAATCCAAGTACTAGTTTCAATTGATCTAGAGACCAAAAGGCATAGAAGCTGCTGCATCCAAAAAGGTGGGAAAACACCATCACAACACATTTCAGTAGCCTAAACCATAGACAATGTTAAAATGACCGATGTAATAAAAAGTTGAAAAATAGAAAGTACAATAAATATTAAAATAATTGTATAAAGCGCCCAACTTTTTTATTTTATTTTAAAGACTGTCCAAGTAACTCCCTCCTGTTTCTCCACAGTAGCATTAGTTCCTCTCCTCCTGTAGCTCCCCCCCCCCCCCAAATTTCTTCTCACAGGAGTATTTTGGATTGGAACTGATCCAAAGGCCCGACTATGACAGTAGCAGTGAGAGACTAAAGGGCTTGCTCCACTCTTAGGTCACATCTCCCACACTGAAGTCATGAGATAGGACTACTGCAGTGCTTGGAGAAGAGCACCTGTTGACTCAGTCTCTGATTCATATGCCTTGACAATATCATGTTGCAGCCATGGTCAAGTCCTTAACCAGGTCCTGCTCATAAAGGAAATGTCCATGGAGGAAAAATAAGAGGGTCCCTAGGGTTTAGAATGTATTTTAAATGGTTAAGACTAGACTTAAGACTACTTACCATTTAACCATAAACAGCAAGCAGAACATCTCAGCAGACGCCATTTCAAAATGTTTTGAAATCTTAAGGCATACTCTGAAAGTTCCCTGGAAGCTGCCATGCTAACAAGTATGTCACAATTACATCCCACTCACTAATTCCGATTGATATCGGCTTGTTGTGAAAACTGAGTCCATTCTTGTGCTACTGGTGGAAGTGCTCTGAACATGACCACTTATGAGTTCAAAGAAATTGCAAAGTTGTCTACTGAACAATATTTTCTAGATAGCAAAATTGATATCCAATAGTATTGGTATTACTACTGCTTGAAGGCATACCTTTAAAATATTGAAGCCAAAACAGCAAACAGAATGTTAGGGATTATTAGAGAAAGGAATAGAGAATACAACAAAGAACATCGTAATGCCTTTGTATTACTCAATGGAGAGACCACACTTTGAATGTTATGTGCAATTGTGGTTGCCGCATCTCAAAAAATAAAGATGTAGTGGAACTGAACAATGTACAAAGAAGGGTGACCAAACTGATTAAGGGATGGAACGACTCATATGAGGAAACGTTAAAGAGGTTAGAACTTTTAAGCTTGGAGAAGAGAAGGCTGAGGGGAGATATGATAGAGGTCTATAAAATCCTGAATGGAGTGGAAGGGGTAAACGTGAATCAATTTTTTGATCTCTCAAAAAGTACAAAGACAAGGGAACACTCCACAAAGTTACATAGTAGCACATTTAAAACAATTGGGAGAAAATATTTTTTTTCACTCAACATATAGTTCAGCTAATGTAGCTGGGTTAGAAAAAGGTTTGGACAAATTCCTGAAGGAAAAGTCTATAATCCATTATTAAAACAGACCTGGAAAAAGCCACTGCTTATCCCTGGAAGTAGCATGGAATCTTACTACTTTTTTTGGATGCTGCAAGCCACTTGTGACCTGGACTGGCCACTGTTGGAAACAGGATACTGGGCTAGATGAACCCTTGGTCTGACCTAGTTGCAAAACTCTTAGGTTCTTACATTCTTATGCTACGTTCTAGGATACAGTTTATCCTTGTTTCTTTTGTAAAATACAAAAAAAATGTTCCCAATTACTTTTACAAGTAATCTAACGAAGTCTTGATTAATCAGTGGTTACCCATTTTATATACCAACCTCAGATTCATTCCCAGAAGATATACTATTGGAAGAACATTGGGATGCTGCTTCAGCTTCTTTTGAATGCTTGCCATTTAACTGCAAACTCTGCTCTGCAACATCATTGCTCGTTACTTGCACTTCCCCTGGCTGGAAAAAAATGAAAGGGCAAAAATAAAAGGTTTGCAAAGTAAGTTCAATGAACACCATGCATCTACATACAGGAGCTGTAGGAACTCAATTTGCACAGAATGGTTTCAAAACAGTGACAGAACAGAAAGCACAACCTCTATAAAGGGATCCAAGTCTAAATTCATATGTATATGTACTGTGTAATAAAATGAATGCTAGGGGAATTCTGTCACCTGGCCTTGTTTTGTGGATTGCTTGAGACAGAATAAAGAAGAAGAAGCGATTTATGTAGCCTTAACCCTTTGTCCGAGGAAATTGTTTTGAAACCCCGCGGAGTCGGGCGGATCCAGGGGAAGGCAATTGCTAATTGTTTCAGCAAGGCAACACAGTTCTGCCAGAGAGGCAAGAACTCACGAGATAAGTGTACAGTTTTTTTCACCTAGTATATGTAATCTTTTAAACAAATGAATAAGCGATTTTATAGCACTGTGGTGATTGGGATGCAAAAAAAAAAAAAATATGAGCAGAGGTTGCTCTTTACCCAAAAAAAATATAGTAGGAGTTACCCAATGAAAGAAGTGCTATGCCACGCTGTAGCAGCATTATTGACTGCAGTCACGGTGGTTTATATCTGAGGGTACTCTACACATAAAAATTAATGATCACATACGGGTGAAATAACTGTTTATTACTACACTTACTCGCAGTAGGTGGCTTTTGAGTCCTGGTTTGTGGTTATTACCTGTTGAATTAAAGCATGATCTTCGGTTTCAGTCACAGTAGAGCCAACAGCCTGTAATGTCTTAAATGATTTTTCATCAGAAAGTTGTTTTAGCTCTTTAATAGCTTCATTTCTCTCCATCATTTGACTCCTTAGCTCTTTTGTCACAGTTGGCTTTTCCTGTGAAATAATACTTTGAAATTTCAAACATTTGAAAAATTCTCACTACGTTTAAAAGAAAAATAAAATCTAATATTACTGCTTCTACATACAACTCCAGCAATACACCTGAAGAAAGTAAACAAACCTTTTCTTTGCCCTCTGCCGAGCTCACTCTTAACTTTTTAATTTCTTTATCCTTCTCTATGTTGCTTGACAGCAGAGTTTTGAGTTGCACTTCCAGTGCTGCCACCAGCTGATCCCGCTCTTCACGCCACTTCTGAAGGTCTTGATCCTTTGCCAACAGCTGGGCAGAAACTGCCTCCTACAGACAACAAAAAAAATTATAAAAAGGAAAATACTTTGAAAGACACAGTTAAAATGGCTTACCCAATACCTTCAAACCAATGATGTCTTCAAATGACAATTCTAAATTTGTTTTCAAATGTTCAAAGTAACAAAACAAACAAAAAAAAGTTCCATCAGATTGAAATCAGGAAAAATATATCCTACTCAGTTAAGTACTTTTCAATCCCTTCGATATTCCTATTGTTTCAAAATTTAGGGTTATCATTTTTCAAATGATACATATAATGCAAATCTTTGTTTTTGGTTTTTTTTTCTACAATTTCAGCAACAAAAGCTGTAGCCTACATAGAATGTTTACGATGTCAGAAGTAGAGCTATTTCAAAATAGGTAAAATGTAACAAATAAAATCTATGCAAAACTGTATTCTTGAATTCTTAATCTAAACTTCAGTTTGTTAACTAGTTAACATTCTCTACTAACGTGATTAATTTTTTTTTAAGTAAATTTCAATACAACACCCCAAGCAAGAAAAAAAACTTGTACAGAAAAGTGATCAAAAAGGAAAAAATACAAAGTACAACTTTTCAAAAACAGAAAAAATTCCTATAGGAAAAAAATCACTCAGGTCCACAGTTGACACAGGACTTTTAGGCCCTGCCATTTAAGCGCCACTGTACAGGCACCCCTGTTTGGGCACCTACACACATTGGCACCAGACGTTTGGGCGCTCAAAAGTCCTGCTTCCTTTCTAGCTTATTCTCCCTCTCCACAGGAGTTACTTGACTTGTGGGCAGAGGTTCACCTCTCTGCAAGGCAGAAATGGTCCTCAGAATAGAAGAGCGATCATAGCTGCCCCAGGCGATGTGAGAGGACAGAATCGGCACCATCCTGCCTCATAGGCACTGCCTGGGGCAGCTATGATCTCCCTTCTAATCTTAGGATCACCACCACCTTGAGGTGCACAGCTGAAAGTCCATACCATTGCTGCCCACAGAACTGTGCCTGACAGCCCTCGGCTCAGATCTAGACTTTTAGATGCTGCCCGTTTGAGCATCCAGACATTTTGTACCAATATAGTAGTGACCAAAAGTCACAGGAATCCAAATGGAAGCGCCCAAATAGTGGTGCCAAAAAGTCGCACTCCCTCCACAATATGTGTGTGTTCCAACGATACAAAATACAAGGATAGCGCGAAAAGCACAAAGAAATCCACCTGACACTAGAGCTCAACATATAAAACACATTACCATCACACTAAGTGACTGGCACATTCATAACATGGGAGTCCTTAATGCCACCCAAATAAGAGATGGTAAGTATCAATATCAAAGTTTCAGCCTGCCTATCTGATATCGCTGCCTGGATGTCTCAACGTCATCTGAAACTTAACATGGCCAAAACCGAGCTTCTCATCTTTCCCCCTAAACCTACCTCTCCTCGTCCCCCTTTCTCTATTTCTGTGGATGGAACTCTCATTCTCCCTGTCTCATCTGCTCGTAACCTTAGTGTCAATCTCTGACTCCTCTCTCTCCTTCTCTGCTCACATTCAGCAGACTGTCAAAACCTGTCGTTTCTTTCTCTATATCATCAGCAAAATCAGTCTCTTTCTCTATATCAGCAGCAAAATCCGTCCCCTCATCTGAGCACTCTACCAGAACCCTTAGCCACACTCTTTTACCACCTCTTGCCTTGATTATTGTAACCTGCTTCTTACCGGCCTCTCTCTTAGCCATCTCTCTCCTCTTCAATCAGTCCAAAACTCTGCTGCATGACTCATTTTCCACCGAAGTCGCTATGCTCACATTAGCCCTCGTCTTAAGTCACTTCACTGGCTCCCTGTTTCCGCATTCAATTCAAACTTCTTTTATTGACCTATAAATGCATTCACGCTACCACTCCCCAGTACCTCTCCACTCTTGTCTCTCCCTTTGCCCCCACTCGGGTACTCCGTTCTGTTGATAAATCTCTCTTATCTGTTCCCTTCTCCTCTACTGCTAATTCCAGACTCCGTTCCTTTTATCTTGCTGCACCTCATGCCTGGAATAAACTTCCAGAGCCTGTATGTCTAGCCCCCTCTTTGGCCGTTTTCAAGTCCACACTTAAAGCCCACCTTTTTACCACTGCTTTTGACTCCTAACCACTGCTCACTTGTCCTATCCTTTATCCTCACCTCTTTATTCCCCTACCCTTAATTGCTCTGTCTCCTGTCTTATCTAGATTGTAAGCTCTTTGAGGAGAGACTGTCTTTTTGTGTATGGTGTGCAGCGCTACGTATGCCTTGTAGCTCTATAGAAATGATAAGTAGTAGTAATATCAATATAATTGTTATCCACTATTTCCCCTATTGGGTTCAATGCAGTATACAGATAAGGAGATCAAAATACAATACACAGTTTACAATACAGAAACAAGTACCAAGTGCTCCTTAAGTAATTTTTTTTTAATGGCCCATCAGAAACATTTTGCTTGGGGACATCACAATTAGAACATATCATTGGTATTAACTACAGCTTGGTTTTACATCTGAAAAGCTACACAAATAGATGTGTTTTACACTCATTTTAGTTCATAGAAACAAGTACCTCATCTTTGCCGTAATATAAATACATATATGCTGCAGCAAGCGGTTACTCGCCTATTTACCAGGTGCTCACCGAGGACAGCAAAACACATTCTCACAGATGGAACCCAGTGCAGAGAACTTTTCAGCACCTTCCTAGAAGCTTTTAGAAGGCCACACCATACACACGCCTTCCTGCAGGACCAATCTATTAGAAAGCCAACCAAATAAAACTCCTAGTGCAGGTAGGAGAGTATGTCCTCAGGAACTTCCACCTCCTCTTTTTTTTCTCTCTTCCCTTGCCCCTTCTACCCAACCTTTTCCCTTCCCTCCTCCTTCCTTAGTCTATTATCCATTTTTTCAAATGTAATAATAGTTTACTTGGTGTCACAACACCACTTTTTATATTTATCACAAGTTGAAATTCATTAGCACTGAGGTTATTTTCATTATTCACTTTCACGTCCTTTACCAAGGTACAACTCCATCTGTATGAGTACCATCATGTATATTCACTCAATATGGCAGTAATATATCACATCGTGTCTCCATAGCCACTCATGTTTATTTTATACCTTACTAGTTTTGGTTCACAATTTTTTTTACATCCACTCATTCCATCCATTCTTATACCTTTATTTTGAATCACTTCCACCTCAATCCAATAAATCCGGCGATGCTAGTTTTACTGAATGCATTACATCACTGGTGACATAAACCGGTTCTACTCTTATAATATGGATATCCAACATATGCGGGTTTGTTTTTGGCGTGATTTTGTTTAACACGATCTTCACCGGCAATTTATTGCAGAAGTTTCCACATTGGCATTGTGCATGATTTAGCCACACATTATATATATATATATTTTTTTTTTAGAAGTTGAGTTTGTATGACTTACATTTAAATATTTTTTTTTGTTCTAGCTCAGTAGAATTGCATTTTACATTGCAACATAGTACTTTTGGTAAACTGCATGATTACCTAGGAAAGCAGTATCTCCAGGTGCCAGCACTCTCACTATCATTTAATTCACCATCACCGGTGTGATTTATCTGTTATCTGCACAATTTTGGTTTTTTCATACTGTTTTATGTTCACAGCGCTCTTTTTACATACCCTAGCAACATCCCTCGTTGATTAGTTGGTGTAACAGTTTACATTTTCGTCATATATTTACCAGAATAGCCACCATTTTGTGTCTCCTTTATCATCTATTGGTGTCACGTCTTTAGTGGCCTGCAGCGCACTACAAGGTCTATCAGCACTTTAACCTCCTGGTTCCCTTCCCCCTTCTTGTGTTCTGATATCTCTAATGGAATTAGTTATTAAAAGAAATTATTTTTGGTACAAGGGATTTTTCAGCAATTGCAGGGGGTAGCCATGTGAGCTACCCTAGTACTTTCTGTGGCTACACTGTATCAGCTGCGTTTTGAACGTGTGAAGTTATATCAAGCTAATGAATTTAGGCCAGTGACTTTTTGGAAACAATTTTTGGATGATATATTTTACTTGTGGCAAAACATTTGGATCAATTTGGCATTTGGATTAATTCCTTGGATCCGCATTTCCAGTTTACTTTGAAATATAGTACAACTCAAATTGAATGTCTGCATGTTTTAATTTGTAAAAATTACAACAGAATACATACTACATTATATCATAAGCCAGTAGAGAGAAACAGCTTTCTACAATTTTCAAGTTTTCATCCAAGAAAATTGAAGAAAAGTTTGCATACAAGTCAATTTTTACGCCTCCGCCGTATTTGCATTTCCAGGGCCAACATTGGGGGGGGGGGGGACAGGGCAGTTGCCCTGGACCCCACATCTTCAAGGGGCCCCCATGGTCCACCATCTCTTCCCCCTTCTTGCCACCACAATCTGAGGTCTCCCTCCCTTCCTTGACTACCTTACATCCTGTTCTTGTAGACAGGAGATTGTATCCACGGCAGTGATTCCAATATGCTACCTGTGATAGCCCTGTCGCTCACTGTTCCTCTGCTGCGTTCCACCCACTTCTGATGCAACTGCCTGTTTGGAACACAGTGGCAGCAGAGAAAATCGTGCCGGGGCAGTCACAGGCAGCGTATTGGAATCGCTGCTGTGACGACGATCCCGTCAACAAAACCAGGATGTAATGTAGTCAGGGAAGGGAGGGAGACCTCAGATCAGTGTGGCAAAAAGGGGGAAGATAAGAGGGACCGCGGGGGGGATGGGGCATCTGGAGCTATTTTACAGTAGACTAGGGAGGGATGTGGAGGAATAAATGATGGGCCTGCGAACAGGGGAGGAGGAGAGAGAGATGGCAATGGGGTGGAGGGAAGGAAGAGAGAGGGAAAGATATTGGACTCAAAAGTGGTGGGGAGGTGGAAGAGATGCTAGATGGGAGGGCAGTTGGGAAGAAAGACAAAGATGTTAGACCTAGTGAAGGAGAGGCAGGTGCTGAACAATGGAAGGGGAGGATGTTAGGAAAGATGCTGGCTTATGCTGGAAAGGGTGGGAGGGGAACAGCAGCAGGAAAGAGAGAGGGAGCAATGTTGGTCCATGGAGGGGAGAGAGAGGAAGAGAGATGATTGACCATGGGGGGAGGGGGGAGGAGGGTAGAGAGATGGGACAGGAATATGATAGGGGCATGGAGAAAAAGGGACAGGGAGATGTTAGGTCATGGTGGGGGGGGGGGGGAAGGGAGAGGAAATATTGGGCTCCAACAGTGGAGGGAGGGATGGAGGGGGAGGGGAAATAGTGGAAATTGCGGAACCATATGGGATGGGCTAACAAGGGATGACAAGATAATTAGTGAGAGGAGGATAGCGAATACCAAAGTAGAAATAAGGGAACAGTAGGCGGCACCCTGATATAATAGCCTGGAAAAAACAGCCTTGTGACAAAATAGCCCATAGCCCTTCACAAAAATAAGTATAGTAAAAACTGTCTCCCTCAATCTGAGGATCCAGCATCTCTTCTCCCCATCTATCCCCACCTCCCAACATAGTCCAACATTTCTCCCTCTTCCTCCTGCCTACCCTCCACAGTCTAGCATCTCTCCTGCCCTTCCCCCGGCAATCCTCCAACATTGCCGTGGTCCACCAGCATCATCAATAAGCTGCTTCAGCTGGCCCTGGAAGCAGTCTATTGTGTCCTGCCTAGGTGGACATACGAAGCTGCATCAGATGAGGTGGAACACAACATAGGGAACACTTCTGGGGCAAAGGAAACATGTCAGCTCAAAGCAGCAGGACTCAGAAAGACACACAACAACAGGTAAAATACTCAAGGGTGGGCTCTTGTCAGGGGCCAAATTGTGGGTAGGCCTTTTTGTCAGGGGCTGATTTCTCAGGGACAATTTTGTGTTTGGGGCCCAAACACAAAATAGACCTGACAAAAAGCCAGGAAAGATACTAGACTGTGGAGGGTAGGCAAGAGGAAGAGGGAGACATGTTGGACTATGTTGGGAGCTGGGGACAGAGGGGGAGAAGAGATGCTGGACATTCAGAGGGGGGAGACAAGGGCTATTTTGTCCAGGCTATTATATTAGGGTGCCGGGAAGGATCAATATGTCAGAGACAGGTGTAGCGAAGGAATAGAACAAGACAGGAGATAGAAGAAAGCACACAGACACAAGTCACTTGAAAAAGAATTAGCAGAAGACAGAGAAACGGACCAACATGACAGAAAAATAATATGTCCAGACAATAAAGGTAGAAAAAAGTGTTTTATTTTCAATTTATTAACTGGAATATGTTAACTTTGGGATTTGTGTATCACAAATGGCACTGTATTGTATTCACAGGCATAGCCTGATGGTTCATTGAGGGGGAAACAAGGCTGTACTAGTGGGTGGGCACGTCTTGGTATCGTGCTCCGGCCCGAGGCACTGGAGGCACCAAGCATGAGTGTCGGTCTGCGAGATATGCCGGCCGCACCGACCACACTTCTTAAATCGACTCGGGACCTTCGAGGACATCGACGGAAAAATCGCGTCGGCGAAGTCAAAGTCATCGATGGTGGCGGTAAAAAGCACACCCGAAAAGAAATCGACCACGCGGCCACAAGGCCGCAACGAGGCGCCCCCCGCTAGACGTTTACGAGGGGGAGGAAAGTTTTTTTTTTTTTTTTTTTTTTTTAAAGAAAACAGAATAAAAGGAAAACAAACGAAGAAACAAACGAAGAAGAAAAAATTTGCGGCTAAGGCGCGATCCGGTTTCCGGGGCTGACAGAGAGAGGCGAACACGGCTCTCTCTCCAGCGCGGAAAAAAGAAAAGACTGAGTGGGAACGGTCGCACACGGGCGGGAAGACGGCCGCGCATGCGCGGTGGGCGTGCCCTGCGTGCGGGACCGCCCGCGAAGTTTTGTTCCGGTTGGTGGGGGCTGCCGTGGACGTCAACCCCGGTCGTGAGAACAAGCAGCCTGCTTGTCCTCGGAGAAACCCAAGTTTGATTTGTCCTTGCCTTTCTCAGGGCACAGATCGTAAATGTCTGCCCAGCACTGTTCTTGAACTTTCCATATCTATTCAATTATGATCAGGGTATAAAGACCGTAGAAGTCTGCCCAGCACCACTTTTGCTTCCCAATTACTGGCATTGCCACCCAATCTCCGCTAAGATTCCATAGATCCATTACTTCTAAACCGGATTCCTTTGTGTTTATCTCACACGAGTTTGAATTCCATTACCGTTTTCATCTCCACCACCTCCCACAGGAGGGCATTCCACGTTATCTACCACCCTTTCCGTGAAAAAATACTTCCCAACATTATTCCTGAGTCTGCCCCCCTTCAATCTCAATTCATGTCCTCTAGTTCTACCACCTTCCTGTCTCCAGAAAACATTTGTTTGCAGATTAATACCTTTCAAATATTTGAACATCTATCATGTCACCCTGTTTCTCCTTTCCTCTAAGGTATACATAAGGTCGGCAAGTCTCTCCTCGTACGGTTTGCAACGCAAATCCCATGTCATTTTTGTAGCTTTTCTTTGCACCGCTTTCAGTCTTTTTACATCTTTAGCAAGATATGGCCTCCAAACTGAACACAATTCTCCAAGTTGGGCATCACCAACGGCTTCTAGAGGGGCATCAACACCTCCTTTTTGCTGGTTATACCCCTCTCTATGCAACCTAGCATCCTTCTGGCCAGGGCCATCGCCTTGTCACATTGTTTCTTCACCTTCATAACCTCCGACACCAACACCCCAAGGTCTCTCTCCCCTGAGTCGAGCTTACTAATCTCTCCCCTCCTATTCGGTATCTCTTTTGGGTTTCTGCACCCCAAGTGCATCACTCTGTACTTCTTGAAAGGCTGTATCAACAGCTTATTTAAGAGCTTGGTTTGTAAATACAGAATTGCTTCTGATGGAAAAATCATCATCACACACTGACATGTGTATTATTTTCAGATATGGCAAATCTTTTCATATTTTCAGGACACACTGGCATGTTTTGTGACTATATCCATGCATGGAAAAATTTCCCATTATTTTATTTATTTGTTACATTTGTGTCCCACATTTTCCCACCTATTTGCAGGCTCAATGTGGCTTACATAGTACCGGAAAGGCGTTTGCCGTTTCTGGTGTGAACAAATACAATGTGATGTTGTGATAAGATGTAATTTAAATGGCAACGTCACAGTAATAGTCGTAAGGTGGGAGAGTAGCGTTGTGTTCATACATGCTTCGGTTTTCTTGTGTAGCCAAGGTCAGTTCTTTAGGTTGGATCGGGAGGGTATGCTTTTTTTTGAACAGGGTGGTTTTTAGTATTTTCCAGAAGTTTAGATGGTCGGTCGCTTTTAAGGCTTTTGGTAGTGTGTTCCACAATTGTGTGCTTATATAGGAGAAGCTGGTTGCACAGGTAGATTTATATTTAAGACCTTTACAGCTTGGGTAGTGTAGGTTTAGATATGATAGTGTTGAATCAGAGGTGTTTCTGGTCATGTACCCAGGCGCTTCGCCATAGAGAATTTTGTGGACCATGGTGCAGATTTTAAAGGCAATGTGTTCTTTGATTGGGAGCCAGTGTAGTTAGAATACAAGGGAAGTTGCACAATTGGTGAACTGTTATCCACGCAGAGATATGAAGAAAATTTAGCAGTTTTTCAAACAGGACACCATTCCACATGTGGACGTTGCCAATGGTGTGATTTGGCTCTTATAGGTTCAAAATGGATGGATCATCAAACAAGAAACTGTACAATCGCATTATACTATGGACTGTAGCAGCTCAAACGTGGTTTATATGATAGAGTGCCCATGTCGGCTAGCGTATATAATGCAAAGCAATAGACGTTACGCCTGCGATTAGATGAGTATAAAATCAAGAATTACTACTAACAATATGGAAGCACCTTTGGTTTCCCATTGGATGGAGAAACAACACACTGTGAGAGATTTAAGATGGAGAATGTTGTATCAAGTGCATGAGGAGTGGGAGGGTGGTAATTATGAGAGAATACTCAATTATAAAAAACAGCATTGGATATTTTTGTTACAGTTAGCCCTAGAGGGTTGAATGCTGAGATTGATGGACAGAATCCGCCGACGATTTAAATACCTAAAAAACGCCAGCGCCATCTTTATGAAGTATCGCTTCTTAAATTATCACGGTTTCAAACCACATAACTATTCAAAAGGGCATATTATATATATATATATATATATTATTTTTTTATTTTTTAAACAGCAGAAGAATAGGGATTTAATATTTTGGATTTTTTTTTTTTTAGGGGATATGTCCTTGAAACAGCTTTATATGAAACATGTGCCATGTTGGACTGCTTGCCCCTGAACCGAAAAAAGCTAAGTCTATGTAAAGCTTTATTTGATGACTTCATTAAGAGAATACAAGTTTGCTTGAATTAATTAAAAACAAGATAACTAGCAAGACTGATGACTAATTGAGTGCTTGGATTAATGAAGCTAAAACCCTAAGCTTTGAGTTGCACCACTGAGGTCTGCATAAATTTTGTAATAGATGTTAATGATGGAACAATGTTTTGAACTCTAGTATATGAATTCTATGATACAACATCATTGCTAGAGTTGGGAAATTTCATTTTGCCATAACTGTTGGGGTAGTACTTATCAATAGCATTCATATAGTCTAAAGGACTTCAGAACACCAAAGTCTTATACCAAGTCCACTTCTCAACAACTGAATATTGAAACCTTCATTGGATTTGGAGGAGGAAAAGACTTCAGAATTACCATCGCCTAACTTATCAGCAAACGGTTATTGCCATCATAAGTCAAAAACCCTCCACCTCCCTTTATTAAACTGATATTGTACTTTTTTTTTATAATAGTAACATTTTATTAATATGGATGATAGTATCATCTTTTATGTTCAATAATTACAATAGGAGGTTGATTTTATTTATCAAGAGAACTTATATTGTATATCTCCATTGGCCAAACACTATAAGAAAAAAGCAGGGTTCATTCATTTTCATTGTTATGGTTTTTATGTATATTTTTTATTGCACATTTACATTTGTATTGTTCTATACTATAAAACTATGATTCCCTATTTAAAAATATCTT
This sequence comes from Microcaecilia unicolor, assembly GCF_901765095.1. Classification (NCBI taxonomy): domain Eukaryota; kingdom Metazoa; phylum Chordata; class Amphibia; order Gymnophiona; family Siphonopidae; genus Microcaecilia; species Microcaecilia unicolor. Next base: position 83,275,437 of record NC_044035.1, read on the forward strand.
ACTTGTTATATAATTTTTAAATTTAATTTTCTTTTTAATGTTCTTAAAGACTTGATTTTATGTAGTCTATGTGGTTTGCAAGTTTATGCATTCTTATATCCAGATATTGCATTCTTGCTATGATTACATCACAGGTTTCTATTGGTTATATTTTTATATTATTCATACATTTTATACATTTCTCATTTGTATAATTTTAATATGCATGTTATGTATCTGGCTTTCTAGTCATGGAAATGTTTTTAATACAGACTCCTGAGGAAGACCTTTTGAGCCAAAACACGGCCTGTATTGCTTGTTCCTTGAAGACTTGAATTCAAGGGACATTAGTGCACCATTGACTTGTTGTCCATTCTGTTGTATGCATCTCTCAATGTCTTGTAGGGAGAAGGAATTTGGAATGGAAATCCCTCTGTCAAACTTGGCCAAACTGTTCACCACAAAAGAAACTCCTGAAATGCAGGCATGACATTGATGACACTTGCCAGATTCCCAGTGCCTTGTGACCATTGGGAAGCTACAGTCAACTGTGACTGTCTCAATGGAGACATGCCAGGGGTGTCATATTGACAGCTGAGGACTACCTACCAATCTCAACATATGCTGAGCCAAGACCTGTTGACTCTGTTGGACCTGAAGCACAATGCACATCAGGGCATCTGCACTTTGGAAGGCCTGAAACGTGCCTAGCAGGGCTTCTATGAATTCTAATCTTTGGATGGGGAGTAAATGGGACTTTGGGTAGATGATAACAAACCCTAGTTGCTCCACCATCCATATAGTGCTGGGCATAGATAATTGAACTCCTTCCTTTGATGTGCTCTTTGATGTGTTTCCCAATCATGCAGATTGGGAAACACATGGACTCCCCAGTCTCCGAAGTGATGCTGTGACTACTGCTAGACTCTTTTAAAAACTCAAGGGGCCAACAAGGCCAAAAGGCAGAATACTATACTGGTAGTATTTCTCCATTTGGAATCTTAGATGCTTCTTGTGGCTGGAACGTCTCTAAATGTGGGTGTAGGTATTTATTGAGTCCAGGGAGCATAGCTGAAATTTCTCCTGAATCATGAGGATTAAGGTGCCTACGGAAAACATCCTAAACTTTTCTTTGGCCATATACATGTTCATGATACTTAAGTCTAGAACGGGACAGAATCCTCCTTTCTTCTTGGGGACCAGAAGTACTTGAGAATAAATTCACTTCCTTTTTTCCTGTGGTGGAACGGGCTCAATCAAATTGGCTTATAGAAGCAATTCCTGATGCTGAGAGGGGAAAGGGAAATGGGACTTGATATACCGCCTTTCTGAGGTTTTTGCAACTACATTCAAAGTGGTTTACATATATTCAGGTACTTATTTTATACCAGGGGCAATGGAGGGTTAAGTGACTTGCCCGGAGTCACAAGGAGCTGCAGGATCAAAGTCCACTGCACTAACCACTAGGCTACTCCTTCACTCCAGCTTAACTTTGATGCTATGAAGGCAATTTGGAAGGAGTCATTGCCAATGACAAGTGTAACCTGCGCAGAGTCAAGCATGTCCAACATTTCTGCCCTGGGCCCATCCTTCACGTCCAACTTAAATGGGATGGTCTAAGCAAGGAACGGGCAGCAATGCTTCTTGAGAGACGCAACTCAGTTGGGTTTTCAAGATTACTGTAATGAATATGCATGAGTAATTTTGCATACATTGCTTCTTTTATATACAAATAGATCCCATGCATACTCATTACAGTAATCTTGAAAACCGAACAAGGTTGTGGCCCTCGAGGACCTAGAAAATCCAACCCCTGGTCTAAGCCAGCTCTCTAACAAAAGGGGTAAGGACAATCCCTCAGGGGGAGGTTTTCTCCTTTCACGAGAAGGGGAGTGATCTGAAGGAAGGTCCAAAGATACCTTCTTAGAGAGCCTGGGGCTCATTTTCAGAATGAGTGGGAGTGGAGGAGTAGCCAAATAGTTAGTGCCAGTGAGCTGAGATCCTGGGGAACTGGGTTCAATTCCCACTGCAGCTTCTTATGACCCTGGGAAAGTCACTTAAACCTTCCATTGTTCCAGGTACAAAAACACACCTTAGATTGTGAGCTCACTAGGGACACAGAAAGTACTGCATACGTCTAGTAGCGCTATAAAAATGATTAGTAGAGTAGTAGAATCCCAGGAGCAGTAAGTATCAAACTGAGGGTAATAGTTTGTCCAAGTCTGCACATGCCTTGGATGACTGGATAACACTGGGGAACAATACAGGATCTAAACCTTGAGAGGATCCAGCGATGATTCCAACCATCTGTGAGAATCTGCTGTCCTGTTTGTCCTCGGAGAAACAAGCTGTCCTGTTTGTCCTCGGAGAATCAAGCTATCAGTTCTCAGGTATGAAAGTAGTAGGCATGGCTGTATAAGCTGGCTTGTATGAGGACAGTGTGTGATAGGGACTCTGGAGAAGATTCATTAAAGTGTGTTAACATATATGAAACATATGATAGGAAGTTGCAAGTTATGTATCACACTATAATGAAACTAGGCTCAGTGTCTAGTACTATTAATAGAACTATTGAAACAAAGGTTCTCAACCCTGGTACTGCAGGCACCCCAGCAAGTCAGTTTTTCAGGATATCCACAATGAATATTCATGAGAGATTTGGATGCAATAGAGGAAAGCATGCAAATCTCTCATGGGTATTTATTGTGGATATCCTAAAAACCTGACTCAGACAGATGTAGCAAGAGTGAGAGTCAGAGCCGTATGCTGAAAGAAGCACAATGCAGTTTCCTAACCTATACATTAAAAACGTTTTTGTACCTAGGTTCTTTAGCCAAAATATATGCAAATAATTTGAAAGCAAAAAATGTGCACAAACATGGAAGAGAGTATGCCAATCACCACAGAAACGTGAATGCACAGGTAAGCGTGAGGAGCAGAATCAATATTTGTACACAGAAGAGCAGAATCAATATTTTGTGCACAGAGTTGCACTGGCACATTATGTGTGAAAAAAATATATATGCATGTCTGGAATGCTATTCTGCACATGTGATATGGAATTTATTTCTGCAGTTGAGCCCTTTACTCTTCATTTGCAGCCATGGTACCTTACCTCTAACCCTGTTTTTGGCAATGCTATCACCTCATCTACTCATCTGTTTTCTTTTTCTGACCCATCCCCTTCAAAGCAACAAGTTGAGGGTCCTTTATGCTCACACAAAAGAGAAAAAACAGACGAGAAATCTTGCTGGCGGCAAAGAACGAACTAGATTTCTACCCCTCCTAAGATCATGTATTAAAGCCCTGGCACTAGAAAACCATGCACACAACCTTTACGTCTTTGTGCATTTTTTTGCATCTGGGTATAACAGCTAATAACCTTCATTACCATTGGATTTAAATGAGCACTACAAAGTCTCTGTACGAGTCCAGCTGCATAATTTTCTTCTAAATGAAAGTATTTTCCACACATGGCAGCCATAATAGCAGAGAAAACTGTGCATAGAACCCATGCTAAGCTCTGGCTAAGCCTCCTGCACTTTATTACACTGGCTTCAGAAAATGAAATTTTAGAAAAAAACAACTCTAATTTGTTTTTAGTCATCACTTGTGGGCATCCTCTCACGGTATTTTCTGGACATTAAAAATGAAAGCCAGTATTACAAAAATAGATGTGCAAATACTCATAAAGGGTTTTTATTTGTGTATTTATTTATTGCATTTATATCTCACATTTCCCCACCTATTTATTAATGAGCACCAAGGAAACAAAGATAATAATGGCAAAAAAAGACCATCCAGCTTATCTGGTCTGCCCATCCATACCAACTACAAAGTCACTTAACCCTCCACTGCCTCAGGTACAGCCAGCCCCCATCCATCAGGGACAAGAAAATCTGTCCCGGAACAGAATGAGCTAAAATATAGTGGAGGAGTGGCCTAGTGGTTAGGGTGGTGGACTTTGGTCCTGGGGAACTGAGTTCAATTCCCAGCACAGGCAGCTCCTTGTGACTCTGGGCAAGTCACTTAACCCTCCATTGCCTGCCACATTGAGCCTGCCATGAGTGGGAAAGCGTGGGGTACAAATGTAAAAAAAAAAAAAAATAAATCCATACAGTGATTAACTACTCACCACTGTCCAGTAGTACCAGGGTCATGAAGGTTTATTTTTTACTCCGAATAAGGCTGTTTCTTTGAAATGCTACTAAGTCTATAGTTAAAGAGTAAAATGCTAGATTTAACTCCTGGACTTCCAATAAGCAGTATATGTCAATGCTGCAGAAAAGAGAAAAAATAGTCTGTGGGGAACTTTCCACCTACCACTTCAGTCTGTAGCTTTGTATGACGCTCTCGGTCTTCAACAAATTTTCGCATCTCTTTGTTACGCTGCTGTTCGGCCTCTTTTGCTTGAGTTATGAGTACCATTTTTTCCTCCAACCATTTTTTTCTGTCAGTACTATATTTTTCTTCAAGTTCCTATGAATTTAATCAACACATTAAAAATCAGAAATAAACAAAGCATGCACATTTTAAAATGAGGTGCAAGATAACTAAAATACTGAACCCAAGTTTAAAGAGAAACAATTTGGTATATTTATAACCAAACTCTAGCACCACTGCAATAGTGAACCATATCCTTTCAAAAACAAAACTGTAAGCCAGAATGGATTCCAAGAACCAGACCGTCAGAGGAGACCTGGCTGCCTGAGCAGAAACCAGAAGCCAGACTAGGTCCACATACCAGGGCTGGTATGGCCAATCTGGAGCCACCAAGACTGCTAAGGGGTGCCTCACAATTCTGTGGAGAAATCAACTGATTGAGAGGATAAAGAGATAAGGAATACAGGGGCTCCAGCTAGGCCAAGGCTGGACCGACGCATTAATCCCCATCATTCCTTCCCTCCTCCTTTGACTGAAGGTGGCAGGGCAATTGGCATTCTAAAGCAACATTGTGAGTTTGAGTTTTCCCCACTGAGCCAAGAGTTAGAACACTGCAAGATCCAAATCCTATTCTCTTATGTCCAGTACATATCACCTTTCAAATTTTGAAGTTCCTGTATCATAGCTTGAGAAAAATAAACAGACGAAAATAAACTTGTGCAAAATGCCAAAATCTCACATTGCATTAAGGCCACAAACCATCTTTAATGCCTGCTATTCTTAAGGAAAAATTAGTTCTTACCTGATCATTTTCTTTCCATTAGTCCCAAGAGATCAATCCAGAGACTTGTGTATTCTGCCCATCTAACGGCAGGTGCTCTGCCATAAGGACCCTGTGTAGTAGCCTTCCCCTTCAGTTTTCATGATAATGCAGTAAGGCAAACCAGATGAGAGAAAGTGTCCTGTCTCTAACAAGAACCACTATGAAACAACCTGGAATCTGAAAGAAGCCAACAAGTGTGCGGGCATGCAACTGGACAAGGGTGTGAACACAATAGAGCCCACACTAGCAACAAGAGGTCGTCTACTCTTCTGAATTTTTTTTTTGGTCCATCAGCATCTGTGAACAACCAAAAACAGACAGATTTGGGGGGGGGGGGGGGGGGGGGGGGGGGACCTCTGTATTGATCTCTTGGGACTAAAGAAAAGAAAATGATCAAGGAAGAACTAAATTTTCCTTCCATTACATCCCAGAGATCAACCCAGAGACTTGCAGGACCTAAAAAAAAAAAAGCAGTCCTCAAAGAGGGCGGGAAACAGCAATACCTGCTGCCAGAACTGAAGCACTGAAGGCTGCATCTCCCCTGGCCAAGACATCCAAATAGTAATGTCTCAAACATATATGGTGAAGACCAAGTCGCCAATCTGCAGAGCTCATCAATCGTAATGGCCTGTGATTCTGCAAATGAAGTAGCCTATGCCCTGGTGGAATGCGCTTTTGAGGACCAAAGGAAGCGATCTCCCTGCCAAAAGATAAACTGAGGAAATGGGCTCCTTAAGCCACTTACCAATGGCTTCTTTACAAGCTTCCTCCCCCTTCTTGCAACCAGCAAAAGGACAAAGTTTGAAGTCACTGGTGATCTCCAGGTATTTGATCAAAATCCCATGAACATCCAAACAGTGGACAGCATGACACTTAGCCAGATAGTCCTCCCTGCTAAAAGCAAGAAAAGTAATCAGCTGGTTCAGATGGAAGGTTACCACCACCTTGAGTAACAAAGGCAGCACAGGTCGTATGGACACCCCACATCAGAAGCGGAGAAACGGATCCAAGCACGACAGGACCTGAAACTCCAAGACCCTCGTGACCGAAGTAATGGCCACCAGAAACACCGCCTCCAAGATAAGTTTCTTCACAGTGAGGTTTGTCCAGAGGTTCAAAGGGTGTTTTCTGTAATGCCTGGAGGACCAGGTTGAGACTCCAAGTCGAGCAAACTGCCCGCCAAGGACAGTGCAAACAGTTAACTACTCGTAGAAAATGGACAACGTCCAGATGCGCTGCCAGGGAAGACCCCTGAACACAACCCCATAAATACTCTAGGGCCATCATCTTAACTTTCAGTGGGCTCAAAGAGAGACCCTTTTGAAGCTCCTCCTGCAGAAAGGCAAGACGTGCAACAGAGAGGCCCGAAACAGATGTGTGGAGGAATACCAAAATTTGAAGGTCCTCCAAACCCTAATATATGCCACCGAAGTTGATCTCGTCCTGGCCTGGAGCAGCATAGCGATCACATCCTCCCGATAACCTCAATTGCGACCTTTCAAAAGCCATGCCATAAGAGCAAAAAGGGAGGGATCCTCCATTTAGATTAGATGAGACCCTACACTAAGAGATCCTGCTGAGATGGAAGGCAGACGGGGCTGTCGATCTGCAGCCAATTATGTCTGCATACCATGGCCTCCGGGGCCAATCTGGCACCAAGAGAATCACCAGATTCCAATGACAAGCAATTCGGCTGATCATTAGACATGGAGGAAAGACAGAGGAGCAACTTCAATGACCAAGACTGAAGCAGGACGTCTATGGCCTCAGAACAGAATTCCAATCTGGCACCAAGAGAATCACCAGATCCCAATGACAAGCAATTCGGCTGATCATTAGACATGGAGGAAAGACAGAGGAGCAACTTCAATGACCAAGGCTGAAGCAGGACGTCTATGGCCTCAGAACAGAATTCCAATCTGGCACCAAGAGAATCACCAGATCCCAATGACAAGCAATTCGGCTGATCATTAGACATGGAGGAAAGACAGAGGAGCAACTTCAATGACCAAGGCTGAAGCAGGACGTCTATGGCCTCGGAACAGAATTCTGTCTGCTGAAGAATCTGGGGGAAATGGCATTGTTTCGTGTGGTCATCAAATCCAGGACAAGAATCCCCCATGCAGATGTGATCAGCTGAAACGTCTCTACAGAGAACTCCCATTACCCCGGATACAATAAATTCCTGCTGAGGAAATCTGCCTGCACATTCTGCATGCCTGCTATGAATATTGCCAAGAGTAAGGAAAGGTAGATATCCGCCCACTGACATAGGAGACATGCCTTCTGAGTCAGAGCTAATGCCTTGCAATGACCCCCCCCCCCCCCCCAAAGACATTACCTTGGCCGAGGACCTAAGCAGATCATACACCAAATCCACCAGATAAGCTTCTAAAGGCGACAGGGATTTAACTATCAACGCTTTCTTTACCTAGCATAAGAAAGTACACAATCCACACACCATGACCCGCAAACATTGGATGCCTATTGAATTGCAAATCAGTTATAAAATGTTAATGTTGGTTTTTAAAGTTTTATGTGGTACACTTTTCTCCTGTAACTGTGATCATCATCGAATATAGTAGATGTACCCTCATTTTGTTTAATATAGGAATATAGGAATTCCGTCTTTTATATGAAAGGTCCACAGATGTGAAATGATACTCCAGACAAAATTAAGATCTTTATGGGAATTAAGGGAATTTAAATCTGTGTTAAAGACCCTGTTATTTCAAGAAGTCTATAACATCAATGTGCTATAGTAATGGCTGTTTGTTTTCAGTATTATGTTTTATTGTTTTATGATGTTACTTTAATTATTATGTATGTAAAGTTTTACTCCACTTAGAATTGGCAAGATCGTGTGTAGGAGCAAAAGGCACTATATGCACCACTACATGCCACAATATACATAGTCAATACACCAAACCAAAGACAAAGAACTGGTGGTATGCACTCCATATACCTATAGGAATTCTTCTATATTTTCTATTAATTTTCTGTACTTGTAAAATAACATAAGCCCAAACATCTGAAGATTCAAAAGCATGAATATACTCTAGAATATGTTTGGGAATCCTCAGAAGACACCACTTCCGGCACATTCAATAATGATTGTTTTTTAGCCTAGTGGCATAGCGTCTCCTCATCGGACACTCCCTTAGGTAACTAATAGAAAATATAGAAGAATTCCTATAGGTATATGGAGTGCATACCACCAGTTCTTTGTCTTTGGTTTGGTGTATTGACAAGTTGAATTTACCAAAGATTCCAACATTTAGGAGATTTTGAGTGGTTTCACAATATACATAGTAACATAGTAGATGACGGCAGAGAAAGAACTGTACGGTCCATCCAGTCTGCCCAACAAGATAAACTCATCTGTGCTACTTTATGTGCTTACCTGACCTTGATTTGCATCTGCAATTTTCAGGGCACAGACCCTAGAAGTCTGCCCAGCACTAGTCCCGCCTCCCAACCACCGGCTCTGCCACCCAATCTCCGCTAAGCTTCTAAGGATCCATTCCTGCTGAACAGGATTCCTTTATGTTTATCCCACGCATTTTTGAACGCCATTACCTTTTTCATCGCCACCACCTCCCGCGGGAGGGCATTCCAAATATCCACCACTCTCTTCATGAAAAAATACTTCCTGACATTTTTCTTGAGCCTGCCCCCCTTCAATCTCATTTCATGTCCTCTAGGTCTACCGCCTTCCCATCTACAGAAAAGGTTCGTTTCCAGATTAATACCTTTCAAATATTTGAAAGTCTGTATCATATCACCCGTTTCTCCTTTCCTCCAGGGTATACATGTTCAGATCAGCAAGTCTCTCCTCTTACTATTTGCAACACAAATCCTATACCGTTTTCATAGCTTTTCTTTGCACCGCTTCCAGTCTTGTAATGCAAATCCCATACCATTTTTGTAGCTTTTCTTTGCACCGCTTCAATTCTTTTTACATCCTTATCGAGATACGGCCTCCAAAACTGAACACAATAATCCAGGTGCAGCCTCACCAACGACTTATACAGGGGCATCAACACCTCCTTTCTTCTGCTGGTCACACCTCTCTCTATACAGACTAGCAACCTTCTAGCTACAGCCACAGCCTTGTCACACTGTTTTGTCGCCTTCAGATCCTCAGATACTATCACCCCAAGATCCCTCTCCCTGTCCGTACATATCAGACTCTCACCGTCTAACACATACGTCTCCTGTGGATTTCTACTTCCTAAGTGCATCACTTTGCATTTCTTCGCATTGAATTTTAATTGCCAAAACTTAGTCCATTCTTCTAGCTTATGCAGATCCTTTTTCATGTTTTCCACTCCCTCCCAGGTGTCCACTCTGTTACAAATCTTAGTATCATCCGCAAAAAGGCAAACTTTACCTTCTAACCCTTCGGCAATGTCACTCACAAATACATTGAACAGAATTGGCCCCAGCACATGGCACCTTTCAGCATTACCAACCTGATATTAAAATACAGACTCTGGCTAACTTCATCTTTCACTGCAAAGGCCTATTGCTTCATAGGCCTTAGCTTGCATATAAAAGGACACAGCTAAATGTGGCCAAGGCTACAGAACTGGAACAGTAACCACAGGGTCAGAATAACTCTGCTGCTGGAGGACGAAAAGAATAGTAACCACATCACATCACCACAAAGGAGAATTCACACTGGTGGTTGCAGACGTTGAGCTCCTTTCCATCCAAGAAAAGTACCTTTACTTGACAATGACCTCAGTTAAAAAGCCGTTCAACGTGGTGCCAGTGGGACAGTGTTGTGGCCCCTCAAGCCACAACATCTGAGATGAACCAATCAGGATCTGTGCATGGACAATAGGGCTGGTACATCACCAACCCAGCTACAGCCTGTTTTGTATTCCAACTGAAGTGCAGCCCAGCTCTACCATCTGACTGACCTGAATGAGGAACACACTGCCTCCTGCTGGACGCCTGGCTTCATCAACATTCAGTTTCTATTGCTGCCATGTAATTGCTGCGTATTGCTTTGGGTAGGAGCTAAACTAAAAGACAGACAATCTTAGGGTTCATGTGCGTCTACTCTGATAAGACCTTTGTTGTCTTCATTCTTGCTTTTCATTTTGTTCCTATTATAAATAAAGAAACAATATCTCTTTACAATTCCCTTGGCTGTGCAATTAGTTCTGTTATTATTTGGGCGTTATGAATTCGGGTCTATAGATAAAGGGAGCACAACTACTTCTCAGACTACACTGGTTGGTACCAAAACTTGGCGGTATCATGTTTTTCTACAGTCTAAGTGTCACATTCCCAGTTACACACCAGAAAGAGTGTAACTGTGTACACCTCACAGCCTGGAGGATTCCACCAGTAGATATGAGATAAGATTAAATCTCTTGTTGGATAAGAACTGCACTCCAGTATTAAATACTTAGGGTTTGGGGGGTTAAGCTCACTTATCTTTCTCTATTCAGGCACTTTTTATCGTAGAGAAGGTTTGGAACTCTTCTTGGGCTGCGTTATCTTTGTTTACTATTCACTGAGAATATATTTGGTAAACAACTTTGATTTGGTAGTTTTCCCAGGAAAAGACTCACTGAAGTTAAAAGCTTGTTTCTGAATGGGAAATAGACCAGGAAAGACTACTAAAAATGAAAAAGTACTTTGTTTTTAACCCCAGATATAATAGAGATGGCACTGTTTCATATATCCATAAGTGCAAGTGCCTATTTGCTGTAGAGGATCTGTAAACAATACATTGTGAGTGTTAGAGCTCCTTCCTCTCAGAACAATAAATTGCAGTAGCTAAATTAATACTAACAAGTTGTAACTTAAAGTTAGACGCCACTGAATACAAGCAGAAAAGGAAAGAAAAGAAACACTTCTGTAAGCAGAGTGAAAGCACATTATCACCTGCTGTTAATGAAACTGCTTTCTCATTTCACTACTATAATTACCTTCTTCTGGCATACAGTCAATTCAAAGTAGAAGCATATTAACTTTAAACAAACCAGCATTTAGAATGGTAAAAAATGTGGCACATATTCATTATTTACCCTTAACTACCCCTCTATCACTCTCCAGTTCTCCTCCTTTTTACATACCTATCAACTTCCCGACTCCTCAGTCCTTAGCTCTCCCATTTTCGATCTCACTCCTTCCCCATTCTCTTTTGTCCCCCCCCCCCCCCATTGTCACATTTTTATACTCTGTACTCACTACCCTCCTTGACAACCCCTTATGGCCTCTCCCACATGGTTCTAGCATTTCTCCTTCCACCTTTTGTAGCTCAGCATCTTGCCTCTCTCCTTCTCGCCATTCCCATCCTTAGAGCCCATCTTCTCTCTTTCCACCCCTACTCTTGTAGTCAAATGTCTTCACTCTTTCCCACACTAACAACATCTGTAGCTTATCATCTTCCTGTCCCCTCTTCATTCCCAACTCCAACAATACAGCATCTCTCCTTTCTGGCCAACAATGTAACTTCTCCCTTTTCCTCTCCTTCCCCCAGTCAGCACCCCCTCTTATCCCTTTCTTCTCTTTTCCCTCAATAGTCGGCATCTCCCTACTCTTTCCCACTTCATATCTAGAATCCTGCTGCCTCTTCCCTCCCCGTGTCCCCATTATGCTCTCTCTCCCATCTAGCATTTCTCCTCCTCCCCAGTGGTCCTATATTTTTCCTCTCCCTCCCCATCCCATCCCACTCATTTGGTCCGGCTTTTCTCCCTTTTCCCCCCACCGGTCCAGTTTTTCCTCTTTCTTCCCCCCCCCCCCCCCCCCCCCACTGGTACAGCCTGTCTCCTTCTCTTCCCTATCCACCAATCAATCCACCAACCATTGGTCCAGCTTTTTTTTCCCTCTCCTCACCTCTGTGCAGCTTTTCTCCTCCTACCCCTACCTCACCCTCCATTAACCCAGCTTTCCTCCTTCTTCCATCCCCCCCAACTACCAACCCATGTCCAGCATTTCTCCTTCTCCCTCCAGGCCCAACTCTACGCCTACCCCCATTTCCATTGGTCCAGCATTTCTCTCTCTCCTTCCCTCCCTCCAGCCCCCCCCCCCCCCACCACAAAATTGGTCCAGTTCTTCTTCTCCTTACTTCACCCCACCCATCCAGCATCGGTCCAACTTTTATCCTTATCCCTCCTTCCTCCCACCATCGGTCCTGCATTTCTTCTCCCCCTCCTGTGGTGTGGCTTCACTACCTTTTGCTCCTTCACTAATTCGTGATGGCATCCCTCCCTCCCTCCATACTTTTTAAAGCTGTCTTAGAGGTTGCTGGCAGCGATTCACAACATGCTGTCCGTGCCAACATTGGAGTCTTCTGTCTAACCTTCCTGCCTGCCTATGCAAAAACAGGAAGATGTGCCATACAGAAGACTCCCGATGTCGGCACGAGCAGCACACTGTGAATCACTGCCCTGCTACTGGCAACCTCTAAGACAGCTTTGAAAAGATATGGGGGTGACGTCCGACAGCAGCCCCAGGATCGAAAGATCTTCCTAGCAACAAAGTTTGCTAGCTCTCGCGTGCACATGAGCGAACCGCGCATTCACGACCGTCTTCCCACCCGCAGTGCGAGCGTGCTCCCCAGTCCAGTGAAAAGCAAAAAACAAGGAAAGACAACTCCAAAGGGGAGGTGGGTGGGTTTGTGAGAACAAGCAGCCTGCTGTCCTCGGAGAATACCTGCTACAAGTTAGTAACCTTGCTTTCTCTGAGGACAAGCAGGCTGCTTGTTCTCACGATTGGGGTATCCATAGCCCCCAAGCTCACTCAGAACAACAAACATTGGTCAATTGGGCCTCGCAACGGCGAGGACATAACTGAGATTGACCTAAACAACAACTAAGAGTGCAGCCTGGAACAGAATAAAACTGGGCCTAGGGGGGTGGAGTTGGATTCTAGACTGTCACATTGGGTATCCTGCTGGAAGCAGTAATGAGATGTGAATGTGTGGACTAATGACCACGTCGCAGCCTTGCAAATCTCCTCAATCGTGGCTGACCAAGTGGGCCACTGACTCTGCCATGGCTCGAACATTATGAGCCGTGACATGGCCCTCAAGAGTCAGCCCAGCTTGGGCGTAAGTGAAGGAAATGCAATCTGCTAGCCAATTTGAGATGGTGCGTTTCCCGACAGCCACTCCCCTTCTATTGGGGTCAAAAGAAACAAACAATTGGGCGGACTGTCTGTGTGGGCTTCTCCGCTCCAGATAGAAGGCCAGCAGGGCGAGGAAAGAATGTTGGCAAGACAACTGACTGGTTAAGATGGAACTCCAACACTACCTTTGGCAAGAACTTAGGGTAAGTGTGGAGGACTACTCTGTTATACCTTTGGTATAAGGAGCATGAGCTACCAAGGCTTGAAGCTCACTGACTCTACGAGCTGAAGTGACTGCCACCAAGAAAATGACCTTCCAGGTCAAATACTTCAAATCGCAAGAATTCAGTGGCTCAAAAGGAGGTTTCATCAGCTGGGTGAAAACGACATTGAGATCCCATGACACTGCTGGAGGTCTGACAGGGGGCTTTGACAAAAGCAAACCTCTCATGAAGCGAACAACTAAAGGCTGTCCCGAGATAGGCGTACCCTCTACACGATAATGGAAAGCACTAATTGCACTAAGATGAACTCTTACAGAGTTGGTCTTGAGACAGACAAGTGCAGAAGGTATTCAAGCAGGGTCTGTGTAGGACAAGAACGAAGATCTAGGGCCTGGCTGTCACACCAGACGGCAAACCTCTTCCATTTGAAAGCATAACACCTTTTCGTGGAATCTTTCCTGGAAGCAAGACAGACTCGGGAGACACCCTCAGAAAGACCCAAGGAGGCAAAGTCTACGCTCTCAACATCCAGGCCGTGAGAGCCAGAGACTGGAGGTTGGGATGCAGAAGCACCCCCTCGTTCTGAGCGATGAGGGTTGGAAAACACTCCAATCTCCACGGTTCTTTAGAGGATAACTCCAGAAGAAGAGGGAAACAGATCTGACACGGCCAGAAAGGAGCGATCAGAATCATGGTTCCACGATCCTGCTTGAGTTTCAGCAAAGTCTTCCCTACCAAGAGTATGGGAGGATACGCATACAGGAGACCCTTCCCCCAATGAAGAAGAAAGGCATCTGACGTTAGTCTGCCGTGGGCCTGAAGTCTGGAACAGAGCTGAGTGACCTTGTGGTTGTCCTGAGTGGCAAAAAGATCTACCAAGGCAAAAAGATCTTGCGCACTACTCTCGAGTTGAGAGACCACTCGTGAGGTTGCATTATCCTGCTCAACCTGTTGGCCAGACTGTTGTTTACGCCTGCCAGATACATGGAGAAACATGCTGTGCTGGCGGGCCCAAAGCCACATCCTGACGGCTTCCTGACACAGGGAGCGAGATCCGGTGCCCCCCTGCTTGTTGATGTAATACATGGCAACTTGATTGTCTGTCTGAATTTGGATAATTTGGTTGGACAGCCGATCTCTGAAAGCCTTTAGCGCGTTCCAGACCGCTCGTAACTCCAGGAGGTTGATCTGAAAACCTGTCTCCTGGAGGGACCAACATCCTTGGGTGTGAAGCCCATTGACATGAGCCCCTCACCCCAGGAGAGACGCATCCGTAGTCAGCACTTTTTGCAGCTGAGGAATTTGAAAGAGACGTCCCAAGGTCAAATTGGAGCGAATTGTCCACAAATGCAGGGGTTTGAGAAAAACTGTGGACAACCAGATCACGTCTTCTAGACCCCCCGCGGCTTGGTACCACTGGGAAGCTAGGGTCCACTGAGCAGATCTCATGTGAAGACGGGCCATGGGAGTCACATGAACTGTGGAGGCCATGTGGCCGAGCAATCTCAACATCTGCCGAGTTGTGACCTGCTGAGACGCTCGTACCCAGGAGACAAGGGACAGAAGATGGTCTGTCCTTGCTTCGGGAAGGTAGGCATGAGCAGTCTGGGAGTCTAATAGAGCTCCTATGAATTCTAGTTTTTGCACTGGAAGAAGGTGGGACTTTGGATAATTTATCACAAACCCTAGTAGCTCCAGGAGTTGAATAGTCAGCTGCATGGACTGTAGAGCTCCTGCCTCCGAGGTGTTCTTCACCAGCCAATCATCGAGATAAGGGAACACATGCACTCCCAGTCTGCGCAGAGAGGCCGCCACTACTGCCAGGCATTTCGTGAACACTCTGGGCACAGAGGCGAGACCAAAGGGTAGCACACAGTACTGAAAATGCCATGTTCCCAGACGGAATCGAAGATACTGCCTGTGAGCTTGTAGTATCGGAATCTACTATAATAAAACTCATCCTACAACCACATTTACATTTCACCAACAGAAAGACCCCCCCTCCACAAACCTCCTTGACAGACAAAACCACACACACACAATACAACAGAAACATACCCTCAAAGCCACACACCAATCCAACCCACTTTGCCAGCACAGCACATCCCCCAACCCCCAAGCAAAAAAACAAAACAAAAAAAAACACACATCAACAACCTGCACACACACCGCACCCTCACACACACACAAAATAACTCTGTGACATACATACACACACACAAAAAACCACATGCTAGCGCCCGTTTCATTGGTTTCGGAAACAGGCCTTTTTTACTAGTTATCCTATATAATAAAAAGCACCTCCAACATTCTGAAGCTGACTCTGTGGCACTGTGGCAGTGTAAGGTTCGTAAGTTTGTAGTTCAGCGTTTCATTGGCTCTCACTGTCCCCGCCATCACGTCGAGGAAACGGAATGCTGCATAGTTGCCAAGCAAACAAATGTGACGTCACAGGAATGAAGAACCAATCAGACAGAACGGAACTTGGAGGAGGGAAGTGGAGTGGATTGAATCTCTAACAAACAATCACAGGGAGGTATAAACATCAGTGGAGGCAAGAGCACAGAACGGAAGGGAAGACAAACATTTAATCACTTTATCACACACACATACATCACACACACACACACACACTCAATCACTCTGTGTATCACTCTCTTACAATGTCTGTAAAACACACTGTCACTCTCAGTCTCTCACATGGGCAACTGTATGTTGCATTCTCACGAGTAAGGAGCTCTTTTGATGTGATTGTTAAACCGATTGAAGGGCCTGAACAAGGAAACTTTTACCACATTGTAACACAGTTTACACAAAAAATATTGTATATAAAGAAATCTTACACATGTAAACAACAATTACATTCAGAATACAACCGTGGAAACATTAATGGCAGGAACTCATTACATTGCTAGCGCCCGTTTCATTGCGTTAAGAAACGGGCCTTTTTTACTAGTGTGAGTATAAGCATCCTTTAAGTCCAGAGAGCATAGCCAATCGTTTTTCTGAATCATGGGGAGAAGGGTGCCCAGGAAAAGCATCCTGAACTTTTCTCGGACCAGATATTTGTTCAGGGCCCTTAGGTCTAGGATGGGACGCATCCCCCCGTTTTCTTTTCCACAAGAAGTACTTGGAATAGAATCCCAGCCCTTCCTGCCCCGGTGGCACGGGCTCGACTACACTGGCGCTGAGAAGGGCGGAGAGTTCCTCTGCAAGTACCTGCTTGTGCTGGAAGCTGAAGGACTGAGCTCCTGGAGGACAATTTTGAGGTCTTGAGATCAAATTGAGGGAATATCCTAGCCGGACTATTTGGAGAACCCACCAGTCGGAGGTTACAAGAGGCCACCGTTGGTGAAAAAAACTTTAACCTCCCTCCTACCGGCAGATCATCCGGCTCGGACACTTATCTCGGCTATGCTCGCCTGGAGCCAGTCAAAAGCCCGTCCCTTACTTTTGCTGGGGAGCTGCAGGGGCCTGTGGAGGCGCACGCTGTTGACGAGAATGAGCGCGCTGGGGCTTAGCCTGATCAGGCTGGCGGGCAGGTGGATTGTACCTACGCTTATAATAAGCGTAGGGAGCATTCCTCCTGCCCCCAATAAAAACATCTACCTGTTGAGGTAGATGCTGAAGGCGTCCGGTGGGAGAGCTTGTCGAATGCGGTGTCCCGCTGGTGGAGCTGTTCTACCACCTGTGCGACGCACTCACCAAAAATGTTATACCCCCGGCAAGGAGCATCCGCAATCCGCTGCTGGACTCTATCATCCAGGTCAGAGGCACGCAGCCATGAGACTCTGCGCATCACTATACCTTGAGCAGCGGCCCTGGACGCAACATCAAAAGTGTCATAAACACCCCTGACAGGAATTTGCGACACGCCTTTAGCTGCTCTGACCACCTCCAGAAAAGGTTTGGCTTTTGGTTGATCTATTTTATATTACTAATACTATGTTATATCCTTGTTCTCAAAACATTTATTCAATGTAAATGTATTAATGAAACTCATAAATAAAGGAAAGAAAAAAAAATGAAAAGGTTTGGCCTGCTCCGACGGGAGCTTATCGACCAAGTCCGTCAGCTGCCTCACATTGTTCCGTATGTGGATGCTTGTGTAGAGCTGGTAGGATTGAATCTTGGACACGAGCCTAGCAGAATGGTAGGCCTTCCTCCCAAAAGAGTCCAGAGTCCTAGACTCCCGCCCCGGCGGCGCAATCCCTAGTACTCTTAACTTTCTTGACAGCCAGATCCACAACTCCAGAGTCATGAGGCAACTGGGTCTTCATCAACTCCGGGTCCCCATGGATCCGATACTGGGACTATCTTTTTGGGAATAGTGGGATTACTTAAGGGTTTCGCCAAGTCTGCTTCAGGACATTATGAAGGGGAACAGTGGACTCCTTAGGTGTCGAAGGATAGTCCAGGACCTCGAACATCTTAGCCCTGGGCTCATCATCAGTAACCACTGGGAAGGAAATGGCCGTAGACATTTCCCGGAGAAATGACGAGAAAGAGACTCTCAGGGGGAGACAGCTTTCTCTCTGGCAAAGGAGTGGGATCAGAAGGAAGACCACAAGACTCCTCGTCAGAGAAATATCTGGGGTCTTCCTCTGCCTCCCACGAGGCCTCACCTTCGGTATCGGACACAAGTTCACGAACTTCAGTCCAAAGCCGAGCCCGTCTCGATGCCGAGGAACTAGGTCCCCTATGGTGGTGCCGAGAAGACGACTCCCGCGCCACCGGTGACGAACTCCCACCAGCGACGTCGACATGGAGTCAACCTGGGTGGCAGCGGAAGCCAATGCCGCAAGCGATACCGGTGTCGCCGTCCTCACCATGGGCGGGGAGCCAACTGCCGCATCTCTCGACGGTACCGGCGGCGCAGGCACCGACGGTACCGGAGCAGGTGGTCGCAGCAGCCCTTCCAGGATCTCCGGAAGTATGGCTCTGAGGCGCTCATCCAGAGTGGCTGTCGAGCAAGACAGTGGGGCCGGTACCGGCGACGAAGTCAGAACCTGCCTGGGGCAAGGAGGCGGTACCGGGCTGTCCGGAGCAGAGCGCATCGACACCTCCTGTATGGAGGGTGAACGGTCCTCCCGGCATCGACACTTCATGGGTACCGAATCCCTCAGTGTCCTGGAGCTCTCGGTACCGTGGCGGGAAGGTAACCGATGACAAAGACGTGTTATCCAAACGTCTCCTTGGGGCCGGGTCCGAAGGTGGTCGGTCCCGGGGGCCTGCATCGCAGGAGCCCTCGAGGCAGGTGGAGACCCACTCGATGGCTCACTGCTACCAGTGTGGGATCTCTGGATAGCCATCACCTGCACTCCGTACGTCAATGCACACTCCGACGCTGACATCGATACCGGCAATGACCTTGGTACCGCTGGCTCCGTCGAAGGACCGGACAAGGCTCCGAACAGAATGTTCCACTGAGCCAATCTCGCCGCCTAGGTCCTCTTCTTGAGCTGGAGGCACAAAGTACAGGCGTTAGGGCGATGACCAGCCCCGAGACACTGAAGACACGAAACGTGCCTATCAGTGAGCGAGATCGTCCAGTTGCACCGCGTGCACTTCTTGAAGCCGCTGGCAGGCTTCGAGGACATGGGCAGAAAAATCGCACCGGCAAGGTCAAATGCGATGATGCCGGAAAAAGGCACCAAAAGAAGGAAAAAACCCGTACGGGCGGTGAAAAAAGCCGCTCAAAGAAAGGAAACTTACGGGGAAAAATCTAAAAAGTAAAGAAAAACAAACTTTTTTTTTTCAAAATAACACGGGAGTACTTGGATGAACGAGCCGAAATCAGCAAAAAAACGCGGCGAAGAACGCAGCGCGGGCCTCTCTGGGGCAGAGAACGACCGATACACAGCCGTTCCGAACCGCGGAAAAAGAGACTGGGGAGCACGCTCACGCTACGGGCGGGAAGACAGTCACGTATGCACGGTTCGCGCATGTGCCTAGCAAACTTTGTTGTTAGGAAGATATTCCGATCCTGGGGCTGCCGTCGGACGTCACCCAATCGTGAGAACAAGCAGCCTGCTTGTCCTCTAGAAAGGAAGGGATGTCATCGCGAATTAGAGGAGCAAAATGGAGGCAAAGCAGACAGCAAAAGGAGGGACCAATATGAGGGGGGGGGGGGTTTGGGGGGGGGAGCTGCACACCGCATACCCGTACCACGTGTTGGGAAACTCTGGTCTAGAGAAGGCTATTCCATTCCAGTCCTCGAGGAGGCAGACCAGGTTTTCAGGATATCCACAATGAATATGCATGAGAGAGATTTTAACTGGTGTCATCTTGTAGAGATGGTGGGGGAAACAAGACATATACATATCACATTAGAAACGTCTTACCTTCAATTTATTTTGTAGCATAATCATTTCTGTACTAACTGTTTCAGCGTTACTGGCTTCTTGTCCTGCATATGCTTTCGTAGACTCTCCATTATTCCTGAAGTTTTCCAGCTCTTTGTATCTTTGTTTAAAACCTTTCAATTCTGAACAGATTACAGAAAGCAGTACACTGTTATAATTGATTTCATTACACATGACAATTGTACATTTTCCTCTTATGCAGAGACAAATGAGCTTCAGTGATGGCCTCATGTAGAGATAATAAGCACTATCAATTAGTATGAAAATTATATGGTTTATAGTTGTTAAATTAATGATAAAGCAACAAGCAAAGAAATGGAAAGGGTTTGAAGAACTGCTTTTTGTTTAGAACCAAACATAAATCAAACTAAAATCAGTATATTTTAAAGGGGGTTTTTTGTTTCTAAGATACAGTATGAATACTTACCTACAGCTAATTTTGTATTCTCTTCTACTTTGGCCTCAAGCACCCGATCTTGTTCCATCTGAGTCTGTTCTTGTTCTATCAGTGTCAACCGCATGTCTTCAACTAATTTTTCTTTTGCATGTAGGTCTAAGTATTTAAAGAAATAATGAATTTCAGATGCTATTATGACAGCTTCCATTCCAATTTTGGTTTTACCATTACCAACAAAAGAAAATCACAATGAAGTACTATAATACTTAGATGTGTTTGAAACCTAAAATACTCACTTAGCAAGAGACTGCTCTCCAAGTTACAACAAAACAATCTATTCAGCCATTTTCCAGGAAAAAAGCTCCGCTCTAATCATCTCTTATATTAGTAATACAATTAAAGGACTAGACTTATTAAAACACAATCACACACTTATTTACTGAAGATCCCCCTTTTATGCACAAGGACCCGTTTTCTGATAACACATGTGAATATGGTAGCACACTTTAAGGGAAAGAGGGAGGGATTTAATATACCACCTTTCTGTGGTTACAATCAAAGCAGTTTACATATTATATACAGGTACTTATTTTGTACCTAGGGCAATGGAGGATTAAGTGATTTGGCCAAAGTCTCAAGGAGCTGCAGTGGGAATCGAACCCGGATCCCTTGGTTCTCGGGCTGCTGCACTAACCACTAGGTTACTCCTCCACTCCACTTTAGAATGCCTAGCCCAAAATTTATAAAAAACAGGAAAGCAACCATTCATTCAGGAAGACAGAACAACTGCATGAACCTTTATCATTACTATTACAAACAAAAAATCCCTCCCCTCCTTTTTGTCTTACATCTATCATACTTGACCAAAAACAGGATGCTTCTTTGTGAAGTGATGATCAGATGTTGAGAAGCAAATCAAGAACATTTTGATCATTTATTCAACATTCAGTTAATTAAAACAGCAGTAATGATTGGATTTTTTTTTTGGGGGGGGGGGGGGGGGGGGGGAGAGGAGATGGGAAGCAAGTTAGCTATGCAGCTTTCTTTAGGTCTTAGATCTTAGGTACAAACTTAAATATGATTATATACTCTTTAAAAAAATACCTCCTCATTTATTTTGTCAAATTTTACATGCATCGGTGTTAGCCATATGGGGTTCTAACAATAGTACAGTAGGGTCCACATTAACTTAGATGCTGCATTTATGAATCTAAGAAAAGCTTCAAACAGATTAAATATTTCCATTGAATAAATGGTATCACATAATGCCTTAGCGCTACTCCTAATACCCACTTGGAGGATCTTACCAATCACTGTATCCATGGCAAAATCTTAGATGTCAAATCCTATTTCTATATAGTGTGGGGAGAGTTCCACTGGACATTAAATCAACCATTAATAAATCATATCAGAGAACATGCACCAATATTTTGATAGAAAATTTGTCTGCATTAATCATTTATACTGGTAGTTAGTCAAGGAAAACAATGAACATATTTCTTCCTTTGCAAACAATAGTAATATGAAATTTTCTCAAAATCATTAATTTTTTCTTTTTTAAACTTCTGTGCCTATTAGTATTATTTCTGTTCAGCAGTGTACTGATTTAGAACCTTAATGGTGGCCCACTTAAAGGCTTTCAAATGTTTCTTCTTAGCAAAGTAGCAGAATGCGAACGTACCATATCGATCGCTTATTTACTAGATACATTTTAAAAAGTTACTAATGCTGTTTTAATCCCAGCTATGATGTGGGTACCAGTAAGTAATGTATAAGCATTCACTTCTTGTTTATCATTTTCTTTGCTGGGATAAAAATAGCACGGTCTACCATAGAGATGGCCATCACCAAACCTCAAAGGACTCAAAAATAACCAATTGTCAGGATATCCCCCAACAAATATTCAAGCAACAAAAAAATATATTTGAATTTGTGACCAGGTCAATTTGTATATTTTTGGTTATCTGAAAACTCAGTTAAGACCCTTCAGAAAGCAATGTTGCTTATCCATAACAGGGGTTGTCCACAGATAGCATGACGACACTGATGATATCATCAATATACACGCCGCTCTCCGAGGTAAGACCAAAACATCTTTCCAAGCATGCATTGATGTTCCTAAGCCTTGCAGTTCTTCAGTCACTTGCAAAGCTTAAGGGACAGTTCCCTGGGAGAGCAGATTAGTAAGAGAGGAGACACACCAGAGTGTCTCATGGGATTGGTGAGATCTGACTGGCACCTTAAAGGTGAGGAGGAAGAACAGTGAGGCAGGCTCTTAGAAGCTGGAGGAAGGGAAGAGACAGCTCTCACTTCGTAAAAAAAAAAAAAAAAAAAAAAGGGGGTGGGTGTTGTTAATATGTGTCCCAGCATGAGACCCATCCACTGGAATAGTGGTAGGCCAAGTTACATATCTTAAACAACTGAAAAGCACTGACTAGGCCTGATAATCAGCTGATGGCCTTATAGCAGAGAGCCTGCAAGAGCAGGACTGCTTGGCGAGTCTTATTGAAACCTGGTACAACTTTCAAATTGAGTGTAACACTTAAGATGTAGAAAATAATGACAAAAATGGTAAAAAGCTTGGTTCTTAAAATGGAGTCTGTCTTTGTAAAATGGCTCCCAGAGTCACAAGCTACAAAGACACAGATCTCTCTCAATATTAGGAAAGAAGTTTTACAAGTGTTGAAATTGGCATTATGAAGAAATCTTAGAAAGGAGGGGCAGGTGGGCAATGACCTGCGGTTAAGTATGATTCAGAGATGAAGAAAGAATAGAAAAAAAAAGTCTCTCTCCAATTGACTTGTATGGGGACAAAATACTATATAAGAAATGCAGATCTGAGCTAAAATCGGATTCTTTCCCCACCAAATCTCTGAAGGCGAAGCTCTGGCCGGTTGAACCCAGAATGTGTCTGATGTTTATACCAACTTGAAGTCCTGATTTGGGTGAGAATAAAAGACTATTTCTTTCACTAAACTGCTCCAGTCTCTGTTTCAATCTCTTCTCTCTCCTCCACCTGTTCCACAGAATACTACACACACAAGTAAGATTCTCTCTCACTCACATAGATTTCATGTGGGAACATAAATGGCCAAAGATTCACTTAGATCCAGAAAGACAGAAAGCTGTGGTCATGGGAATTAGATTTGAACTGCGCCTTCTGTCAGCCCCCCCTACATCTCTGGGATCGGAGGCGCTCCTTAGAACCCCGGTTCATAACACCATGGAATGGGGTATCACAGAGGTTTAGGGAGGGGTTGATCAACAAGATCCTTGAAGAACAAACCCTCTGTGCACCTCCGTGGGTAAGGGTCCTGCGGGGGTCTAGAGAAGGATAATTAAAAACAGTGTCAAAAAGGTTGGTCTTTTCTGCAAGGAGGAGCTGATGCCCATTGTTGCCCAAATGATCATCACCTTGGGGCTAGTGAAAAAGCAAGTTCAGGAGAAACCCAAAGGGACACTATACTGGTGGGAATTCTAAGACTTTTCCTAGAATATTAGAACAGTGTCAGAGCGGAAAACTCCAGATTCAAGCCATATGATGGCTAGGGCTATACTGAAACTATTTGCTCCCCAGAGAGGAATATAGCAAAGATACTTACCTGTAGTTGGTATTATCAGAGGACAGCAGGCTGATTGTTCTCACAATTGGGTCGTCATTGTCCACGGTGGCCCAGGAACCGGAAGAAAAGTTTTGCCAGCAAAAATGAAGATTTTTGGGAAAGTTCGTCACGCGAGCAGGATGGACTGCGCATGCGCAAATGGCTTCCCGCCTGCCGCACGAGCTTCTCTCCTTAGTTTAATCAAAACGCATATGAACAAGAACAACCATAATAACTCCAAAGGGGAGGAGAGCGGGTTTGTGAGAACAATCAGCTTGCTGTCCTCGGAGAATACCAGCTACAGGTAAGTATCTTCGCTTTCTCAGAAAACAAGCAGGCTGCTTGTTCTCACAATTGGGGTATCCCTAGCATCCAGGCTCACCCAAATCAATGAACATTGGCCAATTAGGCCTCGCAACGACAAGGACAAAGTTTGACCTGAAACCAAAAAGAACTAACAGAGTGCAGCCTGGAACAGAATCAAAATGGGCCTAGGGGGGTGGAGTTGGATTCTAAACCCCGAACAGATTCTGCAGCACCAGCTGCCCAAACTTGACTGTTGCGTCTGGTATCCTGCTGAAGGCAGTAGTGAGATGTGAATGTGTGGACTGATGACCACGTCGCAGCCTTGCAAAACTCTTCGATGGAGGCTGACTTCAAGTGGGCCACTGACGCAGCCATGGCTCTAACATTACGAGCCGTGACAAGACCCTAGAAAGTCAGCCCAACTTGGGCGTAAGTGAAAGAAATGCAATCTGCTAGCCAATTGGAGATTGTGCGTTTTCCGATGGCAACTCCCCTCCTGTTGGGATTGAAAGAAAAACAACTGGGCGGACTGTCTGAAGGGCTTCAACCGCTCCATGTAAAAGGCCAATGCTCTCTTGCAGTCCAAGGTATGTAAACTGTTTCGCCAGGGCGGGTATGAGGACGGGGAAAAAATGTTGGCAAGACAATTGACTGGTTCAGATGGAACTCCGACACCACCTTAGGAAGGAACTTAGGGTGAGTGCGGAGAACTACTCTGTTATGATGAAACTTGGTATAAGGAGCATGAGCTACTAAGGCTTGAAGCTCACTGACTCTGCGAGCTGAAGTAACAGCCACCAAGAAAATGACCTTCCAGGTCAAGTACTTCAGATGGCAGGAATTCAGTGGCTCAAAAGGAGCTTTCATCAGCTGGGTGAGAACGACGTTGAGATCCCATGACACTGATGGAGGTCTGACCGGGGGCTTTGATAAAAGCAAACCTCTCATGAAGCGAACAAGGGTAAATTAGGCCTTACCTGCTAATTTGCTTTCCTTTAGTCCCTCCGGACCGGCCCAGAACGTCACTGATGGGTTGTGTACGCCTTCCAGCAGGTGGAGACTGAGAAAAAAACTGCAACCCCAGCTAGCCAATAAGAGCCTTGCCAGCTAGAGAAAAATCCAGTAATAAAGTACCAAAGTAGAAGGAAAAGCATAGAACATATAACTTTTGCCCCCAAAAACCTGAGCAGCCACCTCACATAGAAAAAACTCAAAACCATGGTTTAACGAAGAATTGAAAACTAAAAACACAGGTCAGAAGACTAGAAAGAGCATGGAACAAGAAAAAAGACGAAATCACACTCAAAGACTGGAAACAACTACAAAGAAAATACAAATACACTATCAAACTAAAAGGACATATTATAAAACCAAAATAGGACCAAACTACAAGGATACACACAAACTCTTCTCACTCGTAAACAATCTCTTAAATACTACTACGGCTACCTCCAACAACACAGATACCCCATCAGCAACCAACCTTGCAAATTACTTCAAAGAAAAAATCATAAAGCTCAGACGCATGATACATACCAATATAATGGACTACACAAACATACTTGAATGTCTAGACCCAAAACCCGGGGAATGCCCAGCAGATCGATCATGGACCAACTTTGACATGCTCTCATCAAAGGAAATCTCACATTGGCTCGGAAAATATGCCAAATCGCAATGCAAATTGGACATTTGCCCTAATAGTCTAATAAGATCCGCACCCAAACAATTCAAAACAGACCTCACGAACCACGTAAATCACAGGCTTCAAAATGGGCTCTTCCCCACGGATAAAGGAAACATCTTACTTACTCCGCTACCGAAAGATGCTAAGAAAAGCACAATGGACCTAACCAACTATCGCCCAGTAGCATCTATTCCACTTATAACCAAACTCATGGAAGGCATAGTGATGAAACAATTCACTGAATACCTAAATAATCACTCAATTCTGCACGAATCTCAATCAGGATTTCGGTCAAATCATAGCACCGAAACTGTTCTAGTGTCCGCAATGAACTCATTCAAACAAGCAATTGCAACTGGTAACAACATACTCCTCCTACAATTCGACATGTCCAGTGCCTTTGACATGGTTAACCATGAAATACTATAATTATACTACAGCAAGATGCCCACCGGAAGGGTGGAAGGCCAGATTTTAGGACTCAGGCTGTAAAAATACCAGCTAGGTTTAAAAATCTATGACTGGCTGAGCAAGGACTTGCTCTCCCTGCAAGTTAATAGAATCTGAAAAAAAAAAAGCAGATGATACAATGATACAGAGGTAATACAGAGTTCATGAGATGGTATGAAAGGTATTGAGATGGTATGAAAAGTATTGCAGCCGGAAGATGTGAAACTGTTATCTCAACGCTTCCCAAAACATGTTGATAATTAGCAGTAGCTGAGAACGGAAGGAGGTGGGCACATCCGACAGCAGACAGCATGGGAAAGTATGCTCTCAGAAATGCGAAATATTAGCTAGGTATCTCACCATTCACTTCTATGGAGAGGATAGAGTATAAAAGAAGGAAGATTTTGGCTTGGTTAGAGAGTCTTCTCCAAAGCTTCAGTCAGACGGCGAAGCCCTGTGCGGCTGAAACCAGAATCTGATGTCTGTATTTGTATCAACTTGAAGACTTGTGTTTGGGTAAGAAATAAAATGTACCTATCTATCTAAACCTATCTCTGTCTCTATTTTTATTGATTCTATCTTCTCTTTACCTAACATTTAGCCTAAGGTAGATCACATACAAGTGATACTCAGTTTTGGACAGAAAGAGTAGTTATGGGAATTAGTTTTCAATTACGGCTCCTAATGCCACCCCAGAACAGACCCCCTTATGATTGGGTGACAATGGAGGTTAGAGAAACTATACAGAACCTGATATACAGTGGTGGAAATAAGTATTTGATCCCTTGCTGATTTTGTAAGTTTGCCCACTGACAAAGACATGAGCAGCCCATAATTGAAGGGTAGGTTATTGGTAACAGTGAGAGATAGCACATCACAAATTAAATCCGGAAAATCACATTGTGGAAAGTATATGAATTTATTTGCATTCTGCAGAGGGAAATAAGTATTTGATCCCCCACCAACCAGTAAGAGATCTGGCCCCTACAGACCAGGTAGATGCTCCAAATCAACTCGTTACCTGCATGACAGACAGCTGTCGGCAATGGTCACCTGTATGAAAGTCACCTGTCCACAGACTCAGTGAATCAGTCAGACTCTAACCTCTACAAAATGGCCAAGAGCAAGGAGCTGTCTAAGGATGTCAGGGACAAGATCATACACCTGCACAAGGCTGGAATGGGCTACAAAACCATCAGTAAGACGCTGGGCGAGAAGGAGACAACTGTTGGTGCCATAGTAAGAAAATGGAAGAAGTACAAAATGACTGTCAATCGACAAAGATCTGGGGCTCCACGCAAAATCTCACCTCGTGGGGTATCCTTGATCATGAGGAAGGTTAGAAATCAGCCTACAACTACAAGGGGGGAACTTGTCAATGATCTCAAGGCAGCTGGGACCACTGTCACCACGAAAACCATTGGTAACACATTACGACATAACGGATTGCAATCCTGCAGTGCCCGCAAGGTCCCCCTGCTCCGGAAGGCACATGTGACGGCCCGTCTGAAGTTTGCCAGTGAACACCTGGATGATGCCGAGAGTGATTGGGAGAAGGTGCTGTGGTCAGATGAGACAAAAATTGAGCTCTTTGGCATGAACTCAACTCGCCGTGTTTGGAGGAAGAGAAATGCTGCCTATGACCCAAAGAACACCGTCCCCACTGTCAAGCATGGAGGTGGAAATGTTATGTTTTGGGGGTGTTTCTCTGCTAAGGGCACAGGACTACTTCACCGCATCAATGGGAGAATGGATGGGGCCATGTACCGTACAATTCTGAGCGACAACCTCCTTCCCTCCGCCAGGGCCTTAAAAATGGGTCGTGGCTGGGTCTTCCAGCACGACAATGACCCAAAACATACAGCCAAGGCAACAAAGGAGTGGCTCAGGAAGAAGCACATTAGGGTCATGGAGTGGCCTAGCCAGTCACCAGACCTTAATCCCATTGAAAACTTATGGAGGGAGCTGAAGCTGCGAGTTGCCAAGCGACAGCCCAGAACTCTTAATGATTTAGAGATGATCTGCAAAGAGGAGTGGACCAAAATTCCTCCTGACATGTATGCAAACCTCATCATCAACTACAGAAGACGTCTGACCGCTGTGCTTGCCAACAAGGGTTTTGCCACCAAGTATTAGGTCTTGTTTGCCAGAGGGATCAAATACTTATTTCCCTCTGCAGAATGCAAATAAATTCATATACTTTCCACAATGTGATTTTCCGGATTTAATTTGTGATGTGCTATCTCTCACTGTTACCAATAACCTACCCTTCAATTATGGGCTGCTCATGTCTTTGTCAGTGGGCAAACTTACAAAATCAGCAAGGGATCAAATACTTATTTCCACCACTGTATGAACTAAGTACCTTTAGTCCCCCGTGTGACGGAGTCAGAAAGAGGTCTATAAGAAGAGGTGAATAAAAACAGTGGTGAGCCCTGAACGCTGACAGTACTCGCTGACCTTCTTTATCTTCTTTTGAACGCAAGAGGGGATACTTAATTTTGTGCGTTCAAAGGTTCTATGTTTTCTTTCTCTTATCTTTCCCTGCTGTTATTCCTTCATTTTGTTCCTCTTCTTTTTTCTCCTTCTCCCTATCACGGACACTGCCCACTTCAGGGGTATTGGGCACTATTGTTCTGTCCAATTTTCTTGTTCTTACCCCTGTCTTTTACCTACTCTTCTATTTTCCTGTCTTCTTCCTTTGTTCTTTGAAGGTTTCCTTCTTTAGCACTAAACTTGCACACTTTTTCTGACCTCTATCTTACTTTCTTGCTGTCTTCACGCCCTGCGCTGAACTAACACACTTGCTTCCCTAAATTTCTTCTATCCTGTCCGTCTCTTTGATTTGCGTGATGTGCGCAGGACTGTGCTTGTTGTGTGAATGGTGCATAACAACGAATCCAGGCGACTGCGATTTGGGTTTTGCTGTAAGCTTATTTCAATGTTCAAAATCTTTGGATTGGTCTTTATGCTAGCAATTCTCGCTTAACAATCCTTAGAGATTGCGCATTTTTCTGTTTCACATCCCACCCTGTGTTCTGTCTTAATCCCTCCTTTTCAAATCCCTGTTCCCCTGTTCTTATTCTGTTCTTTCTTCTTCTGTCGACCTTACTTTCCTCCCCAATCCCTTTTCCTGTTCTCCTTCATCCTAACTTCTTCTACCTACCTCTTCCTATTAATCCCCTGGGTCTAATCCTGCTTTTTTCTCTTCTGTATGTTCCCGTATCGGGGGAAGTCCCTTTACTCTAGGAGAACAGCACGCTTTCAAATTGCTCTCTCCCTTAAAATCCTTTTGAATTCTCTGTTCTTATAACCACTCTTCAAAACTGACAGACAGCCCCCACCTTTTCACATCTACTATTGCCTTCACTCTGTGTGTGCGACTCTATTCCTCCTCATTCTTTCTATTTGGACTTCCTACAACTTTCTTTTTTGCTGAAAACAGTAATTACGGTGTTCAACTTTGTAGCTGATTGCCGTCGTCCAATTGCTGTTTTTCCCCTTATCTCTCTAAGTATTCTTTCAGTCTTCTGCACTATGCTTTCCCTCTAACAGCCCACAGCCCCCCCTTCCTGTCCACACTTTTCTCGGCTCTTTTTCATAGTGCAGCATGAATAACTGCGTAGTATCTCTTATTTCGTTCTTTTTCCTTTTGTATCTTTGTGTGTGTCTTTGCACTCTGTCTGAATTGTATTTTTGTGTGAACTATCCTGTTCCATCTCTGCTTTTCTTATTTCTCATTTCCACCTGTCAAAATCTTTATTATTTACTGCGTAGTTCAACTGATTGCTCTTTTTCACAGTTGCTCAGTCCTGTGCTCTCACCCCACCCCCATAGCCATTTTTCTTTCCTTAAGTCCAATCTGAATCCCTTCCTCCACAACATTTTGTTCTTGTCCCCCTTTTTCTGCCACAAGAATCCTCCCTGCCCTCCTGCTCTGGTGCTCTACCGACTCCTACACTATATGTCTGTGGTCCGTGTAAAATTTATAAGGGTTTGGCCCGCACGGTACCAATTGGGGTAACTTAATACCTTACATACACCTTTTTAGCTTCTTGTGCAAACCAGAAATCATTTTTTTTTTTGGATTTCCTAGAAAACTTTTCTTTCTCCTTCTCAGTCCCATGTGGTGTGAGGTTTGATTCTCTTTCCGGATCAAAGCTTATTACATTACTAGTAACTGTCATATTTGATATATACTCCCTCTTGGGCTTCGATTCTGCCTTTGTAAATCTATTTAAATTCGTTCGAAGAGGTGTAAGTTCTAAACCCCTTTTTCTCACATTTTTTTAATATCCTTATCCAGGCTTCCGTAACTGCCATTTCTTTCGGTAGTTTTTAAAGGTTTTCCCTAACAAGTGCTGTAATTTACTATCCCAAGGACATGAGAATCTGGGAAGATTGCCCACTTTAGCTGCCTTATCAGTCCAGTACTGCTTCGGCAGAGGAGGCTCTACGGTTTATTTTTAAAAGCTCAAAAAGTGATTTTTTTTCCCCCCCTTTTCCGTTCGTTTTTGTCCCTGTTCTATGCTGAAGTGGTACAACAGTCTTTTACACAGGTATCTTTCAACTCCGGTTTCCCCTCAAAATTGGTTCCTTAAGCAGGCACCATAATTGTAAAATGACTTATCTTTTCATGCCTCATGCTGCCAAGTCCGTTGTAAGTGCACTTCTGAGCATGTAAGAATGTACGGATGTATTTCTTGGCTTTCACTGTATCTTAGTCTTACTCTGCATTCTCCTTTTATCAGGGCATACTTTTTTCTCCTCCTTTGTGTCATTTTATTAGGACGTTATCTCCCACTCCCCAATATTCACTGCTCATACTGCTTTGACTTTTGGGTGTTGCTCTCTATTTCATTCCATCTCCCTTAAACAAAGGCTTTCTCATTCTGTCTCTGAGTCATGATTTTAACCCCGAGACAGGTTTCTTTATTTTTGTGCTGCAATTGACAGCTTGATAGACCTTATTGTGCTACACCATGTGCTTACAAAGTTTTAAAAGAGTATCTTTTCTTCAAACATACATTACTTGACTTTCCCCTTTAAAAAAACCAGCTTTTTCCTTCTTTGTCCTAGTGTGGTTTCCTGTGATCACATTACAATGCTTCTTAGCACATAAATCCTGTCGTAATCGTCTAGGAAGCCTTAGTCCGGAAGCTAGAAAAATTAACCCTTACTTAACAAGATCAAGCAATATGCTGGTAGTAATGGTAGTAATGAAATTTAGATTGCCGTTTGAGAAGATGATGGCTGCGTGCCATGATAATACAGCGTTGCTTCACATCTCAAGTTATTTCCTGTTGTTTCTTTATAACCCAACCCACCTTTTCTTTCCTTCTAATGCTGCAGCTGTTCTGTTTGTCATCATTTACACATATCATTCCAATCACTGACTAGTATGTATGTTTTATGCCGTATCTTGGTGTAAGAATCACATGCTTTAATTTGTTTTTTTCCCCCTTTCACCTGTTTAGGCACAGAAGTTTCCTGCCATCGCATTCGGGTTTATTAATTTGTCATATTTATGGCTATTAACTTGTGATATTTGCACCACAATTTATTATATTTTCCTGTTTAGATGCTACTTCCAATCTATCTGGTACCCGCCCCAAAAGCATTTAATATGTATTTTCCTTTATTTCATTTATTCTAGGGGTACAGCTCTGGACTACACATGTTACAATGCCTTTCTTGCCTTTTGTTGAAATCGGTGTTTCAGTAACATATATGGTTATCCCCTGTTACTCTTATTATAGTATGTAGTAGTTTCATGTCTTGTTTAAAGTCTATATTTTGTTTCCATGTTATGTATGAACACCTTTCCACTGACTTCCAGGATAGGATTGTTGGGTATAAACAGTTGATAGCCATTGTAACCATAAAAGGTCTTGGCCTTCCAAAGAGAAATCTAATTAGCAGCATCATTTAAAACATGTCAAATACAGGCTTTTCTATTAAGCCTTTACAATGTTGGTTCCCACCATATACAGCTCCCAACCTACCCTTACAGCTTATTTTTTGCCTTACATTACAAATTAGGTAGGCCCAGTTTTTATCATATAATTTCATATACACTTATCTTTCCTAAATAGTTTTCTTCTTTTACTACAGGTATGAATGAATTTATTTGTACTGTTTGCCCTTGTATTACAGGCTTTCTTATTGTAACTGTTCCGCTCTAATGCTTTTGAGTTTCCTTCTCCTGGTTTGTTGAGTGGAAAATATATTGTCTAGTGAATGATGAACGTGGAATTTTTCACATTTTTTGTCCTGACTAAGGTGTTCCAACTAAAGGCTCTTTTTATGACTGTGCCTTACCCGAAGAGCTTACATGTGTTGAGTCATAAATCTTTCTTTCAATTTTCTTTTAACCTGATTAATTTTATTTTCACTATCGTTGCAGTTTATTTCAGGGGCTCTTCCCTTTTATTCAACTCTTTATTTCTACCTTTCTTAAATACCTGTGTCACGCTATAATCATTGGGTTCGATACCGATGCCTGGGACTTACACCCATTGGAGGGCCGCAAACCCTTCAATGGATGACGGTATCACAATTACTAGGAGCAGACTTCCATTCCATTTTCGGAGTGGCCTGCGGATTCGGCTTTATTGCCCACATATGAGTTACCTAGTCCAGATGACCGTGGGAGCAATATAGAGACGTCTGACGCTTTTCATTGCGAGTTTGGACTAGTTGACTAGGGCATTCAATATTTTTGAAGGGTTAGTGGTAACAGAGAAAATTCCTAGTCTTTCAATGTTTTAGTTGGGTTTGTGGTAACAGAGAAAATTCCTCACCTTAAATTTCTCAGTGTTTTGTTGTAAACGAGAAACATTCCAAACCACTGTAGGTCCATTGGAGAGGTTAGTTGTAAAAGAGAAGATTCCTAATCTGCGGAAATCCAGTGGTCCGCTGCTCTTCGACTCAGAAGACCTTATTCGCGGGTTTTATGGGTTCTTTTTGGGAGTGGTTGCAACGTCCCTTCTTAGGGGCTCTATCATGGGTTATAGCCCGTGGCCGATCGTAACCGAGATAATTCTTGGCAGGCAGTAGAAACCGAGATTTATTCCTGTCTTTAGAAGCACACTCTGGAGAGTAGTTCTCATTAATTAGGGGTAGAGTAGTATAAATATATAATAGCTGACACTACGTATTTATTTACTTTTGTACTGTCTCTCTAGGCATATTTCTGTTTACAATTTTTGTCTTGCTTTCTCTTAATGTCACTTGTGGTCAAAGCGTGGAACTGTCCGCCAATTAGTAATTTTTATTTTGGGTCCCTATGTTGGAGTACATTAGCAGATGCATGAGTATGAATGTGTTATGTCTCTGCATGTTCTACTATCAGAATAATCATCGCATGTTTTTGTACACTGTTAGCACATTATCATTTCAAGATCTCCCTGTTATCTCTGAAGCTGCTCTTTGATCCGCTGACCTTGTACCAGGTTCTAGGTCTGGTCAATATATATATTATTACAATAGTTCATTTTTTTCCTATAGCATGTTACAGGTCTGAAGCTCATTTGTAGACCACTTACTCACTAGGTCCCGTGGTTATACATATTGGGTGATGTTGTTCACTACCCATTATGTCATATCTTCCTCTCCGCAACCAACACCAGATACTGGTGATCTGACATCTATTCAAATCTCTGGTAAGGACTTTCTGGAACAATCCTTTCTATTTTGCGGTTGACCTCCCTATGCCACCGAGAGTTCAAAAGGGCGTAGTGATCCCGCCAACTGTCCTCTTTCTCTATTAATTTTCTGCCCTGGAGATTACATTGCACGAATCGTGAGTATATTTTCATTTATTGCATGTGTTACTATGAAGCTTGCCATTGTATATTCGAATTTAGTAACAGATAGTAGTGATATAAGTGTTTTATAAGACTAGATTTGCCAATATTATTTGATACAACCCAGATATCAGTGTTCTACCATACCAGAGTTCTGGTACCCAATTCATTATGCTGCCTCTTGAGAGAGTGATAAATCACTTCCCAGGAGACCACATAAATCTTATAAAGTTTTGCCAAATATGGCATTCCTGGAATAAGTTTCAGCCTGGACTCTCGTGGCCCCGTAAGGGCACTTTTAATACCAAAACTTTGCAAAGGTTATTAAACTTTATTTACATATACACACCCGATTCCACCCGTCATTTCCACTATCAGATTCTCAGTAGATGGGTATCGACTATCACTGATTACGTGATCCCAGACACTGTCGATCTGACATCGTTATTGATACCTGGTGAGGTGAATCTTAATCCACGACCTAGTAGACGGCCCCCTGCAAGAGGCGATTCACCCATTCCACATAAATTCAATGCTCCTAGCATTAACAATCAGTGCCGGGACTGTCGCTCTCAACCTACTCCCAGCCACCGATTGGGACATAACGCCATGGAATGTCCATGCCGGCACTGTCCTCATAGTCAATACCGTCAACCTCCTTCAGACTCCCCATCGCTGCATGTCTCCCGGATGCAGATACGACAGCCACAGAGAGACCGCAGGCGCCCGAGTGACCTCCCCTCACTAGATAACCCACATCGCCAAGACTGTAGGAATGATTACCCTGATAATCGTGGCCGCCGCGCCCAACCTCAGCGAGGTCCCCTACGGGGGCCCCCTGATTCCACTAGACAACCCAGAGACTACCGTTCCCGGCCTAGTCCTGATCGCTTTCCAGATGTCCTGTGTTATCGCTGCCAGCAATATGGCCATTATGCCTTTCAGTGTTCTCAACCATTACGGAATCTGCCCCGAGCTCAAGTTCGGGCAATGCGGCTATTACGCAGCCGTCTGTCCACGACCACGACTACGCGTACCTAGAAAACACAGAGGGAAAAAAAACAGATTCACCAAAACCTCAACTGTCGTGCCAACGTGGAATGTTTCCGTTGCTATCACATCGACCATTCTGCATCGCAGTGTCTACTACCCGTTCAACGCTAGCCCAGAAATCAAAATCGCCCACCCCACCCGTCCATAATGACTAGGCGTATTCCGAACCCGATCTGATTTTGTAGTTCACAGTTACTCATAGTACTCAGCTCCTCATTTAGTATCCAGAAACCATTTCTCTGTATATGTGTTGGTGTGATGTTTCTGTTTCTATTGCAGGTAACGTGTTTTTATTTTATATTTCTCCTGGTTTAATTTCAAGTGTATATTTATGGTACCATACAAATGACCTAACTGAGTCAGCAAGTTATTTAGTTGTTTCTATGCATACCTTCCCTGGGGAGTTCTTATCAACTGCAGGGATGAGTGATCCCCAGAGGATGTTCATTTTATGTTTTTTTATATGTATACCTGAACTGACTTATTTATGCCATTTTACTTTATACGGGATCCCTGTTTAATAAAAGCTGTGTATTGCACATTTTTAAAATGTTTTCTGCTTTAACTATTAAGCTGTTTAAATTGATGTGACATTTACTTCTTTAGTTTTTTATGAATATAAAGCCTTCATTTTTGAAATCTCTCTATGATATGTGTGACATCTGAAAGCTTTTCATTATTTCCTGGTCTAAGAAAGAAGACATATTTACTAACCATTATCCGTTATATGGAAAAAACGCGAGAAATACTCCCTTGAACTGGCCATTTGGGGGAGCATTTTGCGCTGATCATACAATTTGTAGTATTCTTGAACAGAGAATTGGTGAAGCTTTCGGACATGAATAAGGAAAATTATGCACTCCACTTTTTAATTCCTTTCTATTTACAACAGGTAATCACAATAACCCCAACTATTGGTTTTTTTATCTGTCTGTCTTTCACTGCGAGTGATTGTGAGACAAACTGGTGTAGATTATTTGGGTGCAACAGTCCTGGAATTCATGCTTTGTGTATTTAACTAACACCTTGCTTCAACTAACTCTTGCCGCGTGGTGGATTTGTCTTGAAGCGATATGCTTCTTCCTACTTCTTTGTCTGATTGAAAAAGGTTACTTAAACTCTATGTGAAGGAAAAATCACTGGTGTCTGCACTTTTGAATGTTTTTTTCATTTGTCTTTTTCAAGGAACCTTTTTCTGGCATTGCCTTCTGAATATGCCTTGCTGCAATTCAGATGTATCATATTTTGTTTTTTTATTATTAAGCCTATTTTTATCTTACACCCTTCAGGGTGCTTTTTTAATTTTTTTAATTTTTTCCATTCTCGATGCTTTGTTTCTTACCAAGCCTCTTTCCTGGCCCCCATTTATACCCACGACCCTCCTCCTAGCATTCTGACTTCTTTCAATAACTTAACCACATAAATTGCACTACTGGTCTGTTTAAGTTTTGCCTTTCCCCAGATGGAGGAGACGACTGCTAGCAAAGAAGAGCTACCCGATAATGTATCTGATCTGAAGGCTATGTTGCAGCAAAGAATCGCTAAATTAAAAGACAGATGCACAGACCCCAACATTACCTGGTGTGAGAAACGAGACATTATTCAGCGTGAGTTTCGACAGATGCATCAATTGGTCCATGAGCAAAAGAGATAGGCTCTCCACTTGCTGGAGTTACACAAAGCTTTGGCCTCTACCCTTCCTTCTGAATCATCTAGCTCGTAAGTCCTGCTGGCCTCCTGCAGCTGAGGGCTCAACCCTTGGTGAATGGTAGTCATCGTAGGTGAAGATTCCATATCTATTGGCGATAAATTGCGACGCATTGCCCTCCATACATCAATAAATGAACATTTACCATCATCTCTTTTGTTCCACATACTTAACCATTGTTATTTGATCATGTCTTCGTAAAGATTACCAATCTGTCTTGCACGTTATGCAAGCCAGAAGTGGGGATATATTATGCAAATCCCAATTCCTAGTATTAAGAGGGTTGCAGTTGAAGCTCTAATCCCTACCAATCAGGAGATATAATTTCATATATACTATTGCTATTTATGAAAATTGGCTTTTCATTATTGAACCCTTCTAGTTTCCCTTTTGCTTTTGCACTTAATTAGCACTGTTTTCTCCATGTTGACATTGTCTTTCATGTCTATTCAATTCACACCGCATTATGCCCACTAAGATATAGCAATGTATCATTCAAGCATACAGTTATTTTGCTTATTCCTTTGCCAGCCTCTGGCTCTTGATGGACTGATTATGATAGTGTATGCCTAGAATAAAGACATGAAAAGATCCCACTTTGTACACCACAAGTACGTCTTCAAAATTTATCCTGGCCCAAATGATGTTAGATCCCCCAAGGTTGTGGCAATAATCTTTACACCTTGCAAACTACTGGACCACATGTGAAAGATATACGTGTTTACTCAGCCGCAGAACCAGATGTTACCAGCCTAACCATCTCAAGACCGGCCACTTCCCAGCCCTGTTGGATCTTCCAGAACTCCGTCCAGATTCTTCAACGCTTCCACCGCCTCGACCATGTTCGATGAAAGAAACTTTTGAACTGATACTTAATTTGAGAACTACTGTTGCTGTTTATGGACATTATAGATGTTTTATTTTCAGTTTAGCAGCAATCCTGTCTAGATATTGAAAAGGTTTTATTTTTATTTTCCTATTATTTCCTTTAATTGTTCTAATTGTTTTTCCACGAGTTTCCCCGTTATTTCTGTTTATGTAATTTAAATTGAAATTAATATTGTTCAGATACAAGGATAACATCATACTGGCTAAGATATCATAATGTAGATGTAAACTCTGTTAGTATCAACCTGTTATGCAATTGTTTAACTTTGGTGTAGGCTTACTTGAGCTGCATGTCTTTCTGTAGGGGTAACGGATATATACAATGCTTCCCATACTTCCAGGTCATTATGCATATGTCAAGATCCATGCATGACCTTGGTTAATATAAATTTTCCTAGGATTGACCATTTTTGCTGTATGAGGCAACCTCATACTTGCTATCCACTTATTAGTGCTCATGATTGGATGCTAATGATGAGTAATAGTAAGGTCCAGGAATTCCGACCTGTTTAAGGATTCTGAATACCTACAACCTTAAACAGCTTGCAATCTGAATACTAACCATATATTTGTTGAGCCACCATAACAATGCTTAATCAAAACCACTATTCCTTCCGAGGACCACTGAGATACATACATTAGATTATCTCCCCATGTACTATGCAACAGATACAATAGAAGTCATAGCAAGACTTGAAAGTATTTATTAGTATGATCCACCTGAAATTGCTATTACCCGTATACCTATACTTCATGGGATTTTGTAAATGAGCTCATGGATTAGTCCCATTCATAAAACCTCTCTCACTACAGGTTTGAGTACGCCTCAAGAGGGGTAACATCAAGATTAAGGCCCAAGGGTTTGGGTAATATAAAGGGAATTCCATATGCCCAAAAATATACCACCTAAGAATGAAGTTTCTTGTCTTGCACCATACCTTCTATCAATTTGTAAGACCAAAACTCCCCCTCTCGTTTGATAGCTTGCCACCTTCTGGAATGGATGATGACGAGCTTGACGAGCTTTGTGTCACCCCTCCTCAGAGGGGGTGACAAGTGGGGAATGTATAATTATACTACAGCAAGATGCCCACCGGAAGGGTGGAAGGCCAGATTTTAGGACTCAGGCTGTAAAAATACCAGCTAGGTTTAAAAATCTATGACTGGCTGAGCAAGGACTTGCTCTCCCTGCAAGTTAATAGAATCTGAAAAAAAAAAAGCAGATGATACAATGATACAGAGGTAATACAGAGTTCATGAGATGGTATGAAAGGTATTGAGATGGTATGAAAAGTATTGCAGCCGGAAGATGTGAAACTGTTATCTCAACGCTTCCCAAAACATGTTGATAATTAGCAGTAGCTGAGAACGGAAGGAGGTGGGCACATCCGACAGCAGACAGCATGGGAAAGTATGCTCTCAGAAATGCGAAATATTAGCTAGGTATCTCACCATTCACTTCTATGGAGAGGATAGAGTATAAAAGAAGGAAGATTTTGGCTTGGTTAGAGAGTCTTCTCCAAAGCTTCAGT
Organism: Microcaecilia unicolor; assembly: GCF_901765095.1. Classification (NCBI taxonomy): domain Eukaryota; kingdom Metazoa; phylum Chordata; class Amphibia; order Gymnophiona; family Siphonopidae; genus Microcaecilia; species Microcaecilia unicolor. The sequence continues at coordinate 83,314,733 of NC_044035.1, forward strand.
CAGACGGCGAAGCCCTGTGCGGCTGAAACCAGAATCTGATGTCTGTATTTGTATCAACTTGAAGACTTGTGTTTGGGTAAGAAATAAAATGTACCTATCTATCTAAACCTATCTCTGTCTCTATTTTTATTGATTCTATCTTCTCTTTACCTAACATTTAGCCTAAGGTAGATCACATACAAGTGATACTCAGTTTTGGACAGAAAGAGTAGTTATGGGAATTAGTTTTCAATTACGGCTCCTAATGCCACCCCAGAACAGACCCCCTTATGATTGGGTGACAATGGAGGTTAGAGAAACTATACAGAACCTGATATATGAACTAAGTACCTTTAGTCCCCCGTGTGACGGAGTCAGAAAGAGGTCTATAAGAAGAGGTGAATAAAAACAATATACTAAAATACTTTGGAGTAGGAGGCATAGTTCTCAAATGGTTCAAAGGATTCCTGACCACAAGATCATACCAAGTAACTACGAACGCAGAGAGATCACCCCCATGGATACCTGAATGTGGAGTCCCCCAAGGATCCCCCCTCTCACCAACCTTATTCAACCTAATGATGATACCTTTAGCCAAACTTCTAGCCAACCAAAACCTCAACCCCTACATATATGCAGATGACGACACAATCTACATCCCATTCAAACATGATTTAAATGAAATCACCAACGAGATCAACCAAAGCCTCCAAACAATGCACACATGGGCAGATGCATTCCAACTAAAACTTAATGCAGAAAAAACACGTCTTGTACTCACCTCACAACATAACACAAAAAATTTCTCCACCATAATCACACCATACTGTTCTCTTCCTGTCTCTCAAAACTTGAAAATTCTTGCAGTCACCATTGATCGAAACCTCACTCTTGATGCCCACGTGAAAAACACAACAAAAAAGATGTTCTACTCCATGTGGAAACTCAGAGTAAAACCGTTCTTCCCGAGATACATCTTCCGTACCCTGGTACAGTCAATGGTAATAAGTCATCTGGACTACTGCAACGCACTGTACGCTGGCTGTAAAGAACAGACTATCAAAAAACTCCAAACTGCCCAGAATACTGCTGCCAGACTCATATTTGGAAAAAACTAAATATGAAAGTGCAAAACCCTTAAGAGAGAAACTTCACTGGCTCCCACTTAAGGAACAAATTGCGTTCAAAATCTGCACGATTGTACACAAAATCATTCACACAGACGCTCCAATATACATGCTAAACCTCGTGGACCTACCTCCCAGAAACGCCACAAGATCATCCCTCAAATTTCTCAACCTGTACTTCCCCAGCTGTAAAGGACTAAAATACAAGCTGATGCATGCAACTACCTTCTCTTACATGAGCACACAGTTATGGAATGCACTACCTACAGACCTGAAAACAATCAACGAAATAACTATCTTTTGCAAATCTCTGAAGACATACTTCTTCAACAAAGCCTACAATGAGAACCGATAACCTAATACATCTCACCAACCCACTCAGTTATGAAACTCCACCTCTATAACTACCCTAATCACTCCCTCCCTTCTTCTCTCTTCCCTACTTAATCTCTGCACAATACTAATTTTATCTGATAGCTTGGAATGACATTGTTAATAAAACTATGTAAGCCACATTGAACCTGCAAATAGGTGGGAAAATGTGGGATACAAATGCAATAAATAAATACATAAACATAGGGTGAGTGCCAACATAGGGCGAGTGCCTCTACACATAACCTGTTCCCGCAAAACAGGACAGTTAGTCTATATATTTATTCGAACTACCAACGAGCAGCACAGCTCCAAAGAAACAACTCTTCAAACTTCTAACCATACAGGTATCTAAAGGGAGGGATCTATGCCGGTATGGAGGGACTAAAGGAAAGCAAATTAGCCTAATTTACCATTCCTTATCGTCCCTCCGGACCGGCCCAGAATGTGACTGATGGGAAGTAACAAAGCAGTAAAATTATGGGAGGGACCCTAACAGCCCCGCTGACAAGAAACGCTCCCCGAAAGCAACCTGCCGATGACTGAGGACATCCAAACGATAGTGCTTAGAAAAAGAATGCAAGGACGACCAAGTCGCCTCCCTATAAATGTCTTCCGGAGGTACCAGACAACAACCTGCCCAAGAGGCAGCCTGACCTCTTGTAGAGTGAGCCTTAACATGTTCTGGAACAGATTTCCCAGAAAAAAAGATAAGCTGATGCAATCATTTCTTTAAGCCAACGAGAAATAGTGGGCTTAGAGGCCATGAACTCTTTGCACGAGCCTCCAATCAGAATAAAACAGTCAGATCGCCGCACATCAACAGTAGACTTAATACAGTGTTTCAACACTCGCTTGACATCCAAACACTTCAAAAGACGCTGCTCTGCAGAACCGGAAAAGGAACCAAGAACAGGCAAAACTACAGGCTGAGAAACACGAAAGCGAGTCAACCTTGGGAAGCAAGGAAGGAACTGGCCGCAAAATTACCCGATCAGCACAGAACTCCAAAACTCGCCTAGCCAAAGCAATGGCCACCAGAAATACTGTCTTCAAAGTCAAGTCTTTTAAAGAACAAGACGACAAAGGCTCGAAAGGAGGTTTAGTAAGAACCAAAAGCACCAAATTCAGATCCCAATGAGGAAAAGAACTCTGAGACAGAGGACGAATATTAACCCCTCTTAAAAAAAAACGCATCACATCCGGGTGCCCAGAAAGAGATTTACCTTGGACACGACCACGAAAAGACGACAATGCCGCAATCTGCATTTTAAGAAAAGCCAAACCAAAGCCCTTTTCAAAACCGCGCTGCAAAAAATCCAAAATTTGCGGAACTGAAGTACAAAATGTAGAAAAACTCCACTCCTTACACCATTCCTCAAATATCCTCCAGGTGCACACATAATTCAAGGAAGTAGAACGACATCTAGAGTGAAGCATAGTAGAAATAACCTGAGCAGAATAACCTCTCTTAATCAGCTTAGCCCTCTCAAGAGCCAGCCCATAAGACAGAATCTATCTGGATCTGGATGAACGAGCGGACCTTGCGACAACAGATCCCGTGTGACAAGAAGCCGGAACAGCACATCCACCAGCAGCCGCCGTTGGTCGGCGTACCACGGCCTTCGAGGGCAATCCGGAGCTACCAAGATCAGACGTCCCCTGTGAGCCTTGACTTTCTGCAGAAGACGTCCTATCATAGGCCAAGGAGGAAATGCATACATTAGACCGATCGGCCATGATTGAAGAAGAGCGTCCACGCCTTGCGCTTTGGGATCCTTGCAACGACTGAAGAACAGAGGAAGCTTCGCATTGTCGGCTGAGGCAAACAGATCCATCTCAGGCGACCCCCAACGATTGACCAGTTGCCAAAACATCATTTCGCTTAGTGACCACACTCAGGGATCGAGCATGTGACGACTGAGAAAGTCTGCCTGGACATTTAAGACCCCTGCCACATGGGCTGCTGAAAGAGCAACCAGATGGACCTCTGACCACTGAAGCAATAGCGACGCCTCTCTTTCCAACAGCAGACTCTTCGTCCCTCCTTGCCAATTGATATATGCGACTGCCGTGGCATTGTCCGACATCACTCGGACTGTCCGGCCTCTCAGCAGATGTAGAAACAGATTGATTGAACAACACGTCTCCTGGCGAGACCAGAGACCCTGAGCAAACTGTCCCTGACAGTGAGCTCCCCAGCTTTGAAGACTGGCATCAGTCGTCAGCACCAACCAGCTGGGCTGTTCTAGCGGCATACCTTTGGTCACATTGGACTCGCGGAGCCACCAACGAAGACTGGTCCTCACCTGAAGCGACAGTGGCAACCTCTGAAGAAGAGAATCTGTCTGGGACAACCATCTCGACAGAAGTGACCTCTGCAATGTCCTCACTTAAAGCTTTACTCTTACTGCCAGCAATAGATTACAGATTAAAAGAGCCAGCTGCCAAGAGATATCAGGGAGGAAATGGGGGGGAGGGACTCGGCCACCCGAGTGTAGCACCCCTGAGGCACTAAGAGACCCCCCTCAGACCTCTGCCTCTGAAACAGGTTTTGGGGTTTGTTTTTTTTAAGGCACAGGAAACAACAAGAAATCCAACAATCCACAGACAAAACAGAAAGATAAGAATTAAAGAATCAAAGAAAGGATTGAGACTACAGGGCTCACCACCTTCCACCTGCTGGAGACTGAGATTACTGGATCTTTCTCTAGCTGGCAAGGGCTCTTATTGGCTAGCTGGGGTTGCAGTTTTTTTCTCAGTCTCCACCTGCTGGAAGGCATACACAACCCATCAGTCACATTCTGGGCCGGTATGGAGGGACGATAAGGAACTAAAGGCTGCCCAGAGATAGGCTTACACACACACACACAACAACATAATAGGTATCTCAGAGATCTAGTAGAAAGAGGGTAGCAAATGGTACCAATCTATATAGAAGTGCCAGCACAGATTAAATGAAGGGTTAAGCTGTATGTTAAGGATAGCCTAGGGAAAATACTTCAATTATAGTTACCACATCTTCAAAAGACATAGTGGAGCTGGAAATAGATCCTAAGGAGCTTAGCCGAGATTGGGTGGCACAGCCGGTGGCGGGAGGCGGGAATAGTGCTGGGCAGACTTATACGGTCTGTGCCAGAGCTGGTGGTGGGAGGCGGGGCAGACTTATACTGTCTGTGCCCTGAAAAGGACAGGTACAAATCAAAGTAAGGTATACACAAAAAATAGCACATATGAGTTTATCTTGTTGGGCAGACTGGATGGACCATGCAGGTCTTTTTCTGCCGTCATCTACTATGTTACTATGAAAAGGTACACAGAAGGGTGACCAAAATGATTAATAGAATGGAATGACTCATACGAGAAAAGGCTAAAGCAGTTAGAACTTTTCATCTAGGAAAATAAACTGCTATGGGGAGAAATGACAGAGGTCTGTAAACCCTGAATGGAATAGAACAGGTAAACTTTGAGCAGGGCCTGTCCTTTTATGTTAAATTGTACAGCGCTGCGTAACCCTAGTAGCGCTTTAGAAATGTTAAGTAGTAGTAAACATGGATTTTTTTTTTTATTCTTTCAAAAAGTACAAAGACAAGTGAACATTACATAGTAGCAATTTTAACACAAATAGGATAAAATATTTTTTCACTCATTTCTGGAGCAAGTAGCAAAAGTAGTTATGTAACTAGGTTTACAAAAAGATTAGAACAAATTTTGAGGATAATTCCACAAACCACTACGGTAGACTTGGGGAAAGCCATCATTTATCCTTGGGATTAAGTAGCAAGAAATCCTGCTACTTTTTGGGACTCTACCAGGTACTTTTGACCTGGAATGAACACACTTGGAAACAGGATACTGGGCTAGATGGATTCTTGTTCTGGGCCAGTAGGGCAACTCTTATATTATGTTCATATTCATCCTACACAGAACATGGCTATTTAACATCACAAATTCAACCATGAAACAATTCTTCAAGCCAATCACTGGCTTTGTTAACCTTGGTTGAAGAGTCTTCTGACCCAATGGCCTGAACATCTAGCTGATCTTCTCATTCTCTATTCAGACTGTTGCTTGACCTCTCGGCAGGTCTTTTTCTAAAAATTGCCTACATTCCAGTCCTTGCAGTTTTTATTTGGCTCCTACACTTTGGAATTCTATTCCCATTTGCTTGTGAATAAACTGCACCTACTCTACTTTTAGATATGGCTTTAAAATTTGGTTCTATATACACCCACCTTTGGACCATAGCACAAACCTCCATCTTTTTATTTGCTTATTGTCAATTAGCCCACCCCAGTTTACGGCTTGGCCTTTTCTGCAATTTCTGATAAATGTTCACAATTGCACCATTTTGCTTCCTTTGTTCTCTGCTTTGTTAAAAGGGAGATGCAGATTAACTACATTTAATTTCATGCTTGATTTGTAAACTGCTGTAAGGCAGTACATCAAATGAATAAGCTATTAAACAAAATAAAATAAAATAAACCAAACAGTATCACAGAAAATAAAATGTCATGTTACCTTCACATGCGTCATGGTAAAGCTTTGAAACTTCTTCTACTTTCTCATTAGCCAGTTGTTCCTAAGAGATTTAATACAAAATCATTTATAACATGACATCATAAAGCAATGAATGCTCAGGTGTTTATAAAAAATGGTAGGAATCCATGAAACTATGCTAACAGTACTGGTTTACTAGAAGATCTTCTGCATTACATCTAAACAATAAAACCACCAAAAAAAGAACCAGCTGAATGATTAGGAAGAGGCCTATGCCATGTGCCCACTTGCAATCTTTGCGCCGAATTGGACATTAACTATCCATAAAACAGATTGCCTCTTGATTTTGAGCCTTCTTGTACCTAGCACTCTAGATTTCTCTTCAATATCTCACAAAAAGCTCAAAAGCCCTCTTTTCATATCTCAGCCCCCATATCAGCTTTTATTACTGTTCCTTTGGCTTATGTACTGTTTTTATAGTATTTCAATTGCTTATAAAGTGCTATGGGTATGATGCCATCTAAAATAAAATAACTGGAAATAAAACTGCTCAATACAATTGACTAACTGCAGGAAATAATTAAAAAAATTTACATATAGGTACAGGACCACAAACCTGTACAAAAAGCAAAAACAAATATGGCATGCAAATAAAAAAAGTCAAAATATTTATCAATTTGTATTAATTGTACTGGAAGCTCACTACACAAAAAAGATGTTTCACAAATCAAAATATATAGTAGAGGCAGGAGCGATGCCCAAGTTGCTCCTGCCCGTTCCAGCTCTGCATTAAAAATGGCTGCCACGTCTTTCCATGGCAGTGTCGCAAGACTGCCACTTGCAGTCCTGGCAGTCATGGGCAGTAGCAACTTGGGAGCACTTTTGCCCAGACTAAGCTATTAGACCCACCTGGGCTTCTAAAGTAGGCCAGAATGGGCGGTGGGCGGCTTTGATGGGCGAGAGGTGGGCCATGCTGCCCAAATTTCATCCACCGATTTGGTTTTGGGCGAAACTGAAAAACTCAGTTCTGGTCGTCATCTACCTGCATCCCGCCAGTCAATGTGAGAGGCCAAGATACTGACTATTACAGTGAGGCAGAGGTTTCTACAAGTTGCTTTCCCTATGTCACTCAGCTTTACTGCCTGGCGCATTCATTCTGTAGCAAATAAGGACATGGGGATGCGGGCAGGCAAGTCTTATTTAACATCTTTTTAAGTGAAGATATTTGCTCATTCATAAGATTCAAGTCTTGAATTGCTGTTTTCACATGTGCTGCATTCTTCTTTTCTTCTTATGGCCTTAGTCCTGGAGAGATACCTAAATAAATGCCCATATTTGTGCACTTTATTTTTCTCTGCTTAGGTTAACTACTTTTCATCAAATCTGCACATAAAAAAATGATTTAGGCCTTGTAAGGTTTTATAGTAATGGCTTAAAAATATAAAATGTTTCCTATTGCTTCTTTTGAAGTTGCAGCATAAGAACACAGGGTGAAGCAAAAAAAAAAAAAAAAGTAACGCCCTAGAGCTTTTTGCTGTTTTTTCACAGCAACCGCTTTGAATTTCAACAAGAAATTTTACATATTAGTCATCATACTTAAGTATTACTATTAAACATTGGTTACTACCTAACATTAGCGTAGGCTTTGGACTTATTAATATCAAAATAATCCAAAATATAATAGTAAAGTCTACGCTAACCAACTGATATATATCTTTTCTAATGGGAAGAGGAAGAGACTTCAGTAGTGCCGTTGCCCTTGTTTTTATAGCATACGGTGATTTCCATGAGTCATAAAAACCTCCACCTCTCTAGATGACGAACATGACGGCAGATAAGAGCCAAAAGGCCCATCTAGTTTGCCCTCTCTCAGCAACCACTAACTCCTTTTCCTAGGAACCCACATGCATGAGCCACACTTAAATTCTGACACAGTTCTCGTCTCCACGACCTCTACCGGTAGGCCATTCCATGCTTCCACCACCCTTTCCATGAAAGAATATTTCCTTAGATTCCTCCTAAGCCTATTTTTAAAATTTTTGTAAACTTATTTACTCTAAATTGCAATGACTGCAGGTGATTAACTTAGCTTTTTAGGCTGCACTCTATAGAGCTTCTCAGTTTCACTTGATTGCTTCATCAGGAGAGGTCTTCTGTATCTCAGCACTAAGCCACATCACAAAAGCCTCATTTTAGAAAGGGGTCAGGATGACTCCAATTTTAGTATTTTAGAACCGAATCTGCTGATGAAATGGCTGTTCTAAAATACAGAGAAATGGATTTTTATGCACCAGTGGTATGGCATAAACATCCATTTTAGAAAAATAACCTTACAGAATACCAATTTTTTTCAAGCCAGCACGAAACCGGTTGTTTTTGTGATCTTAGAAACATAACTGGTTGTAATCCTAACACTGTCACAATGACCAGTTTCCCTATTCCCTTCCAGTGGAGAGCTGCTTAATAGTAGCTCTCGCAAATCCTACACACGCTTGGTAACAAGTTTAACTCCCATCATCACTTTTAAGACAGATGTTCAGCCCCCTCTAAAATTGGAACAGAGAGTCCTGTTTACAAAGGCGTGCTAGCAGTTTTAGCATGAGCTAACGATGTAGATGCCCATAGAAATATTATGGACATCAATACAGTTAGTGAGCGCTAAAAACGCTAGCGCACCTTTGTAAACAGGGCCCTAAATGTTTTGTAAACTTGCTATGCCCTTGTCCTGTCTAAAATATGCCAAGACCATGCCCCCTTTCCATTTGCATGCACTTGGGTTTGGAAATGTGCATATCCAAGCTTGATAAAATGGAGGCTTAGATGTTTATGCAAGATAAACATTTAAGTGGCTTTTTATGCACGTCTCAAATACGAATAGGACTTCTAAAATGAAGGCCTATACTTTTCTGGCGATGGGCCAACCAAAAGTGCAACAATAATCAAGGTGCAGTTGCACTAGGAGCCTATACAGAGGCATAATAATATTCTCAGTTTTGTTTGCCATTCTTTTTTGAATCCGTTACAATTTATTTGCGTTATTAGCAGCTGTAGGCATACTAAAGACTTATAACATACAGAAATGAAGAAATGTGGTAACTGAAATGGTCAAGTGTTTAAGCTTCCAGCCTTAATTCAACGTGACATTCTGATGGAAACATACTGTGCTTTTTTTTCCCCCATCAAACTCTACATATCTGTAGAAGTGGTAAAGTTTCTCTTCCTATCAAGAAAGGGGATATGATCATGCTCTCTGTCAATAGGCCACTGATTTTTACATAATTCTGAGACTGGCTAAAAACCCTCACACACAGAGTACAACACGACTTCTGATGAAACGAGGCCTGTGAGATGTTTTCAAAACAGAGGATAAGATTATTTTTAGCCAATGATGTCAGCAAATAGACGAATTTCAAATAGTCTAGAATCAGGATAAAGTAACAGCATAATTTGAAATAGAAAAAAAGTTTACAAATACCTTTTTAAATTGTTGAATTGTTCGCTGTTTAATATCAAGTTCCCGAGACATATGTTCTTTGCTTTTCTCATATTCATTAACTTTGTTAGTCAGTAATTTTGTTTCTTCACGCATTGTGGACACCTCCAAGACAGAATACACATTACTCAAAACATATCCAAACACCTTTCATCTCTACATCCAAACTAACTAAAATAGATACCTGATTTCAGTGAGGCTAACAGATTTTTTTTTTTTTAATCAATGAACGAACAAAAATATAGACAAAGTTTTACATATTTTCTTCCTTCTGTCATTCTGGGCACATAAAATATTTGGATTTAGTCAGTTCAAGGCAAGTTACATTCAAGAACAAGTATTCTGCTCCTAGAGGGCTCACGCTAACTTTTTACGAGGTAATAGAGTGTTAAGTGACTTTCCCCAAGATCATAACGAGCGGTAGGACGACTAACTTGTCTTCCTTGACTCTGAACCAACTGCTGCAACCATTAGGATACTCCTCTATATAGATCCCCAAAAAAACAAATGCAAAATGCAATTATTACACACCTATTTTATGGGCCAGTGCTTTCATTGCACAAATACTGAAATGACCTAAAATATATTTTGTGAGTAATCACTTGACTTGTGTGCTAAATACAAAACAGAACTGATCGAGAATGGTCATGTAATTAAGTCTGGGGTCTCTAAATAGAAAAAACCAAGCAGGCATTTTCTCAGTGCTTTTCTATTGTGCTCAGAAACAGTTTCATAATAATATTGCATATACTGCAATGAATTCTTGCAGTACTTCATTCTTAGTATATGAAATGTGTTTTTGTTCAACTCCTAAAATAGTAGGACTTGCAATAGGCAATATTTTATTACATGAATTTTGGCAGACGCCAAGAGGTAAATTGACCTATTTAATTTACACAAAAGGAAATCAAACGATTAAAATGAACTGTTTTGAGCTAAAAGATTCAACACTGTAGACTTAAGGTGCTCAATAATCCTATTCTGGTTGCTGGACTGCATCCGGTAACATGCTTTTAAATTTAACTTGTGCTTTTTTTCTTCAAAAAATAATTATGTGCTGCCACTTTATTCCATACCAGCTCTATGATCTCCAGATTCATTTTGCTTACCTTATACCAAGTTGGTATTTCTTTTCTGAACTCCCAAATAGTGAAAAATAGAGCTAATTTTTTTTCATTTTAAGGTTTAAGTAAATTTGTATGATTGGTAAATTTGCATGATCACTGAAAAGGACCTTTTTGAAGCGTTAAGTTGGGTGAAGATAGTTTCTCTCACTTAAGGAAGGAAAATAATTTGAATTAATATAGAGATAACCTCTCTGAATAATTTACCTGAAAGTCAATGAGTCTCTCTCTCTCTCTCTCTCTCTCTCTCTCTCTCTCTCTCTCTCTCTCTATCTATCTATATATATATCTATATATATATATATATATATATATATATATATATATATAAATTAGTGGGAAAAAATCCTTTTTTTTGTATGGCTTTAACCAATCTGAACCTTGTTTGATGAGCAGGTACCTTACTGCCCTTGGGTGAAAGCCTCTTATTTTTCTCGCTGTGGGTCTTGTCTGTTTTGACTAGATTGCTAAACTAAGTACCAAAGAGTAGGTGCTGACC